>NC_069123.1:33556677-33898552 GCF_026914265.1 Mya arenaria | reverse complement strand
TTGGAACATAGATAATATTACATGCATTTTTTCCGGGGTTTCAGAAAGTGTTTTTAACCTTTTACTTTTTTAAACTAGTATTGTACACACATATATTAATCATGGAGAATTTGAAATGGCATCCAATCAACATCATGGTCATTATGTTTAGTTTTAAGCCTTGTTGAAAGTAAAATAAAGTCTTTGGCAGAGTAATGCCAAAAGATGTTCAGATTTTAGGCCCGAAAGTTTTATTAAAGGTGTTTTATTACAAAGTAAAATGCTTATTCTATTCTATCAGTAAGGCCTAATTCATACATGTTATTGTTTTTGTTTAAACAAGTATTTGTTAATAAACATTACAGGCATTTCTTCAAGTGACTATTTGTTAGAAATTGCAGTAATTCACGTTCAAAAATGTATGTAATATGTGTATGTTTGTGTGTGTTCAAATTCATGACTCTCCGATACCCATGTTGGGTATCATATTCTAAATTTAAACATGTATCTGCCACCATGTCATTTATGTTCATTTTATATACCTCATTTTGCCATATATTATGGTATGAGAGAATAAATGTTGTTTGACTTTGACTTGACTTGACTTTCCCTCGTTGTCATTCTTGTATAACAAGGTTCTATACATGCCATATTTCTCAAAGGCTTCCTAGGTGATAATGTTCCAGGGTTGTGATAAGTTCGTGAATCCGCATATTTCGACGGATGTAATGGCTCCTTGGGCCAAAAATTAAACAAGAGGGCCATGATGGCCCTAGATCGCTCACCTGTAAAACGGTCTAAACTGTTGGGAAGGGATAAATTTGACACAAGGGTCAGGATTTGAAGAAAACTTTATAGAAGTCTACTATAAGCAGATCTGCAAACCCCTTCCAAGACTTGTCAGTAGCCTGGCAGTTTAATTTTAGTAATTTTTGACATTGGGCTGAAAATGTAGCCTCTAAACAGTTTACAGGGCCTTTCAATACTAGGGCCCATAGACCTAGTTTTTGACCCCAAATGACCCATAATCAAACTTGACATAGAAATCATCAAAACAACCTTTCTAACAAATTTCCAGAATATTTGGGCTGAAAAATGTTACCTCTAGAGTGTTTGGGCTCTGTGACCTAGTTTTTGACCCCAGTTGACCCATATTCAAATTTGAGCTAGAAATCATCGAAACAACAAATTTCCAGGATATTTGGGCTGAAAATGTTACCTCTAGAGTGTTAACAAGGTTTTTTCCATATTTGGGCTTTGTGACCTAGTTTTTTGATTCCCCTCATTCATGACTAAGTTACAGTCTTTCTAAAACATGAGGGAGGACAGACACATGTGCTAACATTCATTGTGACATCACTGATAATTTTAGATAGGGTTTTTCTAGCCATGATGTGCTTAGAAGAGTTTTCTGAGTAACATTTTAAGTCTTGACATTAGAGAGTTTGCAAAAAACTAAGCGAAAAACTAAGCGTCCAGTTACATCTAGATGTGAACAACAGTTTGTGCTCTACCCCATCCAGGTATGTGTATGTTAAACAAGCCATATGTATGGAAGCATTCTAAGTCTCAATATCTTGCACCTCAATATGTATGAAAGCATGGCTTCAATAGCTTGCAACCAGCCCAATGTATAGTATGAAATGGAAGTTCAACTTGTGCACTAAACATTAGACCATGTTAGAAAAAAACATACGTGTCTTTTTTAAATATATGAACTACTTTTACTTATGTACTGGCATACATCCGAGGTTGTTTTAGATGAAAAATGGCAGAGGAGTTCCAAATGTCACAGCGCGGACCCTTTCTTCAATTGGGTGGATCCGAACATCGCTCACAATTTATACAAGCTGCTAATGTAAATTTGTAATTAACCAAGCATGTAATTGGATGCAGGTACACACCGAAATGATGCTTGCATAAGACAAATAAAATTGATTGAGATATGAAGAAAAAAACACATGAGTTGTGATCTCCGCATTGGTGTAATTAATGTCCTATAGTTAAAAGCATAGAATTTTAATAGTTGATTGTAAGCTTCTGTGTCTAATCAGGAATGGAGAAAAATGCAGAACATGCAAAATTAAAGAAGCTATTGCAATGAGTAGTCCTTTAGATTAGAACTCATTCTCAAATCATGTTGTTTTTTTAAAAAACTTTGTAGAAATTGAGTTAATTTTTACTTACTTTTATGAAAAAAAAACAATTATTGACAGATACTTATACTCATTTATTGAAGTCCAAGGCTAAAATACCTAATTTCAATAGCTTTACTTACACTTTACTCCCAAACAGATCCTTTTCTATATCATTTTTTTAAAGCTAATTAATTTTAGACCTCTAATTTGAATGTGTGCTGATGATTTAATATAAAGCACTTTCTTTGTATTTCACACACAATTATTTTTTTCCTTTTCTGACCCAAAAATACATAAATGAGTCCCTTTAATATGGAATATGTTTACAAGTTTTCTACAGTTAATAATTTTAAACAAGATTAAATTGCTCAACCATTCTTCTGCTCAGTCAACACATAGGTAATATAATCAGTCAGACATGGCAATTTATTTAATATAACTTATTTATCACATGACGTTTCTTGTTTTCGATGTTATACAAGTATACAACACTTACATTCTTTCTTATATTACAGTAGCTTGTCATAACTGGACATTGACGTTATATTGCCCTGCTATTACTTATTGTAAACCTTAAAACTGCAAAATAACTTAAAACTTCATTTTGGACTACAAATTTGTTATGTTAGAACAAAGATCTTATAATAATACGTTGCCACGTTCCCTAACTGGTTTCATAAAAGTTTGTTTCAAAAAGGCAGCTCATGCAAGATCCTAAATAACACATTCATAATAATTATTTTGGGCAAATTGCTCAGAACCTTGTTTAAGTTAACAATATGATGAGCAAGATCGTAGTACACTTTTAACATGAATTATTTAAGATGCACGTTTACTCCCAAATAAGATTTACCACAATTAATACTATTGTTTTAATATTCCAAAAAGGATGAATTAATGTCGAAAACAATGGTTCTTATGAAGGAAAGCGAGCTGAATTTGAAGAAAGGTGGACAAAACACGGTATTTCTACCTTGTGAGACTATAGTAGATCACAGTAAATCTTTTAGCATTCACCAACCATTAAATATTTTTGCGTTTTTAGCTTTCACCAACCATTAAATATTTTTGCATTTTTAGCTATTAAATACTCAGTTACAATCTTGTTATCAGTATTTAATAAATTCCAAAAATGCCTTATTTATTAAGTAGTTAAAGATTTATCAGTCAAAATCTAAGTTTGTTATACATGTGTATTGTATTGTTTTTGAATAAGAGTGTCACTTTAATGATGTGCTCATTTATTTAAATAAAACAGGTACAGCTGAAATTATTTGCCTAAAATCTTGTTAAAAATACAGCAGATCATAAGTGTATCCATTAAACTTCCAGAGCAGTAAAGATTTTATAGTTAACAACGATGACGTTAACAACATTGTAGATTGAAACAAAGTTCTGAACAATTGGCCTATTATGTTTAGAATTATTTAAAAGCTTTAAAGATGCACTATTACTCCCATATAAGATTTACCACAATTAATAAAATTGTTTAAATATACCAGAAAGGATGAATAGATGTCGAAAACAATGTTTCTTATGAAGGATTTCAAGTTTATTTGAAAGAAATGTGCAGAAAGCACAGGTATTTCTACCTTATGAGACTATTATAAGTACATCACTGTAAATCTTTTAGCATTCACCAATCATTTAATTTTTTTGCATTTTCAGCTATCAGATACACGGCTATAATCTTGATATCAGTAAATAATAATTCAATAAATGCATTATTTATTAAGTAGTTAAAGATTTTTGACCAAAAAAAAATATGTTTGTAATACATCTGTATGAATTGATTTTGGGTTAACACATAAATGCCCAAATATAAACTGATAAAATAATGATAAATTTGTTTAACCTCTTTTATTGAAAAACATAAATCGCCATTTACATGAATTCTTAAAGCTTAGACTCCAATAAAAAAGGCTTAAAGACTTTATTTGATTTATCTCAGTCAATATTGTATCTGTATTTAAGGTGTTAATTTGCCAAACAAAAGGAGCACCCATTCTTCCATGCGGATAGACACATTGACGCTTTTTAAGTTTTATTATAACAGAATTTATTAAATATTAACGCTTGCAGATTATGTAACGGACAAAAGAGCTTTGTATTGTTTAATTACAATTGTATTCATATTGTGCAATATGGAATATTATATTTTACAAATTGTTTTTATTCTTGGTAGGTAAAATTAATTCTGAACTTTTATTATGTGTATTATTTATTTATTTAATTTGGTACTTGATACATGAGTGTTTGAGAAAAATCTTCATAAAATTCAGTTTTGTTTTTATAATATAACTCTTATATAATTAGGAAATTGAATTACTCACTTTATAAAGTGTACTATTGTATGACCAGGAAACCAAGAAGAATATTCAATACATTTTTATAAGACCAATATAAATAAATTGCTAGATTTTCATAAAAAAAAATGATGGGGTGGGGGGTTACAATTTTTTTTTTTCTTTTAGATGACTGTTTCACCATTGAATATGTGTTCATGCTCTCTCTTTGTGCATAAGGAACCATAATTATACATGTGTTTCTAGACAACCTAGAACACGATCGTAACAATTCTCCTTTTCTACATGTGAATGTCCTGCATCAACACAGTACCATAGGTATGAATTAAAGCTGTTCCCAAACTGATATGCAAATACAGACCCTAAGTCAACATTGTTATTTAAGTTAACAAATATTTGGAAAAAAGAGCAGGGATGAAAATCAAGCAATTTATTTATAGTTGTTTAATGTAATGTATGAAGAAAGTTGACTTAACCCCCTAAGCCCCCTTTTGTTTACAATGAAATACTTATGATGCAGTTTTTTACTCATTTTCAATCATCATAAATTAATAGTTCAACTTAAAATGTAAATATAAAGGTTTATGACATTTGTTTGGTGTGTTCATGTTGTGTACAAACATAGGACGGCACGCATGTAAACCCGTCAGAAGCACAGGCTGGACAAATCCTTTATAGTTAACTTAATTGAGTCAGATCGAGTTATGCATTCATTTTTTATGTACCATAATATTGTAAAACAAGCAAAATTAAATGTACTTAATGGGAGTCAAAGTTATGGCAAGAACGAAGATCAATTAAGATCACTTCAAACAGGCCAATTAGATCCATGGATTTCAAGCACTCTATTTAGGTTATTGGCAAACATGACCTAGTTGATTGATTTATTGCGCTGTGATGTCATAGATGATATATCTCCTAGCCTGAGTATCATCAACTAAGTATAAATTAGTGATATGTCACCCATTACAATTGATTGCCTCCCTTGGCTATCTCCAGAACCCCAGATCTCACAACCTTTGTCGCTCCTTTAAGTTCACTCACATACTGTGGTTTCACTTTGTCATTATTGACTGTTTAAAAATCTCTCTACAAAAAATAAATAAAATAAAATAAATTCCGGGGTATTTTTTATCTCCCACTTGGAGATGGGGGGACGGATCAAATTCTGGGGGATTTTTCCCCCCACTGAAGGATATGGCATGTATATTTTAACCTTAAATTATTTGTTAAAGCTGAGTTGTATGGCATAGATGGTGAGACATGCAAGTTCACAAACGGTACAGTGAGTCGGACGTGTCAAGATGGCTGCTGTTCTGTCGACACTTGCTGCGAGTAAGTATCATGCCCTAATGTGTTAAGTTTTCATTTGAATCTTTAAACAGAAATTAAGGCTGTCTAAAGTAACATTCATATTGGAAGTATTTATTCATGTTGTGGCCTGAGGCGGACAAAATAACACTAAAACCTTATAAGTAGATATAAGTATGTGTTTTGATCCGAAATTAAAAACCATTGAATATCAAAGCATGAAAGCAAAGTTCTCATTGACATAAAAAAACACAGAGTCACAGAAAAAATTCCCCCCCACCCAATGATATTTTCATAGGCAGATAAAATCCCCCAGCTTCCTTGTTATATCAGTATGTAATGAATATACCATATATATTTATATATTGTTTAGGTTGCTAAGTATTTTCTTGTTTACAATTCATAAATTTGTACTCATAAACATCATAAAAAGGTATTTCAAAAGCATGGAGGGAGAGGGTGTCTGTCCGGGGCATAGCTAGCCCACTCTTCTTGTGAATTCATAATTGTGCAAGGGAGGTCCAGGGGCATCCCTGGTGGAATCTGGTGCATTCTGGGCATTCCGAGGTGCTTTATTTAGTACTGGAAAAAGGTCAGTTTTAGGATCAAGTAGTCAGTCAAGTAAAACTGTGCATACTGAAACTATGCATACTGCATTTTTGGCTGATTTTTTTTTCATTTTTTTTATCTTAATCATGTGGATTCAGCCGCGACCTCGCATATATATATAGGCAGCTACGTGCCTGTCTGTGGCAAAAAGGGGCAGGATTATGTCCTATACACCCCAAAATAGAAACATTTGGAACACTTTCATGATTTATTTAGTAATTATATCTACCTTTTTTACAAAATAACCGCATGAAATTTGTAATATTTTTATTCATATTACTAGTGCACCATTTTGGACATGGGGTCGAGTGATTGGTGTCGTGGTAGCAGTTATTGTGGGTATTATACTGATCGTGCTGCTGGTCATGCTGTGTATTTACTGCAAGAAGAAAAAGACACTCGCTGGACGTCTACACCACACTGTGTCCATGCGATCTCAGAACATCATCTATCCCATGATGCATCACCCACATCTTCCACCAGATTACGATGAACCACAGTCTAGTAAGTGTGTTAAATGATCAAAACAATAATTCTGCTCATGTTTTCTATAACACAAAAAAGCTAGTAGAATTTTGATTACTCATGTACTGCAATTAAGTCAACAAAATTTTTACTGCTACTGATGTCCGAGGTTTTGATATTATACATGAGTACAAAGCGTGAAATAACTGTTTTATTTCATGTTGTCAAGGACAACGTTCAATTAGCAACATGCATATTAAATATTAGCAATGTTATTTTTCCCAACAATACTTATTACAAGGTTGAGCTTTGCCTACTGTCAGTTACCGTACTGATATATTGGAGTTACCCTGGTAATAAATAAACAAAACAAAGAAAACATTCTCCAACATGGCACAATATGCTAATATTGAATCAGTATATTCATGCATTTATATATGCAATTATGCATTTGTTAATGTAAATGCAGGAGACTCAATAATCTTTTTCATCTGTGTAGATCCGAGTGGAGGTCCCGGACCACCTGTGTATGATGATAGACCTCCGCCAGCATACGAGGCAGTTGTCCCCCCTGGCCATCGGCAACCAAAGATCTCACAGATTGAACCAGGCATTGCAAACAACTACAGGACAAACAGATGATGAATATACCCAGACCACCAAATGAAATTCCCAGACCACCATATGAAATACCCAGACCACCAATAAACATAGAAGGGTCACTTCCAGACTATTTAGATCTCACAATTCATATAAATTCACCTACAGGAAAATATAATCACATCTTATTATCTCCCATAGTTATCTCCAGCCCCAGATCTCACATACTGAATCAGTTGTTTACAACAGGTGCAGGGGTAAACATGATGTAATACCCAGACAACCAGCAATCAAAAAAGGTCATCTCTTGGGCTCCAGATTACTTATTTGGATCTCACTGTCATGTGATCTCCGACAAGAAGAAAAAAATACAGCTATTGCTATAGGTCTTCCTTAGTTATCTCCAGGCCCAATTCTTCTGTTGATAATCAGCAGTCTCCAAAAGCTGCATGGAAAACACTGAGTATTTGAAATGATGGGGAAAATTACTCAAGATGGAAAAGATTGTTGTCTCCCCTAGATTTCTCTTGCTATAGATCCCACATACAAGTACATGTACTGGACAAAACATTGCAATCTAATAAACCACCTTGATAACCAGTGATCACCATCAGACTATTCAGATCTCATTAAGACAACTCCAACAGGAACAAAGAATTACAGCTATTTGAGGTTGTTTCCCCTAGTATTCACACAAGCTGCCCAAAATCTCACAACCTGACCCGGAAATACCTAACAGCTTCAGGGGAAACAAATGAACGCAACAAGTTTCCGATACAAAGGGACTTCAACATACTATGAATGTCAGTCTATTCCCTTCATGATTAAACTCAACCCTTTTCAAAAACTTGGAAAATAATTTGAGCTTTCTGTCACCTTTGATTTCCTGAATCGCACAAATGGTCTTCAATAACTACATGATAACCACATGAAAAAGCCAAATCGTTATCCAGAACTATCTATTACAATAAAAGGGTTCTCTTACATCGTACACCAAGCCCAACTCAATTTAATATTTGCTTTATGGATTTGGTCGCAAAAATAAATTGGTAGCAAGGGGGGTAGGGGGATAAAAGAACAATCTGTTTGTTATGTTTAAAAATATGAGTAGGTAGGTGTAACCAATACTATTTCGATACCTAAATAGTTAATATGAAGAATGTAAATACTGACCAGTTATAAGTTTATTCTCTTTTGTAAGTAAAATGTTAAGGAAATACCCAACGAAGTGCAGGAATGTCCGATCAGGTGACGTCAAAAGAAGTTTATATTACTGTTTAAATTTTCTTGAAATTGTCAGACATAAATCTGAAAAATAGACGCTGCTATGGTAACCCAACAAATGAAATATTTACTTGGCAATTTTTTAGGAACAAAACTTATAATTTGTTCTATAACAGGCAAATGTTAGAGCAACAATTAACATGACATTTATGTCAAGTTTTATATATTAATAATTACTGAGTTATTGTTACTTAGATTTTCTAGATATACAACATTGTATTATATCATTGTATTGTATCATACATTATTTAAATTTGTTTTGTTTTGTGATTGTTTTTTGTTATAAATTTATTATTATGAATAAAAGTAAAACTAGATTTCTTGGCTTATTTATCTACATGTAATTTAAAACACTCAAACAATGTTTCAACATTTTAAGTTAAATAAACTCCAATGAGACTATACATGTAGCTTAAGATTTAAAATTTATCTCAAAGTAATCTTTAAGTAAATCAAGTATTGCAATCACTAACCCTTTGCATGCTGGGTAAATTGTCGTCTGCTCAAAAATGTCGTCTGGTTTATTCTAAATTTCTTTCGATTTACTTAAAACTTTGGGCATATATTGACTGAGTGGCAAACAGCTTGGAACCTGACCAGGCGCCGAGTTACTCGGCGTCTGGTCTGGTTCCAAGCTGTTTGCAAAGCCTTTAAAATCGCCATCAGCAGCCTAAGGGCTAATACCTTATGTGATTTGTTGGCATAAAATACACTTTTAGTTTAGGCAATACCAAATTGTTTTTATGTTAAGCGTCCACCCTTATTACGAAAACCTATGTTAAAAAAGCTATCCTGAAAAAAAAAAACGAATCCCTGAAAAAAAAAATCACTAAATGAGTGACATCCTATGAAGAATACAGATACCAGAGCCTCTAAAGTCCATTCGGGACCTTTCTAAATTGTTAAATATTTCCGCTGCAAAATGAGTTCAAATAACATTATGTTTTAATGTGTTGATTATGGGAATCTCACAGAATGCATGTTTTTCTGATATCAAGTGCTAAGAATACTAGTACAAAGTATGACGCATTTTGATTGCACTCGTATTTTGATGCCAGAGTTATAGACATTAGATATATTTCACATGATTGCTCATCATATAAAAAGTGTTGTGTTTTTCGATCAGGAAACCCACAACCTATCCATCCCCGGATGCAAGACATGGAAACATTGTTGTATGGTCCAAGCATTTACATCATATATATAAATACAGATACATTATAAAATATATGCTTTAACCTTCTCTGGCGGATACTGTAACTATGAGTTAGAGAAGTAAAGGTGAACTATTTACCTTGGCATTTGATTTCCTGTACAATAAAAATCAAGTGCATAAATCTTATAAAGCAACAGCAATATCCAGCTATCGCCCCCACTCGCGCACCATTGCTACAGGATGTTTTTAATTGACATAAAACTAAGTGTTTTATGATTATTTTAAGAAAAGTAACTCTTATTTACAACAAACAGTAAAAAACATAAATCTAAGACAGCAAGGGTTCGACTAACACAGAATAAGCATGGCACTATTACACATCATGGTGTAAATGTGCACTTAGTATCAGAGTATTGAGTTTAGAACTGTGGCTAACAAAAACATATACCAAGGAATTTTCAAGCATTGTTATTATGTGTACTAAGTATCTGAGTGATATATTTAAATAAGTTTGCTGCACAAACTGCAATATAGGCATAAGTGTAACAAGAGGGTCATGATGGCCCTGTAACACTCACCTTAGTGAAAGTTTGAAACCTTCTGAGGAAATTCAAAAAACCTTTGTAGAGGACCACTAGACAATGTAACCCACCAAATATCTTAGCTCCAGACCTCTTGGTTTTTGTCAAGAAGATTTCTAAATGGGCCAGGTGGTTTAGGAGAAGATGTAATTTGAAGCAATTGTTGACGGACGCCAGCAACTCCAAGACATTATGACCTTAGGTCACAAAACTTCTGCCAATCACTAAGCCCATCGTACCAGGTATCACAGTATACCTCTTTATCTATGAGAATATATCGCTCCACAACTTTTGCCAACAGACAGCTCCCCGACTCACCGACGATATGGTGACTTGTTTGGGGAAGTTTAAAGATGTCAGTTATTTTCCCGTTTATCTCAGATATACTTATATCTTTGGACATACTTAATGCACTGTAAAAAATAATATTTCAATTGAAACTTAGTGACATGATTGTGTCAAAAGGAAAGAACAAAAGATGGTCAAGACAAATACTTTTATTGCAAAAATAAATTAAAACATAATTATGACATAATCATATTGCCAAACAACTAATAATGTAGCCATGGATAAAAATGGGAAAAACTACCTAAATCACCTAAATTACATATTTCTATTATATATCAATACATAATTTGAACGTTTTGACAACTTTTTTCATTTTTTGTCTTGGAACTAGCCAATGTTTGCGAAAATTCATAGGAACAAGTTATATAAGACTGCTGACAAAAAAATAGATCGCAGATTTTAATATGTACGTTCAAAAATTAATGTTTTATGCATTTTTCTTAAACCGTTAGTAAAACAGTTTAAGCCATAAAACATGATCTGATTTTTTGTCAGCAATCTAATATCGTTGGTTTGAAGATATTTACGCAAAAATTTGCTCTTTCCAAGACAAAAAATAAAAAAGTTGTAAAAATGGTATATCTGTGAGAGTGCAGCTTTAAGGAATGAAAAATGCTTATAAAGACTAACATTGCAATATGACTGTATATAATGCAGCACAAAATACTGGTATACAGTATGGTCGAGTACATTTAAATAAAGCAGATAATGAGGGCTCATACCATTTCGATGAAACAGTTGTCGATAACAGTTATGAAACAAGGGTCACTTAAAGGGGCACAATAGAGATTGATGCCAAAAAATATATTTTGATTTTAATGATAAAAAAAAGAAAAAGATTATACGTACAAAAACATATCCTTTTTTGTTTTGATCATAGAAGAAAAATTAGTTAAACATTATTATGCATTGAAATTAAAACAAATATAATTTGGCATCATCCTATATTGTGCCTCTTTTATATACAAATATTGCAAGAGCTTCTCTGATAAGCCCAGCCTAATGAGAATATATGTCTTGAGCAAGATAAAATTATTACCGGTACATAGATATTAAAAAGATCCAACAAAGTCACCTATGCATATGTATGAAATGTCCTTGACCATGACAATGTATCAAACAACAGGAAAAAAACTTAAAAATTGGCTTAGAAAATTATATTTGATTTTGCAAAAAGTAAATGCAATATGAAAAAAATAAATAAAAGCCAAGTTGTACAAAGCATTATGAAAACCAAAGGTGGCTGCTGGCACTCATGAGGTAAGATGAATTGCTTGTTAAGAACTTAAACGATAAAAATTGGAAAAAAATAAAAAAAATTAAAGGGACTACGGTAGACACCATATGGTCCCAAAATTGGCAGTTACAATATGTTCCAGGGCTTCTCAAAACTGGCAATTTGCCGGTCTGGACAAATATATATGGATATATCTGTTAATTAAAGATTATCAGTTGAATGTTGATCCACTGTAGTAGCATTAAGCAAATCAAATCACAATATTGTTTCAGTTTTTGTCGTCTGACCGCCTCACGCCGGACGCAATTAATTTTGATCGCATGTTTTGTTAGAAACGCTGCATAATTCGATGAGAATCTCATTTGAATTTAAATTTGTATCAATTACTTTCTAAATATTGGCTTTAATGGTTCTAAATTGCCATATCGCGAAAAAATAATGATAGAATACACATTGCACAAATGTGTGACATTATTCTTCAAACACATTTTGTACCCCCAGGGGGAGGGAAATATTATAGAATAATCAATATGTGCTGGTATGAGGATGATAATACATCACTTTACATGATTAAAATAATATTTTGCCACTGTCTCAGCTGAAAATACCTGTTTTAAACCAGGTATCCACATGATAGACAAACGTAAATTTGGAATTGGAAAAATACGCAAAAACTGCAAAAGGAACATTTGTCATAAGCGATGTGATCGATTTTATTTTTTAACATTTTATTTTTGCAAATTGTATCATCTGGTGTCTAGTCCCTTTAAACCTCTCTGACTTATACTGCCACCTATAATGTGAACAGGAATGAATTGCAACTATCAGAAGCATTCAATTAGCACTTGGTGAAAGCTAAACAGATTTAAAAAATCAAGATCTCTGCCAGTTCAGACAGAAAAATGGAATGATGGCACTATAAATCATGAAGAAAAGCAAAAACTTGTAATAAATTTCCATTTTCATTAAGTTTTTTAAGTAAAATTTGTCATTTTCCAGGCTACAATTACACCATCAATAAACAATGGTTGACATAATAATGTTCTTATCACAACTTGGTGTTTATGAAACATCAATATTAAAGGGACTTGTTCATGTTTTATAGGGTCAGTCAGACGTCATATTAAATTCTAGTTATTATAGGCTTTGATTTTCACAATTCTGATCAAATAAGTATTTCAGAAGCAAATATATGGTATTTGTTCATAGCAACAAGATAACTCAATTTCAGTTTTAAAAAATTGTCACCGATAAAAAATCTTTTTGCAATGAAATAATCAATGAAAAAAAAGCTTTTTTATAATGAAGAAAAAAAAAGTCAATCAAAGATATGTTTACATACAAAATTAAATGCAAAATATAGTTTAACATACAAAATGAAACAAAAAACCTCGCCAGGTTATCAATATCATGAAAATACTCAAGTAATTTCTCAGTATCAATCTCAGCTTTTTTCCCCACAAAACAGCATAAATTGATTGGAAATAAAATGAGTTTTACCTATTTAAAAGCCCATGGTTTTATGTTTCATACTCATAAACATTATTGCTCAATACCTTAGAAAAAAATATATAGAGCAAAAAAATGAACTTGGTAAGAATTTTTATTTTTTTATTTTACTCGAGTATATTTCTGCTATAGGATTATTTTCATTTACAATTTTGATAAATTATCTTATAGGCATAATCTATGAGAAAATGCCATTTTATAAAGAGTAAATGAATTTTGAATACGCTACGTGCATGCTGTTATGTGGTAAAATGAGTCGAGATTGAGATTTAAAAATGACGTAATATTATAAAAAGCAATTTGAGGTATTTTGGCCTGGTGCTATCTCATCAATATTCTAAAAATTGTCTCCCCTAACTGATATGGGGAGAAATATAAAGCTACGTAGAAAAAACAATCGCAGACGAAAGACGGCACCAGGGGCCAGATCATAACGAATATCCCTAAGGACAGATAACTCTTCAACACTGACTTTACACCGTCACCCAGAGATCTGGAAAAGAGAGAATAATACATGTAAGTATATCTATTATGGGCATGGGATTTGATGGAGTAGGGCAAAATTGGTTTCCAGATCTTGAAGGAGCAGTCATTATAAAATTGCTAATAATGGTTTGCTGTCATGTTGTAATCATGGTGTGCTGTCATGTTGTATTCGTGGTTTGCTGTCATGTTGTATTTGTGGTTTGCTGTCATGTTGTATTCATGGTTTGCTGTCATGTTGTATTCGTGGTTTGCTGTCATGTTGTATTCGTGGTTTGCTGTCATGTTGTATTCGTGGTTTCCTGTCAAGTTGTATTCGTGGTTTGCTGTCGTGTTGTATTCGTGGTTTGCTGTCGTGTTGTATTCGTGGTTTGCTGTCATGTTGTATTCATGGTTTGCTGTCATGTTGTATTCGTGGTTTCCTGTCAAGTTATATTCAGGGTTTGCTGTCGTGTTGTAATCGTGGTTTGCTGACATGTTGTATTCGTGGTTTGCTGTCATGATGTATTCGTGGTTTGCTGTCGTGTTGTATTCTAGGTTTGCGGACATGTTGTATTCATGGTTTGCTGTCATGTTGTATTCGTGGTTTCCTGTCAAGTTGTATTCGTGGTTTGCTGTCGTGTTGTATTCGTGGTTTGCTGTCATGTTGTATTTATGGTTTACTGTCATGTTGTATTCGTGGTTTCCTGTCAAGTTGTATTCGTGGTTTCCTGTCAAGTTGTATTCAGGGTTTGCTGTCGTGTTGTATTCGTGGTTTGCTGACATGTTGTATTCGTGGTTTGCTGTCATGATGTATTCGTGGTTTGCTGTCGTGTTGTATTCAGGGTTTGCGGTCATGTTGTATTCATGGTTTGCTGTCATGTTGTATTCATGGTTGACTATCATGTTGTATTCAGGGTTTGCTGTCGTGTTGTATTCATGGTTTGCGGTCATGTTGTATTCATGGTTGACTATCATGTTGTATTCGTGGTTGACTGTCATGTTGTATTCGTGGGTCACTGTCATGTTGTATTCATGGTTTGTGGTCATGTTGTATTCATGGTTGACTATCATGTTGTATTCATGGTTGACTATCATGTTGTATTCGTGGTTTGCTGTCGTGTTGTATTCATGGTTTGCGGTCATGTTGTATTCATGGTTTGCGGTCATGTTGTATTCATGGTCTGCTGTCGTGTTGTATTCATGGTTGACTATCATGTTGTATTCGTGGTTTGCTGTCGTGTTGTATTCATGGTTGACTATCATGTTGTATTCATGGTTTGCTGTCATATTGTATTCATGGTTGACTATCATGTTGTATTCATGGTTTGCTGTCATGTTGTATTCATGGTTGACTATCATGTTGTATTCATGGTTTGCTGTCATGTTGTATTCATGGTTGACTATCATGTTGTATTCAGGGTTTGCTGTCGTGCTGTATTCATGGTTGACTATCATGTTGTATTCGTGGTTTGCTGTCATGTTGTATTCATGGTTGACTATCATGTTGTATTCGTGGTTCACTGTCATGTTGTATTCATGGTTGACTATCATGTTGTATTCATGGTTTGCTGTCATGTTGTATTCATGGTTCACTGTCATGTTGTATTCATGGTTTGCTGTCATGCTGTATTCATGGTTTGTTGTCATTCATGGTCAAAGTTTTTAATCAAGATTGAATCAATATCATATATATTTTAAGAAATCTTACCCACTGAAAAAAACTAGCCCTCCGATAGCTTAATAACAAATCAAGTTACAAATGTAAAACAGAATGTTAAACATTGATGTCTGGTGACATTTTGGTATCATTTAAAAGGGTATTGCTTGATTATTAATTATTTATAAAATAAAAGTTTTTTGTATTTATGCTCTATTTTATTTGAAATCACAGATTCACTTAGTAATGAAGACAAACCTGGGATGCTGTTCCCTGCTTAAAAACATAGACACATAGTTCGCCTCTAGGATGGTGGCTAGTACACACTGTGCGAGGATGAACCGCGCTGTCCACCAGTGAATGTCCAACCAATCCCACGTAAACTCTCCTACTAAGAGGTATGGCAGGAATATCAACTTTGGTAGGAACTCTGCCCACTGTACCGATGTCAATTCAGGAGGCTTGAAAGAAAGCATGATTCCATGATTAACACATGAAAAAAAGTAGCAAGGTAAACATAATTTTTTTTTATCAAAACAATCCCAGACTGCTTAAAGGGAATAGACACCAGATGGCCCCAAAATCGCAAATACAGTATTTCCTCAAAACCACACTAGAATTGTCAATACGAGCTAGTATGAGGCAGATAATACCTCATCATAAGACATGATTAAAAGAATATTTTTTCGCTGTCTCAGCTTAGTTCATCCATTAATAAAAAGTGCATAATGGTTTCCCAGTCTATAGCGGGTTTATGTAAAAGTCAAATGATAAGTAAAGATAAATATACCGAAGCTTTCTTTACATTAACTGGAATTTACTTGGTATACAAACCCAGTAAATTTCGAATTGGAAAAAAACACAAGAAGTTGGAAAGATACATGTGTCGTAAACGAGGTGTTACATCAGTAATTCAATGCGTTGTACACAGTGATATAAATTCAGTTGTATCATCGTGTCTAGTTCCTTTAACGACAGATAATTCACTGGACAAGGATTTACTAGTGCTAATACCAAGTCTATTCATTTTAGTTCTAGAGAAACAACAATGGATGAACTTTTAGGAAGGCCCATTCTACAGTAAAAAAATATATTGCAATATACTCAAAAACTGGTATTGATCTGTCAAACTGTGATAATCTGGCATTTACAACAAAAACATTTAGAAACAGAATAGTAGGTATGTATATATATATGTGGTGGACCCGAGGTCTAGTTTTATGACACTTGACTGTCAATCAAGGGGCTGCTGGTTTGATTCCCCACCGCACCTAAAATGACTGCCGGAGTGTGAGTATAAATAAGCTTACACACACACATAGTAGGTATGGAGGTTAATTTTCTAACCTCACACACCAAAGTATTCCATACATACGGGCAGACTTACCAACATTATTACTTGCACATTCCCTTAAAATTGATGCTTTAAAAACATAATAGGAACATATTGATGCTTACTATATGTGTAAAGTCATATTTTGGGGCGTCCTCGGACACTGGACAGACCACGTGGACAAAAGGCAGGAACATGGTCTCATAATGGAAGAAATAGAGAAACAGCAGGCTGGACCGCGGGTAGTCCTTCATCCCATAGAGCAGTAATAAAGCCCAGCCTGGATACAGTGCCTGCAATGTAAACACACTTTTTGAATGAGGTAGAATATTGTTGGAAAAGGTGTGATCATAGAGGTAGCTCTTAATTCAATTTTTGTCAACATAACTCATGATTTCATTTATCACAAACCAGTCAAACTTCATTCTC
Organism: Mya arenaria; assembly: GCF_026914265.1. Classification (NCBI taxonomy): domain Eukaryota; kingdom Metazoa; phylum Mollusca; class Bivalvia; order Myida; family Myidae; genus Mya; species Mya arenaria. The sequence goes on along the minus strand of NC_069123.1, from coordinate 33,881,145 downwards.
CTCTATTGACAGATGGGCCCAGTAAAAGGACAATCAAAGTACATGATTACCATCCTGTATCATCACACATTTTTATCCGCCCATTGTTAGAGACAGGACATATTATCAGGACATATTATCGATTCAGGCCAGCATGCAAGTGAGTAGATGGGCAGCAGGTGCAAGGCGTTTTATTCTTACTAGAAAAGCTTTTTTCAAATTTATTTCCAACATGGATAACATGACTAGCTTTGATAACTAGCCATATCATCCAAGTCACAAAGAGTTATGGCCCTTGAATTACACAAACTTGATGCTGTAACTCAAGAAGTTATTGTCAGATCATTCACAAACTTGGACAATATGTAGATGGGCAAAATATCTGGGCTAGGTTAGATAACTAGCAAAGTTGCTCCAAAGATTCCAGAGTTATTATTCATGAATTGCTTAAAATACACAAACATAATTGGTGTCCGCTCTCTAGTTTGAGAAACTTTTTTCAAGCCATAAACAAACTTAGAAATGTGTATGGACAGAATATCTCAGGTCAATTTCAACAGCTAGTTATTGCTTCAGGGAATTGTGAGTTATGGCCCTTGGGTTGTGCAATTTAAACAAACTTTTTGTTGGTGTCTGTTCACTTATTTGAGCAGCTTTTGTCTTATCAGTTCCGATCTTAATCATTATAAGTCTGGCCAGAATATCTGAGCAAAGTTTGATAACCTCGCAAAGTCAATCATGTCACAGTTTGGCACTCTTGCTATGTATATACAAACAATGTATAACCCTTGACCGACCTTAAATTCCCAGAGATTGGACGGAGGTTTCACTCCTCGCTCCTTGATGGTTGCGATGGAGTTGAAGAGTGCCTTGCGGTGAAGTGGGTCGGTGACGTTGAAGGTGGACACCAGAGTGTCTTCATCAAGTTGTAGCATCAGGTTACCATCTGTATAAGGAAAAACATTTTAATAAATTTGACTGAGATACAGAAAATATACATGTGTAGGTGCTTAATATTACTGTATAAAAGATAAAACCCTTCAAAACTTGTAAGAAACGGCATATATTGTTTGGAAGGGGATTGGGGGTTTGGGGAACAGTGAATATTTCTGTCTCAAATTATGTACTAAGCAGACATGCATATTTTAAAAAAAATAATTTTCAATAATGCAAGACCACCTGGCATAAACTTGGTGAGCGAGGTCAGATTGCATAAAACTGTGAAAATTAATACACAGCAAATAATTTGCAACCTTAAAAGAGAACAAACAGAAGAACAAGGATTAACAAGGGATTGTTGTTCAGGGACATCTACAAAAAATGTTGAGTCACTGTGCCAAGGTATTAAAAATAATCTATGCTCTACGCGCAAACAAGAATCCCAATGTGAACAGTATGTTAAAATAAAAGGGCCATTATATATCTCGGTGAAAATATACTTGAGCAGAACAGGAAGGTGCTAATGCTTTGTACTCATTATTTCTGTGAAGTTTCATCAAAATCTGTCCAGCAGTTTGGGAGATTTTTTGTTATGCTCTTCTGCTCTTCTGTTTTTATGAGTCAATCAAGGGTCATCACTCAACACATATTCTAGTCAGAGTTATGAAATTTGCCATACATGTCCAAATTATTATAGTGAATATGTGTACAAAGTATGAATTTTACATATTAAACAGATTTTAGGTATGACCAAGCTTTGTTAAGTTTTTGCCCATTGATAAAGCCACCCCCAACTCAAATATGTCAAGACCTCAACTTTTCAACACCGAAAACAGACCAGCATAGAGATTATTTTAATGTTTTTAAATGGATATAATATGTACCAATCTACTATAAACTAATTCATACTGAAGTATAAATCTACTGTAAACTTTTACATACTAATGTTGCTTTCCCGTACAATGCGGGCGTACTCCAGCGTCCAGGAGCCCATGTCTGTGAACCACTGATCCACATCCTCCACTGACCACTTGACCAACGGTTTGTGGACAAGCAGGTCCTGGTCCGAGCTCTGCCAGTACCATGACAAGTACACAACCTGGGAACGGCAATGAAAATATAGGCAGCTGCTAGTGCACATAAGAATTCAAAGCATATAATTATGAGCTCAAAATAAAACTAAAGTAAATATACCAGTGTTGCAACTACTGCAGATTATTTTTGTTTTGGTCTTCAGGGCTAAAAAAATTACAACAAGAGGGCTTTGGAGCCTGGAGACCAACTCGTCTGGGTTTTTTTTCATTTGAACAAGGGGCATAACTCGAAGCTATAAAATCCAGAGTTGTTGGCCTTGCTGTACAAGTGTGTCATGGTTACCAGGCTTTTTTTTAAAACATCTTGAATGGTTTTGAAATGAGTTATGGCCAAGTATGAAGTAATTGTATACAGCTGATGTTGCCCATGTATACAGCTGATGTTGCCCATGTATACAGCTGATGTTGCCCATGTATACAGCTGATGTTGCCCATGTATACAGCTGATGTTGCCCAATGGCCATTACAATACCTTATTTTCGATGAAAAAACAACAAGCTAATAACACTCTTATATAAAGGTGACAGTCTTTTACATATTAATGAAAAGAGACTTCTAGCTGAGGTTTTATTTAAAGGCAAGCAAATACTTTTGATTTTGATTTTCAATAAATGTTTGCCATTTGTCAATATGCAAATTTGGCAAATGTCCATGTAAATGATGACTGGGTTTGCAAATCGAAAGCCTTAAATAAAGATGCACCCTCATCAGAGAAACAGATAAGTGAAGCCATAGAACTTCAAATGAGCACTTCTGCAAACTTTGAAAAAATGACATTCATAATACACACATTTGAGTAAACAATCACAGAAGATTTTTGAATTTGTGACCACTTAGCTATTAATTAAAAAAAATATTAATAAAGGCTAATATTTTTACAAATACCTAAATCATACATGCATTCTTTTTGTTTTTATCATTAAAATATTTTTTTTTTGCATTATAACCTTTATTATGTGCCTTTAAAGTTCATGTCAATAGTACTTCTAAACAAAGTGTGTAGATTAATTGATTTGCCTTACATGTATAGCATGGTATGTTCATTGTAAATTATCCATATCATTTCATATCAGTTCAGTATTTTTTATGTGCTTATTGTTCACACTAGTCTTCATTCACATTGAAGTGATTTTATGCATTGGTTTAAAAACTAGAACTATGACTGGATGTGATCAATCCCCTCCGTATGATGAATTGGTGAAAAAAAGAAGAAAATTGTCGAAAACTGACATAAACTTGGTATCGATGTGTACAATGCATTGAAACTTACTAACTGAAGTACCACATAGTTTACAATTAATTTATTTTTCACAGGTTTTTTTTGTATTTTTCCATTAAAAGAGATTACTAGGTATGTCTACATGTACCTAGTAGAATTCATTCCTTATGCGTGATTGGCTAGTTGATGTTATCACATGATATTACCAAGTAAGGTATATAAATTAAATATTCCAACAGTTTAGAGTAGTCCTTCGTAGCACAGCGGATACAACACTGGACTGCAATTTTGGTGACACCGGTTCAAACCCAGTCTCTGACTCGATTTTTTTGCATTTTAGTATTTTTTTTACAATTATGATCAAAGAGTGAAACACTTTATTAAATAATTGTCCTGAGATTCGTTACAGAAAAAAAACTGTTTTTGGTGCCAATCTAATGTACAATCCCTTTAATTGATTTGCCTTACATGTATAGCATGGTATGTTCTTTGTAAATTATCCATATCATTTCATATCAGTTCAGTATTTTTTATGTGCTTATTGTTCACACTAGTCTTCATTTACATTGAAGTGATTTTATGCATTGGTTTAAAAACTAAAATTATGACTGGATGTGATCAATCCCCTCTCTACACCACCTTCTTGTAATAAGAAATATCACTGGGTGTGATGTATGCCCCTTGAATGTTGGTGAGAAGGAATCAATCAAGTTAATGGTCCTAACTTCTACTATATAGAAATGAGGACTATAACATATGTGTGAAATAAGGCATGAAATGTTCTTTTTATTTTTTAAAAGCATAGCACAGTTTTTAATTGAGGTTATAGTCGACTCTTAGGTTCAAGGCTGCTGCATTTATAGCAGGATGATTATAGGTCATGCATTAACTATTTAGTATAACCTTCACTAGCATTTGCTCAATCACTGAACAGAGAATGAAAGAAAATATAAAGAAGAAAGTATTGAGATGATATGATATGTGTATGAAGTTTGAAGTCAATATCTAAAAATTGTTAGGAGTTATGGAGAAACTTAGACTTGACATGATGTCTGTAAACTGAAAGGTTGATTCCTATATAGCCCACACCAACAAGTGGTAGGGGTAAAAACATAAGTTACCAGCATAAAATGTTTGTCCCTTCGTTTTATTTCCTAGGGGTTTCATTAGGTTAGAAAGTAGCAGAATCATGCTGAAAGTAGGAGGAATTTTGGGGACCTAAGATATCATGTTTTAGAGAGGAAGCAAAAAAGTAGACAAGTGAACTACACTAATTTTGGTATTCTTAACCTGGCTGCAGGGGTATTTTGAAAACTGCTGTATTACCTGTTATATACCAGCAATATAATTATACAGTTGAGATTTTCCTGACTTTTTTGAGTTTTATTGATTTTTCTTATATTTAGAAAGAATGTCTGAAACCCATTACATATGATTATGGGTTATATATGCAAAGCTGGAAAATAAAACCCACCAAAGACAAGAACAGATGTCGCGGCAAAAGTCCTAGGGCATTATTCATTTGATGATGATTATTTAAAATCACCAATTCTTTTCATACAATTTGTTCATGAAACTTATTATGCATTCTTTGTTTAAAACATAATCATGCTTATTTGTTTATAGTTTTTGTGTACAAACATTGAAAAAAGGAACCAACAAATTTCCAATTAGTTGACCTTTTAACCAAAGTTTTTAATACGAACACGGCCCCTGGCCCCAAACTGATTTTTGAAGACAAAACAAAATCTACCCACCACAACCACAGTGAGAGCGAGACAAATGCCACCACAGAAACCCTGACCCTGGGCCTTGTTCGAATCAGACTCATTACGGTCAGATACGGCGTCCTCAAATGTCTTGATCTTTTCCTTCGCTTCTGCCGTAAGCACTTCTGCCTCACGCTCAGACATGGAATCCTTATACATCTTGGCTAGTAAATTCCTGATTGGAGGAAAAATAAAATAATAATAATTCATGGTGGCAGTATTGGTCAGAGATGGTAAAATGAGGCCAAAAAATGGTTTGGTTAGGGTTACATCCTATTCAAAACAAGTAGGGTATTGATGATAATTCTTTTAATATATTGATTTTCTTTATTTGGCTTTATGTAAGAATGTCATTGTCATTATTGGGGAACAGCATTACATTAATCTTCTGTTTAAAGCTTCAAATGTTTTTAAACTACATACATGTACTAAAACACACACTTATTATGGCAACAGTCCCAATTTAAAAAAGAACTCTGTACCTGAGTGTTATATTGATCTGAGGATTTCCAGTCCATGCACTGCGACACTGGGGGCACTCTGTCTTTTTAGAGGAGAGGTACCAGTTGGCTATACACAGGCGACAGAAGCTGTGCCCGCATGTCAGCGTGGTCGGCTGCACCATCAGGTCGAAACAACAACCACACAGGAAGTCCTCGGACACCGACAATGATTGCTGAGAACTGATCTCCTCATCACTGGATCTTGCATTGCTATTATTGCTGTTTGCAGATGAAGGTCGAGATGGCTTCAATGGTTCTTCCATTCTGAAGAAATTAAAATATAAACATAAACATAAAAGGTTTAATTTAACAAAAGATCTTAGCAGACTAATTTGGTCTTATATCATTCACTGAATGTCACTGTAAATATACATGCAGATATAAACAAAACTAGAAAACTAAAATAAATCTTAGTGTATGGCATGTGCACTTGATTTAAAGAAGTGCACCATCTTTCACATGTAGTGGGGCAAGCCTTATCCTGCTTCCTGTGCGTACTTGGGTCAGATTTTTCCTTCTATATAAAAAATAGGGACGATTAAGAAGAGCAGAGTCAGAACAGTTTACATCAACAAAAATATTATTACAAAATTAACTGAAAACGGCATCATCAATCGGGAACTATATATATATATATATATATATATATATATATATATATATATATATATATATATATGACATCAATTATATTATTAATTTTGTATTAATATTTTTATTGATGTAAATTGTTCTGACTCTGCTCTTCAACATTGTTTTATTCTTTATTTAGTTTAATAATCCATTAAAATATTGTTCTGAAAATGCACTTAGATGCATGTGTCTCTTCTAACTACCGGTGATAGACTGAAAACCTAATTGAATTTTAATTGGAGGAAAAAGTCTATGCAATTCACAAGATTTCTATGAGGTTGTATACAGTATTACAGCTGATTTAAAAAACAACAACAACAACAGCAAAAATTGCTGTGTTTAAAAAAGTTGGAATACTGTACTACTGGCAGACAAGTCGATACCAGAATTGAGTAACAGAAAAAACTTAAACTACTAAGTAACAGAACAATTAACAACACAAAAAGTAGTAACATCAATAACTTTTCTAGATTCAATTGTTTAAAAGAGTTCGATAAATATTGGCTTGATAATAACATAGAAAGTGTTATCTTTTAATAAATCAATTAGTACACAACTAAACGCTAACAACCTGTTGTTTTGTGGTAAACATCAAATCTCTGGCATTTCCAGTTCGGACGCTTAGATCAATGACCGAGTTTAACCGGTCAAAAGTTAACAAAATAATACAAACGAAAATATAAATAAATTATGGCACAAATTGATTAACTAATTTTTAAATGTATCGAGAACAAACGTAAATTTATATTTTGTAATATTTTATTTTAATTTGAACAAATACCATGATATAAGCGGCTAGCGCGCAATATAAGGGGGACAACTCTGTAAAATGAACGTCACTCGGCAAAGTATAATATTCAATTTTTAAAATCATTCTTTGGCAATAAATATGTTATAAAATGGAAAATATAAAAATCGATACATTTTCCGTCCACCTAAATCTGACTTAATGTCATCCATTTATCGAATGGCCATTTTCATCGTTATGATTTTTTAATGAGTTTTCGGATGTGAGGTTTATTTCGGATATGGTTTGTTTTCAAAAATGAAGCAAAAGCGTGAATTTATTTTTTATTTTTTGTGAGTAATAAAGTCAAGGAGAATTGAACTTTGCTAAACGAGGTTTTGCCATCAAAGATTTGTTGGTCATTATGCATGGCCCAGTTAGAGAGATGATACCTGATTGAAACTGAAAGACCATACAGACCTGATTTAGAGACCATAAGGCCCACATTGGAAGGCTATAAAACCTTGATTAAAAATTTTTTTTTGCCCAAATTCACAAACAATGCAGTCCAGATCAACGCTTATAAACTCCAGATCAATGCTTTAAAACAATGACATAAATCTTAAAATGAGATATATTTTATTTATTGCATTATGACTACCAGGAACAAAAGACAATAAAATGGTAATGAAGAAAAGCAAAATTTGTAAATATATTAATTTTTCAGATTTCAAAGAGAGTTTAGGGCAGATAGAATCTGCTATCAAAGAAAGCAGTTTCCTAGCCATTGATGGGGAGTTCACCGGTCTCAACCATGCTGGTGTGTCGCCATCTGGAGTGTTTGATACACCTGAAGAGAGATATCACAAACTTGTGCAAGTAAGAAAAAAGGCCACTTTCCATTATTAATGTTTACAAAATTAATACAGTGTTGGTATTTATTTTAGAATTATTTTTCTGTTTTTCGAAAAAAAAGTCCAGATATTGTCAACCTTGGTGTCTTTGTTGTTGGAAGACCGGCTTGCAAAAACATTCAAATGAAACTTGGTACACATGTTGCCATAGCAATGCCCCTTGTTTGACAAAAAAAAAATGAACAGATAAGCATTGCTTCCTTGGGATTTTTAGTTCTAGTATGGCTCAGAATGTTGACATATTGCTTGTTCACAACATTTTTTTTATTTGAACATATTAAGCTTACTCAAATTTAAAAAAGAATGAAAATAACTTACATGCTGTCTTAAATTTATGATATAAGTTTGCAATGATGTAAATTAATAGTTATGTAGATCTGTTCCAGTAAAGTTTGGGCTTTTATTGATGCTTTCATTCCACAAGTTTACCATTGTGCAAAATGTCTTTTCAGGGTGCTAGTGACTTCCTGATTATACAGTTTGGCATATGTACTTTCACCTACAACAAGACTACCAAGAAGTAAGAAAAATCTTTTAAATATTTTTTTTTGCTGCTCTTTATATTTTCTTGTTATATAAGTAAAAACATTCAAAAGGTAGAAATACGTACTTTTTTCAGGCATACATAAAAACCTCTCTATGTTGTAACCACAGCAACTTATTAAAACTTGTTTTATTGGTATATGCAAATTTTGATGCAAAGTCAATTTCAGATATACAGCTAAGCCGTTCAACTTTTACATCTTTCCTCGACCCCTGTCAAGAGTTGCACCAGATCTTCGATTTTCTTGCCAGGTAAACATTTAAAGAAATCTTTATCCTATCTCCAAGTATGTTCATGTCTTATGACCCCAAACAGCAGCATAAGCAGTAATTAGATCATCTACCTGTCTCTTAGTCGGTCTGTCCATCCCCACTTTTTCAAATCAATAACTCAAGAACGCGTAGGCCAGCTTTGATAATTTCAATAGGCCATGGCATACAATCATGACCATGATTTGATTATACCCTTGACAAAACAATGTTAGGTTCAAGGAAATTGACTTAAACGGCATAACAACTGTATTTCAATTGTTTAAATTACTATTTCCCATGCTTTTCTCAAAATATGTGAGGAATTTTGATGCAAGTATTAATTTAGGATGATAGTTAACTAATTTAAGCCTATGTTATAAAAAGTTATATGACTTTATCTGTATTTGCTATGGCACATAAAATATTACTACTATTAGTACTAAATTAGGTTTGACAATGTTGGACGCTCCCCTTAAGAGCAATATATCCAATTCGTGGAATTCTAGTTTTGTTAGAGCGATTGCAATGCATCGTTTTTACCATTCTTGGTTAGCATGTGTCTTTGGATTAACTGGAGTATTCAGAAATTTTAGATAAATGATTTTTTATGTTAATGACCCATGAAATCCCATTAAAAACAACTGATTCTGTATTTGCAGAGTTCAAGCCTAGATTTCCTCATGTCTCAAGGTTTTGACTTTAACAAGTGGGTGAAAGATGGGATCTCCTTCCTGAGACCAGCAGATGAGGCCAGACTCCGGGATCAGGTACTGGTATTGAATTGTTCATTCAGGTGTGAGAATTGTCCTTCAAATTGATTTCTGGAGAAGACATCAATAAATGTTGAAATGCAATTATGTGCTTGTAAAATGTTTCAAACCCCAGGGGCCTTGCCCCTTGTGACCCCAGCCAAGCCTGAAGGAGCTGCCCTTGACCCTCAACAGGGCATTACTCATCCCCTTTGACTGAAACGTAGTCAAGCGATCACTTTCAGATGTTCCTGATTTGTACTTCAAACAGCTACATGTATGTGATATTTTTTTAACTGGTAATAATCTAATACATTTTTTTTTATTATTTCATAAGAATCAAAAGAAAAATGGAATATACATGTAGACAGTACATTTAGAGTTGGCACAAGCATTAAAAAAAGCATCAAAAGTGTTGAGTTTAGTTGCAAAATGTCACTCACAAATTGCTATAGAAGACATTCCAGTGAGTTGGTACAATCCGACCATCATTAATTGCTATTTTATGGAACCATTTTCTCACTACTACCAGATACAGAGGAAGCATGAGGTTCTTGCCTCGCCAGCATACACAACCCCGGGTGGGGCCTCACAGCCCGGTGCGGTCAACAAGGGACCCGTCGAGGTGCCACCAGAAATGCAGGACTTTGTGAATGAACTATGGTGTGAATGTTAATGTAGTTTATCTTTATTAACTTGTCTGATTTTCTTATATTATAGTCAAGGTAGATAGCCTTGGTGTTGTTAGCATAGGCATCTGTCGATTAGTGTCACTTTGCAAATACCTTAATGATGCCTAAAAAAACTGTTGTTTAAAACAGTAATTATCCATATAAGTTTAAGATATTAGCAAGATACAGGAAAAATGATTTAAGAGATAGCTTAGAGGTACATGTAATATTAAGACTTCTTTTTTTAAAAAATGGTTGAAGATACATTTTCAAGTAAAACCTATTTAAACATGTTGCCCGAGACATAAAAGACATTCGTAATGTAGCAAGGCCCATAACTCTGGCTTTAATAACTATTCATTCTGCCTCTTCTTGAATGAAGAAGCAACAGAGCATTAGCCAGTGATTTTTTTTAAATTATTTTCACTGCCTGTTTTTAGCTCACCTGTCACGTAGTGACAAGGTGAGCTTTTGTGATCACTCTTCGTCCGTCGTCCGTCCGTCCGTCCGTCCGTCCGTCCGTCCGTCCGTTCACAATTGCTTGTGAACACAATAGAGGTCACAATTTTGACCTAATCTTTATGAAACTTGGTCAGACTGATCATTTCTATAAAATCTAGGTCAAGTTCGATATTGGGTCATCTGGGGTCAAAAACTAGGTCACTAGGTCAATTAGTAGAAAAACCTTGTGAACACAATAGAGGTCACAATTTTAGCCTAATCTCAATGCAACTTGGTCAGAATGGTCATCTCTATAAAATCTAGGTCAAGTTCGATATTGGGTCATCCGCGGTCAATAATAAGGTCACTAGGTCAATTAGTAGAAACACCTTGTGAACACAATAGAGGTCACAATTTTAGCCTAATCTCAATGCAACTTGGTCAGAATGATCATCTCTTTAAAATGTAGGTCAAGTTCGATATTGGGTCATCCGCGGTCAACAACTAGGTCACTAGGTCAATTAGTACAAAAACCTTGTAAACACAATAGAGGTCACAATTTTAGCCTAATCTCAATGCAACTTGGTCAGAATAATCATCTCTATAAAATCTAGGTCAAGTTCGATATTGGGTCATCTGCAGTCAATAACTAGGTCACTAGGTCAATTATTAGAAAAACCTTGTGAACACAACAGAGGTCACAATTTTGACCTAATCTTTATGAAATTTGGTCAGACTGATCATCTCTATGAAATCTAGGTCAAGTTCGATATTGGGTCATCTGGGGTCAAAAACTAGGTCAGTAGGTCAATTAGTAGAAATACCTTGTGAACACATTAGAGGTCACAATTTTAGCCTAATCTCAACGCAACTTGGTCAGAATGATCATCTCTATAAAATCTAGGTCAAGTTCGATATTGGGTCATCCGCGGTCAATAACTAGGTCACTAGGTCAATTAGTACAAAAACCTTGTGAACACAATAGAGGTCACAATTTTAGGCTAATCTTAATGCAACTTGGTCAGAATGATCATCTCTATAAAATCTGGGTCAAGTTCGATATTGGGTCATACGCAGTCAATAATTAGGTCACTAGGTCAATTATTAGAAAAACCTTGTGAACAAAATAGAGGTCACAATTTTAGCCTTATCTTAATGAAACTTGGTCAGAATGATCATCTTAACATAAGCTAGGTCAAGTTCCATATTGGGTCAACCCAGGTCAAAAACTAGGTCACTAGGTCAATTAGTAGAAAAACCTTGTGAACACAATAGAGGTCACAATTTTAGGCTTAACTCAATTCAACTTGGTCAGAATGATCATCTCTAGAAAAATATAGGTCAAGTTCGATATTGGGTCATTCGCGGTCAATAACTAGATCACTAGGTCAATTAGTATAAAAACCTTGTGAACACAATAGAGGTCACAACTTAAGCCTAATCTAAATATAACTTGGTCAGAATGATCATCTCTATAAAATCTAGGTCAAGTTCGATATTGGGTCATTTACCGTCAATAACTAGGTCAATAGGTCAATTAGTAGAAAAACCTTGTGAACACAATAGAGGTCACAATTTTAGCCTAATGTTAATGCAACTTGGTCAGAATGATCACAAGGCCTAGGCATTTGATATATGGTATGTAGCTTTACCTTGTGGTTCTCTACCGAGATTATTCAAATTATGCCCCTGAAGTGATAAGAGGCCCCACCTAGGGGGTCACAAGTTTTACATAGGCTTATATAAGGAAAGTGTTTAAAAATCTTCTTGTCTGAAAATGCAAGGCCTACGCATTCAATATTTGGTATGTATCATAACCAAGTGGTCCTCTACCAAGATTGTTCAATTTATGCCCCTGTGGAGAAGAGGCCCTATCCTGGGGGGAGTCACAAGTTTTGCATAGGCTTATATAGAACAAAAAACTTCTTGTCTAAACCAACAAGACATTGGCATTTTATATGTGGCATAACCTAGTGGCCCGCTACCAAGATTGTTCAATTTGTGCACCTGTGGTGAAAAGAGGCCTCACCCTGGGTGTCACAAGTTTTACATAGGCTTATATAGGAAAAAACTTTAAAATTTTCTTGTCTGAAGCCACAAGGACTAGGTCTTAAATATTTGGTTTGAAGCATTGCCTACTGATAGGGTCATGTGGGGTAAAAAACTAGGTCAGTGGGACAAATAAAAGAGTGGCCTCTAGGGGCCATACTTTTCATTGGATCTTTATGATAATAGGTCAGAATGTTCACTTTATTTAGCAAAGCTACAGGTGAGCGATACAGGGCCATCATGGCCCTCTTGTTTTGTAATTGGGATTTTTTTTTTACTTTGGGAAAATTCCAAAATCATGCTTAAATAGCAAATACTGTAGCAAGTATTAGTTTTTCATGCCTACATATTCTGTTTAATACCTAGCCTTATCAAGATTTTGTTTATTTTTTAATAAATTCATAGCTTTTTATGTCATTCACAGGATTAATATTCAATAAAGTGGGAAATTATTATGAACTTTTGGGAAAAATTAACACATTTTTTGCTAGGGGAAACAGCCTTTAGAAGGCAGTAAACTGCACCAAATAACAAAATCACTGTTAGCAATGGCTTGCTGTACTTTTGTGTAAATTTTACTTCTATAAGTACTACATGTTTCTGTGATATCCCAGTTATTTCAAGTATGTTTGGCAACAATATAAGGAAATAAGAAATACTTGATAATCGGAGAAGTGTGTTGACAAGGCAGTTTCCATGGCATACCACATTAAAATGACCTCTGAATATAATGCATTGTAAAAAATAGAAGCTCAGTAGCTCATAAACATCCTTTGTGAAAAATCACAACTTATTTTTTTCAGTATTTTTTTCTTCATATATTTAACCAAGAATATTTTAAATAACCTCTTTTTATCGAAGTTATTCATATGCCTTTATTATTTGATCTGTTCCTTACTTATTTTCATATTTCTGATGTAAAAAAACTTTGTTATTGTTCTTGAAATTCAACAAAGACAAAAAATTGTTGTTTTTTTCACTAAATTGAAATATTTCACTATGATGCTTTATGAAAATGGTCACTGAATGATTTGAAAATTCCAATCAGATGATTTAAATTAAAATCACTTGCATATGATACAGAGTGTATTCTGATATAAAGTAAATGCTCATGATATGCCTCATTTTTTCCATATTCTCCTTACATTCTATTGCATTATACTCGCTAAACATTTTCCTTCCTTATTTCAGTAAGAAGGTAGCGAAGTTTGTTGAGTCAGGAGAACACGACAGCCTGTCCCTGCCCTCTGTGTCCGCCTTCCAGAGGAAACTTACATACCAGACTCTACAGGCAAAGTAGGTGTGGAGATTGGTTTATTTTATGATATAGTTAAATGACATGAAATAACATTTTAATTATTATGAATGAGTTGAGTGAACATAGCAAATGAGCCCTTCATTATCATTGAAATATTACTTCATGTCATCTAACTGTCTTAGGATACTACCTCATTGGCTGACACATTTTCTACACAAAATCTGACACAGGGCATTTGTATTAGATGAGTGCCAGTAGGTGGACCTTTAAACACCCACAAAAGTTTGTATTCTTTATGATTAAACATATCTTAATTAAACTTAATGATTTCCTAGCTGCAATAGCATTTCCTAACTTAAATCACTTTCCTAATTTAAGTATCTCATTGGTCGAAGGATATGAAAACTTAGTAGTTTCTGAAATACATTATTGTCATTGACCTCAGACCACAGACTTTACACACAAAGTGGGTTCTCAGTGTTCATACCTTTAAAATTGATAAACAGGATTTTAGCTTAAGAGTTATTGAATGGTGGTGCACCCTGTCCTTTTAAGATTGCACCCTATTGCCCACATTGAGACCAACATGTTCACCCTCCTGTCTTCAAAGAATTAAATGCTTTAGATAATCAGATATTTCCTTTGTTTTAATTAAAATTTGATTAACAATTCCATGAAATGGAGTCCTTCATACTGAATGTTCACATATGGTTTCATACTTACAGGTTTGGTAGTGAGGTACACCTGCAGAGCAAGACAGGTGAGAACCGGGAACGCTACATTGTGGTGACGCGGGTACAAGGGGAGGCAGAGATGAAACAACTCGAGGCAAACAAACAGACACAGGACATGGTAATTTTTTTAATCCTTTGTTTTGCTAAATACTAAGCTTAAACATTGACTTAAATGTTTTTTAATGAAATATTATTAATTGGAGATATTTCATTATCAAATTTGATTAAGAAACTATATACGTTGAAATAAATATCATTCAGTTTAGAACTGAAGTATGTTAAGTAACGCTGCGCATGTAAGTGCTTGGGTGTAAGTGAGTGTTTATGGATGAAGCATTTTGTTTGCAGATGGAGATAGATGATGCTGTTGGCTTCACTCATGTGATAAAAATGATCTCGCAGAGTGTAAGTAGTAGTTAATCTTACGATTACCTGTCATGTTATTTTGTATGAAAGAATAGTAGGCTTATGTTTTTTCAAAGGAAATATGACACGGTATATAGTCATTGTCAGACAAAGCCTTGGTGTTGTTGTTCTCGCAATGGCAAGGCCTTGGTGTTGTTGTTCTCGCAATGGCATAGCCTTGGTGTTGTTGATAGCATATTGTCATAGCCTTAGTTTTGTCGTGGTCCAAAAATTGTTCGTACATCAAAAATCGCTGTACATCTTTATAATATGCACTGCATAATGTGTAGCAGCCCTCAACTCTTGCAATATTAATAGTGAGATTTTCCTCTTGAGTTAATTTTTGTTTTATCTAAAACAGTTTTAATCCATGTCATATTTTATTTTCCTGAATATTACAGGGTAAACTGGTGGTTGGCCATAACATGTTACTGGACATAGCTCACACCATCAACCAGTTCATGTACCCTCTTCCCTCGGTAAGTATTGGATGGTATGAACATGGAAAACTTTAAATGGTAGCAGTATTTTAAAAACTTACCGAGAATCGTGTTCTTTGGAATTTGTATCTAAGAAAAGTGTCTTTATTGATTAAAATTGTAAATAAACTGATCTCGATCGGAAAAACACCTTTATAATGGGTGTTCCATATTTAGGTACTGTTCTGATTTAGGTACTCACCCAGTATAGATATGAAGACAAAAGTTGAAAAAAAAGTCATTGTGAAATGTGTGGTTATTTGTGACGTTTTTCAAGATATTTACGTTGATGTTAGTACTCAAGCTTAAAAAATCCTCCTTTGCAATGGCACAAGTTGAAAAGGCTGAGTTATTTTGCATAATATTATTTACCTGCATTATTTTGAAAAAAAAAACCCATCTATTATTAACAAGTATCAGTTAAAATTGACCTATTATAGACGTAATGAATTATAAACAATAACTATACATTTTTAAACTTGCATTTTTCAAGTCTTTTCCTAGTATTATTCTCATCATTTAGGAACTGTTGTTTCTGCTTTCAGGATTACCAGGATTTTAAGTCCATGTGTCGATGTGTATTTCCTAGGTACGTGTATTTACCTTCTACTGAATACATATCACTAAACTCATGTAAACAATTAAGCCTGTTGTTGATGTTGTGGTTTAATGTTTGTAGCTTCATTAATATCCTATCTTAAACAAATACTGGTAGTGGTCATCATATTATCAGCCGTTTTTTTTGCTCTTTTCTGTGAAGACAAAAACCTTGTGTTTTGTTGGCATTATCCTGCAAAAGCTTAAGCCTTTGCATTTACTCAAAAACCATTAAAACTTTTCAAATGAAACTTAGTACGGATGTTGCCAAATACAAAGCACACATGCTCAGCAATTCAAATAAGTGTGGCTTGAAAACTTGTCAAGTTACACCAGTGAAGAAAAAAACCCAGACAAGCATTGGAGTTCCCTTCACAGCGCTCTTGTTTAAATGTTAGTCCATCCTTGCCCACTGCAACCTCTTCATGTCAATATTACCCAATGTGTATTTTAAATGTTGGTTTTGGTTGTATTTCAGACTGATTGATACTAAGCTTTTGGCCAATACTCAACCATTCAAGGTAGGTATACGTAATTAAGTAAACTATTTCCAAGCTATTACCGGTAACTTCTTAAATAATGAAATTGAATTCACATGTTATTTGAATATTAGAAGAGTAATAAAAGCATGTTTTTTTCAGGACAGGATAGACAACTCTGGTCTTAGTGGTTTGCTACATATTTCCCAGTTACCTCCCTTTGTGAAACCTGATGTTGGTGAGTTATTTCCCTTATGTTGGCAAGCAACCATTCCTGGTTAATATGAGTTTGATTTGTTTAATGATATTGTTTTAGCTTATGAGTAATAAAAGGGTGCTGCATCCTGCCCCTTTTTGATAGTGCCCTTCTGCCCTCATGGAGGGTCAATTTTATAATACTTAATTTCTGCATGTCCTGCAACAATGTGCCCTTTTCCCCTATCCTTTTTCTTCCACACCCTGCCCATTTTAAAACCTGGCTAAAACCCTGTTTTATGAAGTTAAGTCAGAAATTTCATGATAATGGTTGAGCAAAAGTGATCTGACGGACAGTATTATAAAACATGAACCCCTGTTGTGCTCCAGAGGTCAGCGAGGAGATGGACAACTCCTACAAGGGCTCCGAGTCACTACACGAGGCCGGGTATGACGCCTACATCACCGGACAATGCTTCATCTCCCTTGCAAACTACCTAGGTATGTTATATGCATATATTCTGTGGACGTCTCAAGTTTCCAGACTCCCATTTGCTTATAATGCTCTCAGTAGCGTTTACCGTATTTTCTCGACTATAAGACGGGGAAATTGGGTCCCGATTTTTACTCCCAAAGTAGGGGACCCGTCTTATAAGCGAGTCGATAAAACATTAAAAAAAGATTCAAGTCAAAATCAGTAAAATTTTACATAGGGTATTCGTCTATCCAGTATATCGTCTCCTGATACAAGTATGGGGCAATTAAGTAAACAACAACACGAAATCTCTTCACCGCGCGTGCTCTGACGTCACACAGTGTACCGTTATATCTGCACTCCATTTTTTCTCATGGCGCGTGTCAGTATAATTAGTTTGACAGATATATCAAATCAATAAATTATAATCTTAATATGATGTAGGTACCTAACTGTCAATTTGATTAAGCAAACAAATGACAATGCGAATATGAATCCTTTATGTTCGTCGCCAATCAAGGGACAATATTGCCTAAAGCATTATTGCTAAACAAACACCTATTCGTGCCTCGGCTTTTCGCAGTTATGTTATTGAAGCCATTTATTTTGCCGAAGAACTTCATTGGTGTCTTCAATAAAAAAATAAACTAAAACAAACATATGTTGTTATTGATTAATTATTACAATTCCGATAAGTAACGACCTGTCCTGCAAACTTAAACGCGTAACCATGTACTAATTTTTAACCTACCTCCAAATAGAGAGCTCACAGTTGACCGCCATTTTCTTTGAGTAAAACAAAACCAGTTACCGCGAAAGTCGATAATTGTCCGTTGAGCTTGAACATTTTTACACATTAAGAAGAATTTTAGCATTTTAGATTTGCTTAAAAATTGACCCCGTCTTATAAGCGAGTCGAAACAAAAAGCACCAGATTTCATGGGCAAAGTTAGGGGGCCGTCTTATAAGCGAATCGCCTTATAGTCGAGAAAATACGGTAAATTGCCAAAAATATAGAAATTTCAATACGCATTAACATATCCATGGAAGCCACCACTAGCTATGTCAATGATTCATTCTACATAAAATGTTAAATATGAAGAGAAAAAACAAAACTTAAAGTTTATTGTTGAATCTTGCTTACATGTAAAAGATATGGGCTACATACTGTTTGCAGAAACTAAAGGTATTATAATCAGATCAAAGGATGACATATTTTCCATATTAGGTCACTAATCTTTATATTGGACCAAATGGGGTCTTTTTTCTGATTCCAATAAATAAAGGAACCATTTCTCCCAGATAGTTTTGGCGTCTTGAGCAATGTAAACAGGTTGATGACGTGATGTATACCTTACAGGATTAGTAGGTGACCTGATATGGGACATACAGGGTGAAGGAAACCATATTCAGGTTTAACGTTGCTCTCGCCTGATTATAAGTATCTTCCATGGCCGAGAGTGTAAGATAGGTTCATCCCAACCCAAGCGTAGGGTGTTTTGCGTAAAAGAGGTTTACTGAGTTTCCCCAGAACACCCTGCCCGAGGGTTGGGATGAACCTATCTTACACTCTTGGCCATTGAAGATGCTTTTTCTCCCACCTCATTTAAACAAAATAAAGTAAAATTGTATTATTTCGTTGGAACTCTTTTGTGCATATTATCTTTGACCGTGGGCATGATAAGAATTTCTAGCATGGTCAAAATTTTGGATCTACTTATCTGAGGTGGGAGAAATGGTTTTCTTTGCCCCGTATCTCCCATATTGGGTTACCAATACCTGCTTACTCCTATAATGTATTAACATTAAGTTTTCTTTCTTGGACAAACCACTTCTCCTGTTCTGTTCAGTGTTGTAATAGTTTGAAGCCATGATAGTGATAATTTTCTCATGTAAACCAAAATGTTTTGCTTATTATAAAAGCTCAATCAATGTTTATACTTTGACCGCTAACTGCTAACATGCTAGCCCTGTTATGTTACAATGCTGTATGGTTTACAGGCAACTGTCAGAAGCCCCCTACAGACCACACCGAGCCAACATCTCCCCTCCTCGAACCCTTCCTTAACAAGTGGGTACTAATTGTATACATTTTAAGAAACTTTAATTATTTACCATTTTTATCCACAAGATTGCTATTTGCTCTTTTCTAAAGCCATTTATAAATTTCAACTTCAAAAACCATTTAAGGTATTATTCTGAAACTTGGTACACATCATCAAAATACTGATAATAATAGAATACCTGTTGACATGTATGCCCTTTCATTAAAGGGGCTAGACACCGGCTGATAAAATTGCAAGAGAAAAAGAAAATTGATAAACATTTACATAGAATTAACATCATTGTGTACAACGCATTGAATCATTCTTACTGATGTATCACATCGCGTACGAAACATGCATCTTTTACAGTCTTTTGTGCATTTTTCTAATTCGAAATTAACTACGGTTGTCTATTATTTTAAACATGTAAAGTGACGTATCATCAGCCTCCTACAAGCTCGCCTTGACATTAGCTAGGCTTGTTTTGAGGAAATACTGTATTTGCCAATTTTTGGACCATCTGGTGTCTAGTCCCTTTAAATGAACAGGCAATGGTTAGGCACTTGCTTTTGTTCTTTAAAGCTTCTAAATGTTGTTATATGTATTCACTGACATTCAAGTGTGTTTTTCTTCCCACCTTTTGGGCCTGGGCCTTTCTGATCAGGAAAAATGTGTACTTTCTTGGGAAAATGTTTCACTTTGACTTAAATTTGAAATTCCAATATTTCCTCGTGGAATAAAAATGCCTTAAAAAATGGACAGAATAGATAAAAGAGTGTGATAAGGTTTGTTTCTTTAAGAATACACCAACGCTTTCATACAAATCATAGTTTTGGTGTGCCTTTTCTTTTAAAAAAAAAGATTATATGTATTTATTCAAAACAGAAAATTGGGAATTTAATTTCAGATTTGGGAACAGAAGTATGATTTTGAGCATTCATCTGAAATTCGGCTCGAAATTGGTCAGAAAACAACACACTGCATTCATGTACTTATATGATACTTACACATATATATAGAATGATTATATGATACTTACACATATATATAGAATGATTAAATAAACATATTTGTAAATCCAGTATTATTTTCATTTCAGAATATTCATGATGCGATCTCAAGATATTCCATACATGGACCTAACAGCCCCTGATTGTAAGTATGCAGGATATATTATATCCCCGCAAAACAAAGTGCTTTGGGGGGTGGGGGTACATAAGTGTGATATTGTCAGTCGGTGTTGTCAGGATGATAACTCATGAAGATTAGACGGATTTAAATAGTTTTTGATACACATGTTTAAAACCATAAGATACAGATCAAATTTGACTTCAGACAAAAGGATTATTTTCGGATAGAATTTATGGCCCCTTTTCAATTTAGAATTTGCTAAATTTGGTGTCCAGAGATTAAATATCACAGGTACAATAGATTTTAATGATATATATTTAATAAAACATCAGATAAGAACGGCCTAGCAGATGCAGCTAAGGGAGCTTGATCCTTGTTATAATTTGAACCGTTGGGCTTGTCCCTGTCGTCCTCATTTTTAGCTGGAAGAAAACGAAACTTGGTACACATGTTGCCAGAGACAATACGCATATGTGTAGCAAGACTTTTAGCTGTTGCAATTCTTGTCAAGTTTAAGCCACTTTTTCAACTAAAAACATCAACAAACGAGCATAAGCATTCGCTCTATGGCGCTGTACTAATTAACATTGTGCTTCTTAAGGCAATTAAAAACAAGCACAAAAAATGCTCTAGTTTGGGTCATTATTTGTGTTCAAATAATAGGCCCATAATTTTTTGAATTTTTAATCTTATCAAAAGAAAAATATTTACGAAAATTTTGATTGCTGGCTAAAAATGAAATTAGTCCTATTTTTTAGATGATTTCAATGCTTCATTCTTAAAAAAGAAACAAACTTAATGATCTTGCCACCTACTGTGAAATCATTTATATTCGTTGGCATGAAATTTCGTGGTGTGCCGAAAAAATACAATTTCGTGGGTACTTAAATTCGTGGTTTTTCATTTTTGAAAAAAAAATCAAATATGCGATCGTCCTAGATCCGTCTGCATAATCTCCACGCGTTGGCCCGTGATTTCCGGGATCTACGTCACACGTTTATGACACTCGCTAAAGTGGTACGAGATGCCAATTAGTGCATATACCCATGTCAATTATCGATTTAATTGGGAATTAAGGTCATAAAAGAAGATGCACCCTGATAATAAGTACAGATAGGATAAACCATTGAATACCAATTAAGAATTTTGCAAACTGTGAAAACACCGAAAAGGTGCATATATTTGAGTAAATAAGATCATTTCAATGTTTATTCACATATTTTTGTTTAATAAGCATATTGAACGTGTTGTTTTGTACTTTGTCACGTTGGGTGCTCAGTAACCTCCAATGTAATCGATTAATTATTTCATTAAATAAAAAAATTGAGTACCGACACTCATCACGCACATCATGTAAACCTGGAGATTTTCATAAACAGCACACGTTTAAACACGTGCTTCTGTCATTTGGTTCATAAAAACACATGTAATTGATTTGGTTTATTTTTTGTTAAAGGCAGATATAATATATTAATAAAACAAAGATAGTAAAATATACAGTGAGACAGGTATAAACGCTGTATACTGCGACTTCTGTAACGAATAAACTAGTATGTACATAACATGTCAGTTGAAAAAGTGAATAAAGGGTCTATTTCGTGGGCTCTTAAATTCGTGGATCACCCTACCCACGAAAACCACGAACATTAATGCCCCACGAACATTAATGATTTCACAGTATATAAGAGATGCATAAAGAATTAGTAATAACTAGGGATGGCAACGAGTACCCGAGTACTCGATCGAACGTCCGAGTACTCGAGTACCAAATCACTACTCGAGTACTCGGATTTTTTTTTAAAAATCTATAAAAATCACCAAATACACGATTTACAGACAAAATATCAGATCTGGTTAGTTGCCAAGAGGACAATTTATGGTCCCTCTAATCCCCGCTGTGTACACAATTGACCTCAATCAATTAGTTGACAGTTGTTGTGATAGTTGCAAACTGTCAACAAAGGACCCCTATTTCAAATTAGCACTGATGTCAATTAGCAAAGTTTTGATAGAGGTACTTTCATCAACACAATTCTATTGTATACCAATTAGAGACCTTTCACCAAACAATGGACGCTAACGAGCGAAAGAGTATCGACCGTTACGAGAATTGATTTATTTTAACTATTTTTGCAATGATTATCACAATTGATTGGTTGATATTTTAAATCAAGAATTATGAATATTAATGAGGTCAACAACAATTACACAGTACAAAAACTATCATTTAAAAAATATTAATTTGTAGAGTAAACAACTGAACAACTGAATTTCGTATTGAATTTCGTTCACTATTTTTATGTATGCTATTAATTTTCGTTCATTGTAATTCTAATTGTTGTTCATTTCTGCAGTGAATACTTGTATAAAATGAAACAAATAAGACAAATTAAAAGCCAGAAACAACATTTGTTTTCTTTTTATATCATTTTTTGTTAAAATACGTAATGAAAGTTTACTTTAAAGGTGAAAATGACCAATAATACGACCAACGCACAATATACATCATCAACGATACATGTATACACAATCTTGTCTTTGCGAACACATATTCAATTTTTCCGAGTAATCGAGTACCCGAGTACTCGATTGAACGATCGTCCGAGTACTCGAGTATTATTTTTACTACTCGTTGCCATCCCTAGTAATAACATATTAAACAACTCAGTATGATATTTTTTCATTGCGTAATATATTCATGATGTTATGAAATATAATAATTTGTTCATATGAACTCATGCATTGCTTAAAATTTAAGTATTATTCTGTTGATACGACATACTCAGCAACTCATACTCATTTATTGCTTGTTGTATTTATCTTTTTTGTATATCTTAATGATGAGAAACCGAAATGGTTTAAGTTGAATAAACTCTGTTCCTTACATATAAAAATAACTAAGATAAATAGAGGGGAAAATATGAAAAAGTTTTACTTGGCAACAGGTTTTAAACTCAGTTCCTCTAGGTCTGTAGGCGTTGAACTTATTGACTACACCACTGAGGACATGATTATCAAAATGGTTTATAAAGTATTTATAGTATTTAAACAAAAAACACATATATATGGCAGGCTTTGTCAACATTTAAGTTTTTTGGTTTCCTTTAGGTGAATTAAACTTTAAAACAAAGCTAGCTGTTTTCTTTATCAGCTAGATGTGTTGTAAGAAGTGTTTTAAATGCCAAATTTAACCTGTCACTTTTTACTATATTCCTGAACTTTCCAAAGGCGAGAATGTCACTTTAAACAGATCCTTGTAGCAATTAAATTCAATTGCTTAAGCCACTTTAAATGGAATATTTGTTCGTTAAGCAAACAGTTTTATTCATATTTGTTTAACTTGGCAATGGAAGAAACGACTTGTTTGCTTTCATGCTTTTCTTAATATATATTATTAATGTCAGTCTTTTTGAAGTGTTTTGGAAGCAATATTCTGAAAGCGTTTGATGTGTTCAGGTGTTAAAATATGATCATAATGATATTTGACTTGTTTTATAACAATCATTACTTGGTTACTTCAATTCAGGATGTAGTTATAAACTATAAACGAAAGGGTGTAACAAGTTGCGAAATCCAAAGCTGTAAATCAGACATGTATTGACTCATTTAAGATAGGATTGGCCCCCATTTTATTGGTCATATCTATTTATAGCTGCATAATTATTCATGCATCGTTACTATCTCTTGATTTGTGGCGCAAAATTAATTTTGTCATAGTTTATATAAATATTTTTATGTAAAAAGATCCCCATTAAATTCTGAAGAAAGGGAAATAACTGTTGAATCACTGTTGTTGAAGAAAACTTTTTTGGGAGTGATTGCCCCTGAAAAATTCAAAATGTTTTTTGTAGATTTTTTCTTCCTTGAAAAACAAAGTTTGAATGAAAGGAGGACAGTAAATTGTCATGTACATTAATTGATTTGTTTGCACAGTGCATTTTCTTTTCAGAACGCACTCGGGGACATGATCTATGCAATTTTTATTGACATTAGCTGTTTGTTCTGTAAAAAGCTTTCTCTTAAATCATTATAGGAGCGTTTCAATGTTGACATTATATTCTTGTCTTTGTTTTTTTAAAGAAAAACAAATTCTGTTATGTTTATTGTATATTGATTGGCAAACATATTAAGTATGTCGAAGTTCTTGGTCCCAATTTTGTTGAATATTTCAAGTGAAACTTTTTTATTTGGAAAGAACTTCCAAAGAATTAAAAGAAATAAGAATTTGAAAAAAGCTATCAAAACTGTCTGTCAGGAGCTGTTTTTTTTAACATCTTGATAAAAATGTTTGATTTTGTGAATAAATGGTGTTTTTTAAGTTGAGTTTAAAAATAGCTAACAATGTTTTTATACCAAAAATATGAGAATAAGCAAGAAAAAATCCAAATAATGATGGCATTTTATTATTTTGATGAATAATAAAGGGCATTTTATTCTAGATTCATTGTTAAAGCTGCACTCTCACAGATTGAACGTTTTGACAACTTTTTTTTATTTTTTGTCTTGGAACGAGCCGTTCTTTTGCGAAAATCTATGGAAACCAGTGATATAAGACTGCTGACAAAAAATATTTAAGTTCAAAAAATTATGTTTTATGCAATTTTCTTAACTGTTAGTTATGGTTTATGCCATAAAACATTAATTTTCAAAGGAAACATGCAAATCTGCGATCTGATCTTTTGTCAGCAATCTTTTATCATTGATATTTACGCAAAAATTTGCTCTTTACAATACAAAAAAATTGTTGTAAAAATGGTAAATCTGTGAGAGTGCAGCTTTAAAAATTCGGAAAAAATCACTCTTTGATAAATTCAGGAAGAAGCTTAGAATATGCCTCCAGAGTCTCATATCAAATGCTGTTGAAGATTTCTCATTATGTCGTTAAAGAAATCAAATTTACAATGATGTGAATTTTGGATATCTGATATTATTTCAGTATCATTTAAAAAGTGGTTTTACGAGGAGGGAAATAATCTGCATGGGTAAAAGTTTTCCGGATTAATCCGGAAATTCCGGATTTTCGTATTCCCGGAGGGTCGAATTTCCAATTCGTCGAGATCCGTTGAGAAAATGGGGGGGGGGGAGGTAGGCTGGGACCTTGAAATATATTTTCCATAGCTTATTCGATGCTTCGACGTTCGTATAGATCTGCGATAACTTATGTTATTATTGTCTTATCCGAACACTGCGGTATTTTGAAACGACGCTGTGACGTATATTTCACGGAAATAGGCGGGAAAACACGACTTGCTGCTCGACTAATCAAATCGATCGGAAGATTAACGTCATTGAGGAGAATCACGAAAGTTTCCATATATGGTAGACGCGTTCCTTAGTCACAATTATATTCAAAAAAAGGCGCGAGTAGTATTTTGTTTTCAAGTTTGGTCAGCGATGATATCTAAGCAAGCTTAAATCTCAGTTTCAATCTTAAGAAATTCGAATTTAATCTCTCTCGTGGGCTTTCCGTGACAGAAAGCATCAGTTTTCGGATCATTTCTCCAGAAGTGTGCGTAGATCGTAGCCTTTGCAATACGTCATGTGCTATTTTAAGCATTTTCCATATAAAGTAATCCTCTACTTCCGGTACCGAAAAACTTACAACAGGCCTATCAAAAATAACCGCAAACTTGCTGAGTTTGCTTTGGCAATGACAGAGAGGTAGATTTAGGTCTCAATAGCGGTAGTTTGTGTTCAAAAGCGGTAGAATTTCTAATTTCTTAAATTTTCAGACAAAAACAATGACGGAAACAATGTAAAGAAAAACTGGATATTTGTTACTATTTTTAGATTTTCGGAAAATACCCATTAAATACATCATGGTTGAGACTTGTCAAGTACCAGTGTTTTTGATTGAGACACAGAAGAAATATTACCTCTGACTTGTAAAAACAAGTTTATTATCAGAAGTGCTGCTAAAAAAATCAAATCGGACTGCCAAAACAGGTCGGAGTGTAAGTGCAGACGACTGCAGTACTGTATATGTCAACTTTACCCCCAAAATGTCGTAAAATTTTATACACTGTAGATAATTTATAACACCCTAGTAGGATGCCAATTAACAAGAATGATTAATGGTCTTTTGTACCGTACCGGTAACTTAGCAACGATCTCGGCCGAAGTGCGAAGTGATTTGACAAGTTGCTTATTGCACCATGTTCTTTAAAGTGACAGATTAATATGGTATTTTAGCATGGTTAATTTTGAGGTTTTTAAAATAAAATTAGTAAATCATGATTACTGGCTTGCTTATGCAAGATATTCTTCAGTATGTAGTGTCACATGTATATCAGTATACTTATTCATTGTCATATTTGTCTGAAAAACCTTATTCCAACACTCCTCATTATTTAAAATTAAAGCCTGGAAAAGGCATTTCATATCCACTAAAATGGCTATGTTCAAGGAGCTTCCGGGGGCCTCTGCCCCCCTGGACCCCTGACCAAGGCTTCGCCCCCAGCATTTTTCAGGATTTTCAAAATTCTCAACTTTTACCCATGAATCTGTGAAATTAATACCTTGAAATTATTACGAAAATGCATTTCTGGCCTTGAAAGATTTCACGTCAAATTTAAGTTGAATACAATAGCAAAAATACAACCTGTAACAACTTTGTTCATAATATATGTTCAGTTGTTTATATGACACATTAGTCACCAGTAAGCAATACCCCTTCAAATGACATCAGCATTATATGGGGTTTATTTATATACAATGCATCACGATCTAACATTATCTACCTCCTATTGTATAGCAATAAATTTAGCTAAAGAGCTATGGAAGGTTGCTGCAAGTTGTCCAGTTTTTTGGTAGCATTCTTCTGCCCTCATGGAGACGAACATTTGCACTCTCATGGACTTCAATTCCTAATATAATGAAATATTTTTTCTTTTTTTATCAATATGATAATAAATACATACAAACTTTACATATTTGGCAGTTGAAACTTAATATTATCTCAAATTAACAAAATTCCTTAAAATTTTGTCAAACTCACAATATTAAATTCTTCACAGCTGATACAATATGCCCTTTTCACCTCAAGCACCCTGTACCTTTTCTGCAGCCAACTTTCCCGTTTGAAACCCAGCTAAAACCATAGGCCAAAAAAAAGGTTTGGTTTGGGTCTTAAAAAACAGTAAGGTAGGTAGGCTTTTTTATTTTTTTTATTAGGCTTTATATAAGAATGTTTTTGCTATCAATGGAGAATGATATTAAAGTTATATTCTGTATTAAGTGTTTTAAACTACATATTAAAACACACATTTAAAAAAAAATTAAATATTTTTTTTTAATGTTTTTTTACTTTTTTAACAACTGACTATTAAAACAGTAGGGTTGGCGCCTATTTTGAAGATAGGTTCAGGTAGTGTTGGGAATCGGTTGCAATTTTACCATCGATGATCGGTTCCACTCAAGTAACCGAATATCGATAGTACAATCTGTTTTTAAAAAACTAGAAAGTACCTGAGTTGTAGTTTTATTCATGTACAGTATTAAACTCTTAATCATTATATGCATATACCTTATGTCTATGATTGAAGTTATTAAGTGTTGTTGTATAAAAAATATTTCATTTTCTTGCTCATTGTGGATTTCATCAGCCATTTTGTTAAAGAAAACATCTGAACACTTACTAATATTTTTTTTTTTTTTTTTTTTGATAATCAATTATAACAAAATACTATCGATTGTCGCCAATTTCAGGCCCAACCAATCGATTTTCGATTATAATCGATCATCGGAACATCACTAGGTTCAGGTAACCCAAACCAAATGTATTTTTTGAGGCACCAGGTTCATTTATCAAGCCAGAAGCTTATTTATACATGGGATGTCTAAACAACCCTGACCATAGTGTTTTATCATTTGCATACATCTGGTATGACAAACAAAAATCATGATGTCCTTGAATGCTCTCTTTTCTAACATTATCATGTTATCATAGTTACATGGTTAATCTATGTGCACGAAGGCTATTTTAAGGTTATTTAAGTCTGCTTTCCCTCGTTTTCAAGTGTTTCGCCCAGGTTGAGAGAGAGAGAGTCGTGTCACCCTGGTACGAGATGTAATATTTGTTCAGTTTGTTTGAGTGCGTTTAAACATACATGGATGTGAAACTTCCTGTATACATGTCCTGTCCTCCAAGTATGAGATCTTAAAGGCAGATTTAAACATTTTACCTTGATCAAGGATTAAAATGGTGAATTTGTCCGTATTGACATCAGTTTGATAAGTTTATCTCTCCAATTTACCTTGCTTTGATTAATTGGCCTTAAGAATTTGTAACAGTATCGTTATTATCAAGAGATATGAAACTATAAATCTATTAAAATTTGTATTGTAAGTATTACATTTAAAAAAAAAAATACACAAAAAAATACAAACTTAATAGAAAACTTTTATGTTGAAGTATAAAAGACCATTAAGTTGGCTTAATTATAAAATGCTGTCTGAATAAATTATAGTTTGTCTCATATGCATTTTATGGTATAGTTGTGGTAGACAAAAGAACACATCTTATCACATCGAATTATGCATGCTTTCGTGAATTCCCTTTGAAAAAGGACCAAAGCATGTCCCCATTTTGTGCAGCGTTTATGAATGACTTGCGAATATTTTTTCTGCAATTAAGGTGACTTTAAATTAAATGGCAGATTTTCATCCACGCTCGCCCCCTCTTTTTTCCACGGCCCATTGAATTTTATTGATTCAATTTAGAATGTAGAACTAGGGTCTGTATTTGCGTATCCGTCTGAGATTCTGTCCGGGAGACAGCATTTATTCATACCTTGTGTCGATGTAGAACATTCACATGTAAAAAAAAAAGAATGATCTTATTCACATACCATAATGAAGAATCAGGTCTGTTGCCTGACCCTGTGGTTGCAATCTGGTTGTTGTCTTCATGTCAGACGATGTAACAGGTTTCTTCAGAGTACCATAAAAAAGGCCACAATCTGTGACAACATTGTGTTAACAAACGTGATCGGTCCTATACTGTTTTCCCAATCATTTTATGTTCATATGTTTTTTGAAAGAAAAAAAAGTTGAAGTTTTGTGAAAGCCTTGGTGTCTTTTCCATGCAAAAATTTCAACCATGAAAATAACAATGTTGTTAACTTTAACAAAGTCGCCCCAATGTCAGAAAAAAACAAGTAGCTGTCTAGCAGTACTGGGTTCAGCATCTCATATAAGAGGTTATAGGCTCGAGCGCCTCCAATTGCACCTCTCAAAAAGGTCGCCCATTTTGGTTTTAATCAAGGAAATTGACTTGAGAAAGGATCATACAAGCTTACAGCTGCCTCCGCAATCAAAAAGAAATAAGTATAGACTAAGAAAATACAGTATGCAAAAACTTGACAACCATGACAATAACTTAAAAAATATTCAAGACATTCAGATAAATCTTGGTACTCGTGTTGGCAGGAACACATTACACACATGTTTTGCAAGGCCCATGACTCTGGCTTGATTCATTGCCGAGTTATACTCCTTGTTAAACTGAAAATAACAGACGAGCATTTGCGTTTGCCGTTTGCTCTGTGGCACACTTGTTTGCAGAAAATATTGATCAAAAATAAACTTGTAAAAAAACATTTTTCTTATCACTCAACTCGACTCAAATCTTGTCTAATCACAGGATACTATCAGTTTCAATACTTTTAAGTCGCCCCTCTTACTGACATGTAGAAATTACAATAGAATTCCATACTCGCGCAGGTCAAGGAAGGGCATGTGTCCCAGACTGCCAACTATTCTAAAATGCGGAGTCCCGCCAAAATCGGTCGCCTATTGTCAAGTTCATAGATATGCCGCTTTTTTTTTAAGGATCTTGTTTTGAAAATTTGGATAATGCACTGAATGCAAATATGGATAAGAATTAGAATACTTTCATTAAAATTGGTCAGATATGATTGTTATATTCGGTGTTTATTGTTTGTTTGTTATGACAAACATTGAGCAAGCATGGAAACCCAGACTTTGCCACTAATGGGACTGATTAAGTGCCTGTCAGTGCTAAGTATACAAAAAAGAAGTCCATTAAAGTGTAATTTGACCTGCCGTTAGTGACCCTTATCTGATTGGCCATGAAATTAGGGTGGAACCGCTGAAGATTTGACGTATACTGGCCCACCAGCAAAGTTTGTGATTGGCGGATTGCAGAAGTTTTTGCAATATTTGTCAATGTAATTATAATTAGTAGCTTTTGTTAAAAGAGATACAAGATCGAGCGTGTGACAATTAATTACTGAATGAAATTCTATAATTGATTAAATCATTATAATCAAAGTAATATAGTTATTATGCAAAATAAAGTGAAAATAATTATTCACATTCAAAGCCAAATGGAGAAATGTAGTGTTTTAAAGTAACTTAATATTAGATTTGTTTCAAATGAAACCATTTGAGAATGAATCTATGTGGGCTAATATTAATTTATGATTCTTAATGATATTAAAGAACATAAAATTTTCCTTGTGATTCAATCAAGTTCACATGTATCAATTTTAATACGAATTCCCGCCAGTTTTGTATTTTCCGAAAATGGCACATGTATACAGGTTAACCTTGAGCCCAAAAGCTATCATGAGTTCTGATCTGATAGGAATGCAGCATTTGTGTTCAGCCAATACCATGTAGTATAATACGATTGGTTTGAGAAAAAAGAACTATATGCCTCGTGATCATTTTCAAAAAAGGAGAATATTAGTCCGCCTACACTCTGGTAGTTAATTTGCATATTGTCCTATTAGATTTTCACCGTTTTTATCTTAATAATCAGGGTTTTTTTATTGGATGATGAATGTCGTTATTTTTGTGACATTTGTAAAGGATGCTTTTTAAGTAAATCTTAATTAGAAAATATGTTTTTTCAGTACATGTGTACAAGATCTCCAGATCACCAGGGCGGGAGCACGTTATATAATATTGAGACTATAGAATTTGTTTCATTATCTCAATTTTGCGGTTTCTTCCATTGACTTTGCGGTCGTCGCGGTACCATCCTGCTCAACTTTGGCGCCAAACCAATATATGACTTTGTTGAAATTAATGCATAGCTTGTAACTTTTATGTTTTGGTCGGTCAGCATTTTTTTTCCCGCTGTTTCAAATTTTGGCTCTTTCTCGGTTGATATTCCGAGATCGAGAAATGTGTTGTAAGAATATAAGTGAAATTAATTTTAATCAGCGCCCACTCAAGTCCATAGGAATGTTTTAAGACAGCAAATATTTTGGACGTGGGATTTTTATTCTTTTATGCTTAAAATGTATATTGTGAAATGACATTTGGTATTGTGACCACAAATATGTCCATTCATTGAAGCAAGGTCTCACGTTCCCATATAATTTTATGAAACAAAATGTTTCCCAGGTAATGTCACCTCAGGACAATATTGTCATTGACATAAACATTTTGATGTACATTTATAATGAAACGATCCACACCCAAATAAGATATTTCGGGGATTTCCCTTTGAGTGAACTTCCATCTTAATGACCTTGAAAAAAGCTACCTGCAGGTAAATTTCTGTATCAAGGACAAATTTAGTGTTGAGTGCAAACATTGCTCCTATTGTAAGTTTTATGTTCAGCGGAGTAATGATTTATTAATATTGTTACCATAGTTTTCATTTTTTTAGGCCTGTCTAAACTGTTTGATCAGGAAGGCTTTTAAGAATTGTTATCTGAGGAAAGAATGTTTTTTGTTCAGACAAAGGTTAAAATCTGGTTCATTGAGAAAAAAGGGCCATGTTTTCATGCTCGTGGCGTGCAAACATCCTTATTCATTGAAGATTTCATCTTGTCACAATCATCAAAAGAAAACACATGTTTTAACACTTTGCCCATTGTACGAACCATTCATAACCAAACAGCTCAAAAGATTTGAATAGCGTGCAGGCAGAATAAAGGTATTTTTAACAAGGGCTATAGTGCAATTGACTAATTAGACTGAAGTTGTGAACGGGCTGTCATTTGAGGGGTATTATTTCAATTTGCATTGTGCAAAATTACAGGGTACCATAGAGTGGCACTCCCGGTGAATACTGTCACGGAAGATAAATTTGGACGGGCTTGAAATCCATAAATCACGGCCCACAATACTTTAAGCACCCTCTTTAAATCACAGGGTCACATTTTTTATTACCATGGTAAAATGAGATTATTTCGAAACTTGCCAGGTGGGGTCACAATTTATGAATAGTTTGTTTGTTGTTTCTGTACTCATATTTGAATGTGTGGGGTGGTAATTAGGGAAGTTTTTGTGTGTGATTTTCTACTTCCTAATCCCCTTAACGGTATCCAGCATGAATTAGGAACCAAAAATATAACAAAAATATCACCAAAACCTCAGGAGATGGTTTAAAAACTTACAGGTTGCAGGTATTATTTTGAGTCAGTCAGAAAACACCAAACTTTTTTTGCATCATGGCCTTATTTCAAATCTTGCATGGTGGCATTTGAAAGGAAGTTGACATAATGTTATTAAATGTAAACAATGGATGATTTCCGACTGTGCAATTAAGCGTCTATAATTCTGTCTGTATCCTCTGTTTGTTCTTCGCGATTATTTCCTTTATATATTTTCATAAAAACGCCTCATTAAAAAATCTAAAATTTAACCCGGCAAATATTTGAAGCTCAAGCAATGCACTTTGTACTAAAATAATATGAAACTAGTATGATTTCTTTGTTGCGGTGCTGCCCTGGTAAAAATAAAACAAGACCAGACTACGGGACGCTTCTTCAGAACTTTGTTAAAGTTAACAACGTCGTTAACAACATCGTTGTTAACGTTCAACTCTTTACTATTATGGAAGTTTCACGAACACAATAATTATTGTTAGATGAAGCATTTTTAAAAAAAAAATGTTTTAGCTGTGCTTGTTTTATTTAAATATATGATCACACCATAAAGTATTTCACTATCAATAGTTAACAACAGTCTGGTTAACAATGTTGCCGTTAACAAAGTTCTGAACAATCAGCCCACTGTTGATGAAACAAAAAGCTCACAGACTAGCAGTATTGGGTTCATCATCTCATATAAATGACTCTAGACTTGAGCGCTTCCAATGGCGCCTCTCAAAAATGACTCCCATGTTGGTTTCAATCCTGGAAATTGACTTAAACGAGGTTTATACAAGCTTACAGCTGCCTTCACAATGAAAAAGAAATAAGTATAGACTTAGAAATTACAGAAATCTG
The DNA here is from genome assembly GCF_026914265.1 of Mya arenaria. NCBI lineage: Eukaryota > Metazoa > Mollusca > Bivalvia > Myida > Myidae > Mya > Mya arenaria. Next base: position 33,847,654 of record NC_069123.1, on the reverse strand, counting down.
ATATAAAAACTCAAATACATTAATAATGAGATATCATGTGTTCATTGTAGCGAATCAAAGCAGCTTGGCGCGTGAATCTTCTGGTTATGATCTTGTCCCCTTATATTGGGGGACGTGAATGACAAACCGGGTTTGTGTATAACAATTCTTACCGACTTGGATCGAAAATGTTAAACAAATGAACAAATTTCAGACCGATTCATTTACCATTTTCTGTTCCTGAAATCGGTCTGGCGTGGTCAAAATCGGTCCAGATCGGCAAAAATATTGCCAGGTTTTAGAAGCCCTGTTTGTTATTTAGCCTTGTGAACTACAGTCATGCGTGTTTTTCAGTGAATCCATCCAGAGACCACGTGTTCCATATAACCTTCCCAACAGAATGGAAAACGTCAGACATCAGTGCCTTGTTCTCAGCCTTTGGTAAGAAGATTGTTAAAGATAAAACACTGATTTTGTAAATAAAAATCCTTTAGGGAAGTAATGCATTTCATTTAATTCATTTCTGAAACTAAAAAAAAATGATGAATTTATGTCAATTTTATATTAATCCTTTAAACTTTCAAGATTTTGAAAGTTTCCTGCTTGATGTTCAATTAGAGATGAAGTCAAATATTGATATTGTCTGGCGAACAGGCAAAAAAACATGTTAACTTTTTAATTAATTTCTGACTAAGAAGGTAAACAGCTTAGGCGTTAACAAAAAATATGCTTGTTTCCGGGTGTCATGCCCCCCCCCCCCCCAAATTTTTTTTTTTTTTTTTTTTTAATGTAAATAGGGTAGGTAGGTCAAGGCAAATTGTTTTTTTTATAATTTTACCAAAAAATATAATTTATACATCATCCATACAATCAGTATTAGAATCACTGGTATTGTTTTAAAAGCCAAAGACACTTACTTGTTAACTGGTTAAGGTAAAATCAAACTAAAGATAAATATATTTTTCAATATATTTAAAAAGGTTGTGTAGTTTGGAAATAGGGAAACAAACATTATTTTTCTTTTTGCCTTAATACAAGTGTCTAAATATTGATGAAATGTTCATGCAAATTTTGTTTCAGGTAGTGTCTACATTGGTTGGCTGGACGACACGTCCGCCTACGTTTCCCTCCATTTTTCTTCTACGCCATCCAGCTCAGGTGCGCGCGAAAAATCTCATTATTTTGATAACTGTTTGCGCATATTCATATTGCAAAAAAATAATGTGGTTAAAACACTCTTTACTTCATTTTTTGTTTGTCGTTCTTAGAAAATGATGGCAAAACATCTCTTAAGCAATTATTTGTTTGAAAAGAAGCATGCAAACTTCATACTTAAATACTGGAGATCTGATAAACATGCACTTAATTGCCTTCTGCCTCTGTACAATGCATCTGCTTTAGTTTTTACTGTTACTAAAATGTTCCTTGTTGCACTTAATCTTTTAACAAATTGCAATTATTAATGGAAAAATTAAACGAGCATTTGGTCACTTATAGTACTTGCATAATTATTACTTAAAAAGTTGTATCATTATGTTACAGTAGTAGTATTTAAAACAGGTTTTCACATAGTGAAACAGAGTTGTTAGAATGATGTCCATTGTTTTTCATGCGGGCTGCATTAAACTCCCCTATGAAAGTGAATAAATTAAGTTAGGGTTGACATATTGTGTCCAAACTTGCTATATAGGAAGAGTTTATGGAGACCTTTCATGGGATTACATTTGGGGCCCCTAGTATTTAATCTCCTTACCGTATCAGTGCAAAATTTACCTTTTTACGCCCTTACAGTCATGAAGACCCTGTGCAAGAAGGGATCTGTGTACCGCCTGATGACGTACAAGGACCACAGAGCTCAACTCAACCAGTACCACTGGACTCCCAGCAAGCCCCACCCTCCCGGACATGCCCCTATTCCCCACACTCCACCGATCTCCACACATGTCACCCCCAACCATCACCACAACAACCACTCAGGTCAAGGTCACTACCATACAGGTCATGACCTTCATGAAAGTCAAGGTCATTCTAATGAATTGAAGAAGGGTGCCAAGAGGACGCATTCCCCGCAAGATGATGGTACAAAATTGGAAGATGGAGGGAGCAGTGCCAAAAAGTCAAAAGCATTGAATGCTGAGTAAGTTAGTTTTGTCCTATGTGGTACATATATACTAGCGGAAAAAGACAACACTCCATGCATGATGAGAAACTTTTCTGTATATAAAAAAGAGGCGTTAACTGTTTAAACTCAACTATTTAAGCTATCAATTTATCCCTGATACAGAGTAATACCCCCACTCTTAAGATGTGAAATTTTTCAAAAGTATATTATCTGTTGAAGCTTCTGTTTTAAAGGTTTCTTTAAGATGTGAAATATCTTGCATGCATAGTTTCTTTATTCCTCCATATAACATATTTGTCGCAGTGGGAATCGACTTATAACCATTTTGTTTTAAAAAGGTAAAATTTAATTTTCGTGGCAATGATGAAATAACAAAACATATTCAAAATCTCTTCAGATCAAAATTAGTCAGATTTCACTTAAAATCCGGTATAAAATATTTTTTTTAATTTATGGCTGAGTAATCAATGATCTTTTTTTAGTTGCGCACGTTTGTAGCGCATGTTGCTCACATAATGATCCATACAGTACACCCCCATATATTCTTTTTCCAATAATTGTCAAGTCATTCATATAAAATATTATAGTGTGAAAATCTTTTTTTTTTAATCATTGATGGCATCCGATAACCTTTCGCAGGGCTCCTGAATTCCAGTCACGTATAACACCCAACTCAACCCCGGAAAAGGAGGAAACCCTTAAATGGCCCGAAAACATTTCGAGTGGGGAAAAGAAAATAGGTGATCTCTCTTGATGTTCTAGTTTTCAACCTTGGCCGCGATTGGCTAAATTGCATGGCTATTGCATAATTCTGTGGTTTTTATGGTTGTTAATAGTTTTTAAAACCTGTTTTTTTTATTATTTAAATGATTGAATGTATTTCAAAATTTTGAATCACGAAATTTTGGTGAATAATTAACAATATGTACTTATTTATTTTATTTAATACATTTCAAAACCATATTTGTATAATAAAATTAGCAATTTTCATGGGCGTTTATAACTTGTGTGCAAGTGAAAAAAACACTCAACAATATTAAGTTTTTCGAGCCGATTGCGCAGAACTTTGTTAAAGTTAACCACATTGTTAACTTCGAAATTTTACTGCTCTTGAATTTTAATGAATATGATTGTGATTTGCAGTTTTTTCTAACAAAACTTAAGACAACTGTTTCAGCTGTATATGTTTTATTTAAATATATGAGCTCATTGTCAAATATTTCAAGTTTACAAGTTAACAACGATGTTGTTAACCATTTGTTAACTCTTAACAAAATTCTTAACACTTGGCCCTCAATGTCATATTAGCTATTCAATTAAAATGTCTGCCGTTATCAGTCATTCTGCAGAGACCTAACAATAAACCTGCAAAAAAAAACGGCCCGAATAGAAAACGAAACTTCCATAGACGCCTTGATAAGAATAACAACAACACCGGAAAAAAGGAAGAAAAGCCTGCCTTTGTCGTAAAGGAGGAAGATTTTCCTCCATTGCCCACTGCTAGCTAAGGTTGTTTGTTGAAGCTTAATGATTAACAATTGACATTAACCCCTCACTAAGTTCTTGACGCACGGTGGTATTTCACTTTAACTAATTTTTTTCGCAATGATTGTGAAACAAGTTATTTCAACATTTAATTAATCACTCTTTTTGATTTAATGTTAAATTAGACTGTGGTCTTGTGTTGTGGGGGAAACCCACACGTCTGGCTTGGTGACCACAAACCAAACTGAAATGTCCCCACACTGGGAATCGAAACCAGGACACGCTAACCACAGCAATTTCATCGACAAAATCTGTCAAGAATATGATTCTCTTGCTTACCACCATTTTGGTCAATCATATATGTCACAGTTTGAAACCGTGAAGAATAGGATCTTATTTTTCCCAGACCTGTGAAGAATATGATGTGGGAATTATAAGGTCCTACAAAGCTTATGGGACAACCTTTCACTTATTAATTCTTAGGTGTGCTGCTTTAGTTGTAAACTATCAGGCGCTCTAAGAACAAATCCTAAGGGCTGGTATGTTTCAAGAGGGCCCTTCATATTCTCTTGTGGCTGGAATTTTGCTGCCTAACAGAGAGCGCTATTTTCATTCCGGTCGTTGCATAGAAAATATGCTTGTAAAATGAGTGGTAAAAAGACTTTATTAATGCGGGCTTTAACCTTAAGGCTTTCCGGGTCTATTCCTATTGGTTAACTTGTTCTATTTCTAACCAAAAACGCGCACTTTTAAAAATAAATATGTTGCCTAGGTGATGAGGGCTCTTACATGGTTATTTTATATAATGTTCTGCCTACGCAACTTTCTGCTGGTGTATTAAATTCACTTTAATAGAAGCTAAATATCACTGATTAATTAGTAAAGAACCATTTTGATATAAAGTATTTCTCAATAAATAGGAGAAATGAACTCTTGGCCAGTAATGTTTAAAATACACATATTAATTTCCTCAATCATGACAAGTCAAGAGATAAGTTGCACGTTGGTTCTAATATGCTTTTGAAAATAAATCTGAAGTTTTAATTCATTTAATTCAATGCAGAGTGCACCCTTCAGCAAAGAGGCATTAATTAGAGTTATTCAATAAGAGATATTCAAATCAGCCGAATGAGTGCATTTGTGACAAACAGAGAAATGAGATGTTATAGACATGCTGTGTATAAATGCGAGCAATTTCTATCGTTTTATTGTACGTGTTTGTTTGTAGGAGTAACCAAGGTATTAGATTTTATAAAGGCTTTGTCTGGATTGAGACTTTAAAAGTAGAACATTCGCTGCTCTGATGTTAGAGGGGCACAATACAGGTTGATGTAAAAAAAAATTTAATGCATAAGTATGTTTAAAGGGACCAGACACCAGATGATACATTTTCAAGAAAAAATGAAAAATTTCAAAAAACTCATAAAATTGATAAGTACAAAGTCTAAATAGAGGCACAAAAGAAACAAATTCATTTTAATGCATTATCATCTTTACTTCATTTGATTTTATTGATAAAAAAACAAAACAATCAAAAGTATTTGATTAAGGTACAGATAAAGAAAATATATGCATATTTTGTTTTGATCACTAAAGTCAATTGAGTTAAACATAATCATGCATTTAAATAAAGAAAAAATGCATAAAACATTAATTATATGCCATTTAAGGATGGACAGTCTTCATATAGGCACAAAAGAAAAGTGTGATGCATTATTATATTGAAATTCATTTGATTTGAATGATCAAAACAAAAAAAGCATATGATTTGTGAACAGATAAAAAATATAAGCGATATTTGGGCGCTTTTTTAAACTGGAAAATATGGGGCCACGTACCTATTAATTGAAAGGCTAACATTGTTTTTATCTCAACACAAATCATAAAATCATTTTGTTGTTTTTTTGTTTTGATCAATACCCAATGAGTTAAACATAAAAGGCATTAAAATTGATAGGTTTCTTTTGTGCATCTGTCTAGGTTTTGTGCCTGTAAGGTGTTTTATTTTCAAAAATGTAAGCCTGGTTTATATTGCGCAATGTTATTATAATTATATTTACATAATTATATTATGGCTGACTGCCTTAGAATGAGCATATTCATATAAATTAAAATTTCATAGTTTCGAATATCTTCATTTTAATGAATTTTCATTCAAGCAAGGACACTTTTCACATAATTCATATAGAAATTGATTGCTTTTTGCTATTCGCTTATCTATCTTTTCAAACATTTTTTAGGCATTGTCATAGACATGGTGGTGGTGTCCTTTGCAGTGCGCAAAAATATTTAACCTTGGCTATTTTACTCTGTTTTAAATAGAGTGCAAAATGTTCCTGAAATTTGATGTACAAGTTGCCAGAGACATTACAATACATGTGTTTGCCAGGCCTTTAACTCTGGTTTTAATAATTGTAGAGTTATGCCCCTTGTTCCTCTGAAAATGAGTAACCGAACGATGAGAGGTAGCGATAATGCTCCAAGCCGTTCTTGTTGTAGCATGCTTGTGGTTTATTAATTTATGTATTGAAATTACATATTAAATACCAGTATACCCAAGTTAAGTTAAAATAATGAACGCTTCATCTCTGATGTATAGATTGTCTGTATTATATAAAAGTTACTGCACCATCACCTCGAGTGATTGAAGTATAAACGATCATTTTGCATGAGTGAATAATTTCAATTGTGTGGGAAGTGGGTGAAGTAACTGTTTAGTATCATGTTGTCAAGGACAGCGTTCAATAACAACCGCGCTGGTATAAGTGAATAGTTAAAATTGTTACAGTAATTTATCCGCACAATACTAATTGTATGGTTAAGCTTCACCTAATTGTTACCATTATGATGTAAGTTTATGTATAAAAGAAAACAAAGAAAAGACTCAAATAAAGTGCACATTTTCTTTTGTTAAGAGCAAGCATGCATTATGTTTCCTTACACGATGCATTTACGATGGGTCGCGTGTCACAGTAACCAAGCACAAATCACTGAATGCACCATTCATTGCAAGCATGCGCGCATAACATGAATATCTTGTATCATAAATAATTATTGTTGACTAGTTCTGTAAGATGATACAAAAAAATAATTCTTTAGATATTTTAAGTAGCAAAAAATAAAACTGTACTTTAAAGAGTTTTGATAGGCTCTGTTTAGAAAGAATGTTTTATGGGACAATTTAATTAGTTTTCAGAAGTATTATGTTTAAACATCTGAGTATATTTTTTTTCTTCAAGTTTATTTCATACTTTTGTAAATTGCAACATGTTATAAATAATTTGACGATTCTGATTTATTCTCTGTGTTCTATTTTAATTTGGTTTTATGCACATATGATGAAAAAAATATACTATAGTTTTTGTTTCTCAGACTTTTTAAAAGAAATACCATTTTGCTGTTGGAGGGAAAATGATTTTGCTTTGAAAGCTGAACATATTTTAGTCTGCACCGGTTCATATTTTGACCTAATCAAGTTTAAAATGAAAGTTCTGTGAAATCATTTATATTCGTTGGCATGAAATTTCATGGTCTTTCGAAAATATACATTTTCATGGGTACTTGAATTGTTGGTTTTCGTTTTTGAAAAAAAACAATCTGAAACTGCGATCGTCCTAAATCATCTACATAATCTCCTCACGCTGGGCACGTGATTACCGTCTTCTATGTCACACGGCTTATGACACTCGCTATGTAGTGTTAGGACTTGCCAGTTTGTGCATATACCCATGTCAATTATCGATTTAATTGGAAATTAAGGTCATAAAAGAAGATGCATTCTGATCAAAGATATATATAGGCGAAGCCATGGAAAACCAATTAGAATTTCGCAAACTGTAAAAACACCGAGAAGGTGCGTATATCTGAGTAAACTATTAATGAAATCGATTAAATATTTCATTAAAGAAAACAATTGAGTACCGACATTCTATACGCACATCTTGTAAACATGGAGATTACTATGAACAGCACGTGTTTCTGTCATGAAAGAATATTTGCCCTTTTAAACAGGATTAGTTTTGAAGCATTTTGAAGTTAGTGTCCAGTCCAAAGTTACAAATTTCATGTCCATCATTTATTTTTATTCAGCTACGACCACACAATAGGGAAGACAAGCGCTTTTTCAAAAAAGCAATCTCTAGTTTAATTTGCAATGTTCACCATCAATGCTTTGCCAGAAGGAAAGTTGCTTTGAAATCGGATGAAGTGCAATTTTAAGTCTGAACCAAAGACTTGAGACTATTTGTAATCATGACCCTGGTAGGGAAACATGAAACAGACTCTTGAGAGAGTCTAGCAGTAAATATAGTATGTATAGTACATAGCATGCAGTGTCCATAATTAAGCTTGATTTCATCAGTATAAACCAAATATATGTTTGCCAACTTGGAAGGCAATATAACAATAAGATATTCAACTGTTAATGTTATCCACTTCAGAAAAGAACAGCAAGACTGAGGATAAGATGTTTGCGGAGCCTACGGACTGGTGAAACATCAGAAAAATATTGGGGCAAAACATGTTCTAAGGTCAAATCATGTAACAGTCCGGCTAGTCTTGGACTGGGCGGGAATGGTGTTTTCGGTGGGATACTAGTATACGGGGAAAATCCTCTTGTTGGTTGCTAGTGTTCGAGAGAGGAGAGGCCCTGCTTCATCTGCGTCATGGAAATAGCGTCCATTGTTCTGGCCGTTCTGATTGTTGTTGGCAATTGTGTGTCTACAAGCTGTGCTTGTTTACTGAACTATGAAATACTGTAAATAATAAAAATGAATGAAGAATTTATAATTGAATAGGAGTTGATATGATATGACATGTGAAGAAATGTGTTGAAGTTAATTGTTATGCAATTTAGGATACGGTTTGTCGATGAAGACATGTATTATGATAATAGAAAAAGGTGTAATTTTTCTTGTTGAAATATGACTAGATGAACCGCGTCATACAGAAATGGTTATGGTTCATATAGTTAGTTTTTGAGTTGTCTTTTTCAAGAATAATATCAAATATGTTTTACACAAATAAAGAATAAAATGAGTAAATTACGTTTAAAGTAGTTACAACATTAAAACACGTTCTTTTTTTCAAATGTAAGAAACTATGATGTCATATTTCTTGCTTATGTCATATTTATGACAGGACTTATTTCAGCTTGTCACTGTTCAAATTGTGATGATTATAAAAACTTGTGATTGTATAAACATGTTCAGTGTAAAATTATGTATAAATTTCAATTATTGTACAGAATAAATTTAGTTTTGAAAAACGGTGTTGTTTTATTGAGCCTTTAGGAGTACATGAATTTACCAGTAAATTCCTTATTAGCTAAAAAAAATCAAGTAATACCCTAGCTTTGGATGAGAAATGTGTAGTGATAAAGGTGTCCGCCCTCGCTCAAGAGGTTGGGGATTCTAGCCTTATACCAGGTGCACATGCTCTTGACCTCTCAAAAGGTACACCACAGCTCCGTTTCAGTAAGATATCTTAGTTGTCAACCTGTCATATTGATATTTTCATGTAAATGCAGTTTACGCCAAAGAGAGGTTACGTCTTGAAATTTATGATCTTGAGCCTTAAAATCTTTATTGAACCAGGGCCCAGTACTCCAGGTTTCTTCCAAGAAAAAGAAATTGAGAGCAATACATATCCACTTAAAGGTGTCTTCACTGTCAAGCTTAAATTCATTACTATTTAGTATTAGTATAAAGTATGTATTTCCTGAAACATTGCGGTCAAGGATAAACCTTGCAAGTGCAAGCACTTATTTCAACCTTAAAATGAAAACATGAGAGCAAATTCCTGGAAAAAGTTTAACATTTTTTGGTTTGCACACATGTTACTGTAAGCTCATTCGTTTTTTCAAAGAAAAAATAGGTAAATGTCATAGCGCTGCCTGCTGTTATGCTTGGTTGTGGTAAGGTTTTGAAGTTAATAGATTGTATTATCCAATTAAGTGTAATTATCATCCTTTTATAAATCAATGATTGACAGCTGGTCTCTGATTAGTTGGTTAGCCTGTTACAATTTAGGAATTTTATGTGTCCCTATTTTAAAGGGACTTACTCATGTTTTGTAAAATGAACTTATTTTACTATGATGAGATTTAGTGTGACCTATCTACTAGGTAGAGTGTTAAAACGAAGATTCTGACAGCTGGAACTCTTCAGCAAAGGTTGATATTTGCTCAAAAGATCGTCTTTGATGACCACAATTCTGAATTTAGCTTCTAACAGGATTCAGCGATTTGTTGTAGCGAGATTGGTCGATTGACGTTATAATGTGATGTTATCAATGTATTCTGAAAAGGTCAAAATATCCATCGATTGTTGTATAAGTCCTTGTTACTTAGTGGTTAATGCCTCGGTTTTCTAATTTGTTCTTGACTTTACCAGTGTGGGTTCACACCCTACTAAAACCCAAATTAATTTTTTTATAATTTAATTGTATTTTTTTCTGCAATTTCGGTATCATAGAGTAAATTATGATAATAGATTTCAGATGCATTACCGTGGAAAACTAATTTTTGGTCCAAAAACTCGAGGGAGTCCCTTTAAATGATGGATGGATTCATGATAGGAAATTTTCTACCTAGTAAGTCGACTTCCTGGTGACTCTGTTTGACCAAGTATGTTGATATTTTACTTTTATTTCAAATCAAGGCAAAGTCCTGAGATGCAGAAAGAATATTTGCCCTTCAACAGGATTAGGTTTGAAGCATTTTGAAATTCTACCACCCCTTCCCCTCTGTTTTCAAGAGTGAAGGTCAACAGTTATCAGGGCCAGGAGGCTGATATAGATAAACAATGCCCACTAAAATTGCATCTTTATTGCATAACCTGGTGTGAGATCTTTAATCAAAATGGAAATGCAATTTATTATTTCTAGGCTTATTGCTGGTAAAGTAACTGTAAGTGGAATTCACCACAGGAATTTCATGGAGTTTGATGTCTCAATTTCTGAAATTATATAATTTACCTGGTCCCAGAATTTGAATATGTTATTTTATTATTAAACACTAAAAAAAATAATGTTTCCTGTGGAATAAATGGACAAAGCATTTAATTGTAAACTGGTAATGTGTTTAACGATATAAATGTTACTTATTATATACAAGCCGTTAAAAATGAGTATAATTGGCAATAATATTTTTTTGGAAAAAGTTTGGAGATGCCGGGGATTGAACCCGGGGCCTCTCACATGCGAAGCGAGCGCTCTACCACTGAGCTACATCCCCGTTGAAGATGAAATTGCGCTATACCTACTATAAATACGTTGATTGGTAGCCAGCGCATACTGTACTATACCTATAAATAGCTTTTGATTTTCTGCAATAAAAACGAACAATGCTTTAAAAGAAAGTCTTTGAACGAAATACAAATTAAATGATATTATATTTTGACTTTCAATGACGAATACTTATGGTTTACACATGAATATTGGTCGTATTGAGAAAAAACTGCAGTCTGTACAGTAGACGTATGAAAACCCAATCATAGCACTGAAAGTGCAGATAGTGGTAATCATTTTAGAACTGGTTTACTTGTTATTTATTCTTCCTAACTGAAGAAAATAAGTGTTACATTATTATTTTTCTATGCGAGTTCTGCGTAGCGAAACGGTGTCGAATGTTCTCGGATTGGGACTTTAAACTCGATGATATCATGATCATTTCAAGCCTCTGTTATAAACAGTAATTTATGATTTGATTTCAAATACATGAAAATCCGATTAATGATATAAAACGCAAATTTTCCTCCAATCTTTATGTATGTGAATTCAAATAATTCTTATAATTACTGTATTATATAGATCTAGGTATTCTATTTTTCAGTAACATGTTTTATAAAAAAGGTGTTGATTTCATTCTTGGATTCTGAATTTGTTCTATTATGAAACAGACTATAGATCTATTAATACTCGTACCCTTGCTTAACCACTGGACTTCACTTGTAGAATAAACATAGTAGCTGACTCACGTCTTGTGTTTGTCTTTCACTACTATAAATTGAATACTTGTCAACCAAAACATACAACAGAATTGCCGAAATAAAAGTAAACCGTTACACTATTGAATACACAGTTTAAAAGAAGCGTGGCGCATGGATCCGCGGATAGATATATTTTTCTAGTCCTAGTCTCACGGCAAAACATTCCATTTCCGGTGAAACAGTTGGTTTCAAGGGGCAAATAGCCTGATTGGTAAACAAGAGAATTCCCCTTCAGTGTTTCCCATTGGGAAACTTTTGGCTATTCATTGCCCATCGGGAAACACTGAGGGAGATACCATTAGCTTCCCATTTGGCAATTTCCACCACTACTTTTGTTAAAATGACCAATGAATTATTGATCAGTCAAATAATATTTAACGATGACAGTATTTGTTTCTGTATAAGATAGTGACTGATTTAAACATAGAAAGACAGTAATATATACATCGTGCATGTATGCACATATTCGCCATGTAATAATTATACATTACACAGTACATCCGCATTTTAAATGTCCATGTATGTGCATTCCTTACTGAAATAAATCTATCTATCTATATATCTTACAATCTACTTATAGCTTGCTGAATGATGGACAGGTTACATGCCAATTCTACGACTTTGCTTTGCTTTGGAAGGCGGAAGTGCAACTCAATACTGATTACATTTAGGGGGGGGGGGGCGAACATATGTTTGATTCTATCGGCAAATTCTATATTCTATATTGTATATATTGTAAACCATACGGCCAGCCAAATGGAAAGTAAACTTATATATTCCTGCAATGTCAACATTTATGAGCTACTATAGTAAGCTAAGTTGAACTTGGTAGTACTTTTAGTTTAATAATGCAATAAAACTGGGACAGTAGCCTGAACAACCACTTTGATCTTGTCAATAAGCATCAATTACAATTACTTGTTTTATCAATGGGGCTATCATTGAACAAATTTGTGGAATTTCACTGGAAATCACTGTCGGTTTTAAAGTTGCGCAGTTTTTCAAGGTGGTAAATCCCATCAGTACAGTGCATACAGCTGTGGCTTATGAGTGACGTTATTTCATCGTAATTTGATGAGGTATTGTAGCTACCTTATTTTAACCCCACTGAAATTCACTGTAGGTTTTTAACGATGCGCAGTTTTTCAAGGTGGGAAATTCCATCAGTACAGTGCATACAGCTGTGGCTAATGAGCGTCGTTAGCTCATCGTAATTGGATGAGCTAAACCGAATATCTAGCCTGTTTCATATACGTGCAGTTAATGTCGAGTACTTAAAGTTAATTTTTAAGTGTATGCGATGTAGGCGTTTTTATACTATTGTACATAACACTTGCTCCGACAAGGCTGAACAGTTTAAAGCTTCATTGATAAACGTTGGGGGTTAAGCGCTCTCTAAATCCAATTAGCTTTAAATGAATACATGTACGTTTGTGTTCTTGGACCGTTCTTAGGTGGTTACCATAACTTTTATTGATAACATATATTTCTACTTATGTGATCTATTTCGGCTCGTCAGTCCTTTGTTGTCTGTCAGTTTGTCTTTTTTTGCTCATTTAAACATAATCCGAATATAAAATGACGTTTTCTGATATGATTTCGTCTAGTAGTTAGTAGTTTCCATTGCATGGTTGAAATATATAGATATACGGCATATAAAGCTGTATTTTGCAATTTCACTTATGCTAAATTTTTAGACTGTTTATCCATTGCGCATTTACAAGCATGACATTTGCGCCATTTTCACAGTATTTTGAGCAGCTTTATCGCACTAAGTAAAAATGAATAAGTTCCAATTGCATAATGGGTTTATTTATTTCAAGTGGTGTGAACTATTCTTCTTTTATAATTGTCTTAAGTGATTTTAGTCTGACACTTAAGGCTTTAGGATATTTCTCTTTTTATTTTTCTAAATTGAAACTACTTTTATCATTGTTTTGTCTATGTCCAGGACACAACAACGTTACGGACACCACATCAAGGTTTTGCATCCGCATCCGCATGGCTTTATCAGAAATTGAAATTATCTTGTATAATCAATCAGTGGCGCAGAAATATTTCGATATTTAAGGGAGATGAATATTCAAAGAGGTTCTCCAGTGAAGGGAATAATTATGAATTGGCTATCTCCTTAAATTTATTTAAGTATGAGTCACGGACACTACAACTTTTGGTGATGTTTAAACAAGATAGATAATTTATTTATTGTGTAAACACTGTTTATTTGCTTCTATTTCACAACATCCCACTTGTTTATTTATGGGCAATTTAACTTAAACTCAAGTTTATAATTTTAATAATATATTTATATATACATTCATTGGGATATATTTGATGTTCAAACTTTATACATTAACCGAATATAAAATGTATAACGAACCTATACCTCTACTTAATTTCTAATAATTTCTGAACCACTCAACTGAAAATCACAATCTAAATAGAATTTTAAAGTTTAATGAACTCCTGACATAGTAATGTGCATTCTAATTTCTCTATGGTATTAAAAGATATGTATCTTTGTATGCAATTATCTTATTCTTCAAGTGCTACAGAATAACGTTGAAAATATATCCTAAGGGAGGTGTGTGTGTGTGTGGGGGGGTAATGTCCAGGCAGATGAAAAACATTAACGGATTCTAGAAAGCTCCATCTGCTGGGCATATATGATTTGGGGTTACTGTCCAGGCAGATGAAAAACAAAAATGGATTATAGGAAGCTCCATTACCTGGGCCTATGATTTAAGGTAACTGTTTAGACATATGAAAAACAATAATGGATTCTAGAAAGCCCCGTTTACTAGACCTATGATTTTGAAATACTGTCAAGGCAGATGTTAAACAAAAATGGATTGTAGGAATCTCCATCACCTGGGCCTATGAATTTGGGGTACCATCCAGGCGTATGGAAACAATCATGGATTTTAGGAATCTCCATACCCTGTGCCTATGATTTTGGGGTACTGTCCTTGCAGATTTTAAACAATAATTGATTCTAGGAAGCTCAATTACCTAGGCCCATGAATTTTGGGGTACTGTCCAGGCAGATCGAAACAAATATGATAAATGATATGACGGTATATCATGGGAAACAATAGAATGAAAATTGCGATAATTCAGAGCCTAAAAATGTCCTTGAATCGATGTGGATCGTGTTTAAGTTATGTCTCTATTATTTTCGTAATTTAAAACCTATATATTTTCCATTATTATGTGACATGTTTTTTCAGTTTAAATCGTGTATGTTCTATGAAATTGCATTTTGTCAATATGTAATACCTTCTTCGAAGCTAGATATACGGATGGGCCACGTATTAAGATCAGGACTTAGTGTGTTTGTTTGTTTTTATCTCGTGGTCACGACTTACTTACTCGTCCTCTCACGGCCACGTAGTGATGCTACGGCTACGTCATGTCGTTGTCACGACGCAGAGATAACTAGCAGGGTCATGGGAACGAGATAGTTAGTCGTAAAAACGACCGATCATTTTCAATTGCTAGAAACATTGAAAACAAGTAGGCCGCATGCTGAACAGTAGACTGAAGAGCAATTCAGTTAATATAAATAGGACGAAACTAAAGTGTATTTATAATCCTTTTTGTGTTGGTTCAACAGCACTGGTAATGATAGTTTATGTTGCCGCAAGTATTTTATATAAAACATGGTTAATAATAACACCACATATCATTTTGACATATAAGATAAATTGAAAACAACAGCTAAAGCCATTTCCTATATATAACTTCTGTTACAAACGTATTTGTTAATCAAGTCTAAAATCTCTCTCAGACACCATCTTATAAAAATGATATTTGTTTATTGATAAAACATTTTGGTAGACCCATATTTATCATGATTTAAATATAGCTAGTCACCATGAGAAAATGACTCAGGTGTATTTTGAATGACGCAAAGTAATAATTTACATTTTAAACATCTAATTGTAGTATACAGCAAATCACTTCAACGAATTTTAAATCAGTATATATCATGTCGAAGTGTTTACGTAACTTTACAATCTGGGTTTAAAGTAACTAAATGGCCATTTTTTTACTATAGTTTAAGTTAAGATAAAATACAAAATGATATTTAAAAACTTTAGCGTTCTACAAATTTGAACTCAAGGACTCGAATGGTGAACTCGTATTTAAATATTTAAGCGTTGACAGGAAGTTGCATATTGATTCGCCTTAAAATGTTCAAATAGAAAAGGCAATGGTTAATTTTAAACGGCTTTATATTTCATGCGTGATATAATATTTGTATATTACCCAATATGGCGGCGCTCATTGAAACACGTGGTTTTTGCGGTGCACCTTGGCTTTGTTCAAACGCACATGGCTGATTAGGAGCTTATTATACGGGCATGCTATACATTTGCGGTTTGGATATTATGTTCGCATTTGTCTTGTTATGAGGTGTTTAACCATAAAATTATTATAATATCAGGTAAGGGTTAATTTTCCTTTCTTATTTTTTGACTTTAAGAGAACTTAGACTAATTTAAGTAAAGTTGATTGTATAATAAATTGCTCTGGCGGTATTCATTCGCTCAGTATCGGTTGTTCATTTTCTTGCTCATGTTTTCATAACTCATTACGTTATTCAATGTTTATAATTATATGAATGTTGATTTGAAATATTTTGAATAGAAGTTTGATTTTGATATATCCATCATTACCTTTCACATGTTTTATTTTGTTGTAAATTTGATTTAAGACGTGTTAAGGTACGAGCCACACAGCTAAAATGAAAAGAGGTTCTTTTATTTCTTTTGAAATGCAACTCGTAATGTTGTATTTTAGTTGATTTTGTATATGTTCATAACGTTCATAAACAAGAACGTATACCGTTGAACACATGGAAGGGAATATTTCGCGCCTTTTTGAAAGGTCTTAAAAACTTCCACTCTTGTCTCAATGGCGGAAAGAACCGAATCGTCACAATTCGTGCAGCCAATATGGCATAAATAAACATAAGAAAGGAAATCCTTTCCTCATTTAAGGCATGAAAAGATATAAATTACAAAGAGGAAGTTAAGGCAAATATGGGAAGTTATATAAACAATAAGCAAACAGTTTAATTTGAAATTTTTAACATCGAGTTTTGGTTTCCATATTAACATATATTTATCATCAATTCATTGGCTGATTCCCCTATATTTATAGACTTGAGGGACCATCTTATCCGGGCCTTCTTGCAACGACTCTCGAGACCCAACACACATCTTCTTGCCAAAGGTATGTTCCTGTTGATTTTGTTCATTTTGAAATGTTATCTGTATATGTTTTTTAACATTTAAGTATAACAAAATTGCTTTTATAAAACATTTTTTTTCATTTTAGTTTTATCACAAAATTCTTCGTTCATTTTTGAATCATTTTTATTTATATTTCAAGTGAGTGTTGTATTCTTGAGGTCTGACCTATTTTATATCTCATTAAGAACATGTTAATACTATTTGGGTTGAATAATGTAGCAGTATTTCTCACAGGTAATCTCACCAATGTTTTGAAAAACTTGAGACATGATGTTTAGGCTACATGAGGTCAAGTAATATATCTGTGGATTGTATCATTGATGTTTTTGTTATTTACCAGCCTCACTTCCTAGTTACTCTGGTATCGCACGTACGGGGATTGCATTACAAAATATTGGCGCTGCTCTGTCATTGCGTGACAAATTACGCTTATCGCTAGTTTCAGCATGTTGAAGGTTTACTCCGCATCCAGGGTGTCATATAAATATATTTTTAGTTACAATATCATATTAGTTTTTACGTTCTTTAATTAGCAATTCGTTGTCCTGCTCTGATGAATATGTTCTGAATATTGTCCTCCTATCGGGTTTGATGTTCATTTTTAAGTAATGGATGATATGATGTTCATACGTTAAATACCCATTACCCAAGCAGCTCTTTGAAGGGTTTAATCAACCCACAAGTATTTTATATCAGTTGACAAGTGGTAGCTATCGGTATGCAGAGTACGCAAAGAACATGGCGGGACCTTTGACTCTTTAGTTTAGCTGTCAAGTTTAAGTCCTTCAATTTATGGTATGTTTTCGATTGTATCCAAGGTCATTCGTTATCTTCCTATTCCTAGAAAACCGGAAGTGGCATGCATTTTTACACTTGGCGGGAAAATGGAAATTGTGTAACCATGTGCTTATGTGTTTTTCATATGATTAAACAAAAATTAGTTTAACTCACGTCGGTGGTATGTTTGGAATAGTTTTATTTATTGTGTTGGTAAATAATGATATTTCAGTATATATTACTAATATTCAGTATGCATTAAAAATTCATAAATTATTGATATTATTAATAAGGGCATGCTTGATATATTTTACATACACTTACAGAATAAAGAGCGCTTGTATTGCACATATGTGAATGCAGTCTGAACATTAACAGATTAACTTTTAAATAAAACAAATCATGTACTATTGTTATAAATTATAAAATTATACATATTTTCTATGTTAAATGACTCCAGACTGTCGTTTGGGTCTGTTTTCACTGCCCAGATAGTTTTATTTTACATTCAAGCACTTACTGTATTATTTTTATCTCTGGTTCATCAACAATTTTTAAGTGCTACTATTCAAGTTTCTAAGAGTAGTCATAATTAGCCTATATAATTATGATCCATAAAAGATACGCGTTTGTTAAAGCATGTTACTGTCTCAGACATATTTCACCCGGAATAGTAAAATCCTTTTCTAGTCAAGATTAGGTGCTTTCTTTCACGGCGGTTTCTCTACAATTATTAACAGAGAAAGTATATCAATGGTAGTAAATTGAGTGTTTTGTGTTATAAGGTTTTGGCTTAATATGCACCAAGGGACGTGATGCCAGTTTATTTAAGCCATATATCAGTCTTGGTGTCATATAGATAGACCTGAGCTGTGCTTATCCCATCGTCGGCAAACAGCGAAGCATTATTCAGTTGAAAGTAATGTCAAGCACCACTTGATTTGGATTATGCGTTTTTTCTAGGAAATATCACTTGATTAAAACGAGCTGTGTTTTAGATTTATATCAACATAAACCAAGCTTTTGTCACATGTAGATACTTTTGTAATGTTCGATATTCTGTGTATTTCCAAAGCATCTTTTAATGCTTTTTACTTGATATTTTATCGAATTTACTGTTTTTCGTCGAAACTGTCATAAAAGAAGCGGAACTTTGTAACCGATGGTTGACATCTTTCCAATATTAATGGAATGCAATTTACATAAAAATGTCTATTTAGATATTACTAGATAGGTTTTAGTTCGTGCAAGTTGGTTTCCTCCGGGTTCTCCGGTTTCCTCCACAACAAAAGACCACACTCTCGCTTAACATCAACCCCAACAAGAGTGATTGATATAATGTTGAAATAACCCTTTTTTAACATCCTTAACAATGAACTAAACTAGATGTACTCAATGTCACCGGGCGTCATGTAATTTACTATAATATTTCCTGTTGTGCATTCTTATTGAGTCTTCAGTATCTAATACTATCTATGCCTGTATACATTATTTTCCTCGAGGCTATTTTGATATTATTTTCTAAGTGTTACATCAAGTTTTAACATTTTCTCTTAACAATTATTGTAACTACACCTAAAATGTTCATCTTTCATATACATTATTTCTTTAAGGATGCATCATAAAAGACGCCATTTCTACCTGATGAGACTATAGTAGACCACAGTAAATCTTTAAGAATTCACCAATCATTTAATATTTTTGCGCTTTCTGCTATTAAATACACGGTTACACTCTTGTTATCAGTAATTCATATTTTCTATAAATGCATTATTTAGTAAGTAGAAAAAGGTTTATCAGTCAAAATGGATGTTTGTTAATTGGTGTTTACCATCTTTGTTTATTATTCTATCTCAGTGTGATATATTTCCTTGAGGCTTTTGATATTTTTTATATTACGTGTAGTGCGTCATCAAGTTTTACATTTTCACTTAACAAAAGGTATAATTGCACCTAAAATTAGTCCTTTATAAAACATAATTTCCTTAAGCACGGCCATGTCTATGAATATTATTAGCCAGCTGTGTCTGTTACTCTATCACCATGTAAAAGTTGGGGTTTTTTCCGCGAGCCTATTTGTTTTTTTGATTTTTTTAAGTATTACACCATGGTTTACTTTTTACTCACCAAAGGGTATACATACACTTAAACTTGACTTCTTTTTTATACAAACGTTCCTGAACAAGAGTATGACTATAACTAGCCAGCTTTGTTTGTTAGCCTATCACCATGTGACGTATGTCAGTGAGTGAAATTACTGTTTTGTTCTCATTTGTTCAAAATACTATGATCTGCTTTTATTTCTATACCAATACTTTCGTGTGGGTTGCATTTATTGTAGCGCATTTTCGATAACAATGAATTACTATCGAATGATTTGGTATCATGTTTGATCATCAAATATTTATGGATAAATTGTATTTAGTTTGAAGTTTTGCGTAGTTAATGTCTATGAATATTTGAAATTGGTGATCCTGTTGTGTCAGCTTTGATGCAGACTTTAGACTCAGACATTATCAATTATAATCAGATAATAGTTTTTATCCTTATTGAATGCTTTTAAAGTCCATAAATTCAAAATAGTTTTCCTTCATTTCGATAAGGAAACTACTTCAATAAGGAAAATTATAAATAGTGTGTGTTTCAGATACTGTACGGTTGCTTGAGGTATATGTCATAAAACAATGTGTTTCATAAAAAAAAATAATGTTGTCAAATATGACTATTCATATATACAACGAAAACTAGATGGACGAGCCAAGTAGTCACAAATTCAACTATAAGCCTTGTTTAGAAGCAAAGGTCAGGGTCCAAACGTCACTTAATAAGTGACGCAGCCGCATAAACACAGCAACAAATAACCACACATGCATCAAAATAGCTGTACTAACAAATGACGAGATTCCCGCCTGTGAACCGTTGGTAAATCTTAAGTTTAGTGGAACACCAATAAAAACACAACAAAAATACATGCATCAAAGTAGCTATATCAATAAAGGACTAGATTCCCACATTTGAGCGGTCGGTGAAACACAAGTTTACAACAAAAATACCACACATGCATTGGAACAGCTATATCAATAAATGACTAGATTCCCGTCTTGGAACAGTCGGTGAATCACAAGTTCACTGGAACACCAGTTTACCGGGGGTCTAAACTAGTTTATTGGCTCATTATCCCACTCTTGTCACAGCTTTAATGAATAGATACAAGACATACAAATGTGTGCCTTGCTTCGGAACTTACTGAGTAGATAGACAGTTTAGTTACGATAATTGACGGTTTACACAATAAAGACATACATACAACTTGCACAACACAATTCATATATTAAACGATAACTTGTAGCAGTATGTAGCAATGGATGTTTCAATAATAGTATCCAGAATGAAGACTTTTCCGAGTTTCATGAACTGTCAAACCAAGGTTTAGCTATTTTTCTATGGTATGATTCATTATTTTAGCGGATGGAGCATTCTGGAATCTTTGGTTTTAATCAAAACTAAGATGTGTCCTTATATTTTATCCTCTGAAATATTGAGAAAATAAAATAGCTGAAGCATTTATTCTGCGATTTGTGGACACAGACTTAGTCTGGTCACTAGATCTAAAGTTAAAAAGCATATACTAATTATAATAAAACAAAAACATTATTCGTTGACCTGGGCATGCCAACGTCATTAAAACAACTAGATAATACATACTTATAATAATGCCTATATGTAGCTTTTATCCCATACCAAAGTCATTTGAATCCGTGCTTGGTTTTTCTATGAGTGAAAAATACACTTTTGATGGCTCTTTAAATTGTGTCACGTGATGTTTCAATGAGCACATTTTTATTCTTATCAATTATAATGTATCCTCAAACATATTTATAAATATAAATTACTAACTACGAACTAATCAGCTAAAACACAAAACATTTATGATATTTTTTATTTTAACTGCGGTCGTAAGCGTGATTTTTTTTGTTATGAAATTATCATTTTAACAAATAAGAACGAGCTAAACTCTCAGAGCGACCTTTTGGATCGACCCTCAGAAAATCATTACCGAACCTTTTACGCATTTTCAAATTACTAGTGTATGATGAGCACACGGAGACGATTGAGAACTCCTACGTTTTGAAATACACTTCATATACGAAGTTCTCATGTGCAGTCATATTATGTTCTGTATACCTTGTAGTGTCATGGTGTTCGAGTACAGAGTTTGTAATTGATCAATGCTCATTTCGTAACATGCATTTAGAACATTAATGAATGACTGTTAATAGCCTTTAACAAGGAAATAATTTCCAAAGTTGCACTTATGTGGTGGGAAATTACATGTAAACTGCGATTTTGTGTCTAGTTTTATTGTTGACTCTTCGTGGAATAATTTAAAGCCTTCTACGGATGTTTTAAGCGAAAACAATTTGGAGAAGAAACCCGGAGTTTAAGCTACTCGCGTATTTCAGTTGCAACTGATGACTAATCCCAAGCGGAACATCTTCGAAAAAGTGTATGTTTGAATTTTTTTTTTTAATTTAATGTTCTCAGCCGTCTAGTTACGGTTTCTACATTTAGTCATTTTTGTCTACAACATGTTTAGTTTGATGTTTTATTAAATTAGTTTTTTTACAAACTTTCACCTTATATTTTTAATTACATTTACATTCGTGCAGGTGTATGTGAAGTATGTTAATTGTTTTTCTTGTTTGTTGAATATAAGCATTAAGTGATGTCTAATATAATATTGTACTGATAGTATATTTCTTATTTGTATATATGTAATATAGTCATGATGTTATTTCATCCTTTAAATAATCATGTTTTTCTATCACCAGGATTGGATTGCTTATATTGTTAAACAATAAACATGCACTCTTACTCCAAAATAAGATGTACCACGATTTATACAATTGTTTTAATTTATCCAAAAAGTTGAATAAGTAGTAGAAGAAGTGGTTCTTATGAAGGATACTATGTTTAATTTGAAAGAAAGGTGCAGAAAACACAGTATTTCTACCCTGTTAGACTATAGCTAATCATTGTAAATCTTTTAGCATTCACCAATCATTTAATATTTGTCCGTCTTCAGTTATTAAATACACGGTTACAATCTTGTTATCAGTAATTAATATTTTCCATAAATGCATTATTTATTTATCAACTAAAGGTTTATCACTCAAAATTTATGTTTGTTATACATGTGTATTTATTGATTTTGAATTAGAGTGTCACTTTAAGTTAACTTTTCTATAATACATTTAGTTATTTCTTGAGATAATAATGATGGTCGGTGTGATTTGCAATCAACAATGATGTATGTGTATATTAAAACAAAATTACTTAATATTCAAATTGGTATACAATTATTCAGTTTTAAAAACATTTAAACTATAAAGAAATTATCATTTTTATCACGGACCTATAAACCATGTTTAATAGGTCCGTGGCTTTATTATTTCGAAATAATTTCTTAGTATAAGAACAAAATGCAGTGTAAATTAAACAATAGTAGCGTATATCTTATATACGGATGATGTGAACAACTTGTGTTATGTCTACTTAACGAGTTATAACACAACATGCTGCACATGTCAACATTATGTCGACATGTTCACTAATCATCTCAAATGAGGTTAAACACGTTGTGGCGACTTCATAATAATGAATTCGATATACATTACATTTTCAACTGACTTTATAATTAAGTCTATCCAGTTAATAAGTGCATAAGTCGGCATAAAATAAGTCGACATGACTACACGATCATATCATGAGTATATAATATGTACGTTTTCATAGTCAACACATGCGATATATTGTGAGTTCAGATATTATGTCTGAATCAATGTCACTTCCATCATGAAGCAATAAATAGATATAAACAATAATAATAAATACTTTTGAAATGATACAACAACAAAACAATCCGAACAATACACTTATATGAAGGATTTGTTGGTATTGAATGTCTATAGTTTAGAACTAAGAATACTATGAACAACTGCCTTGATGTGAAATTGTTAATTAAAGTGACTCTCTTATTCAAGATCAATACATACACATGTATAACAAACATAAATTTTGAGTGATAAACCTTTTACTACTTACTAAATAATGCATTTATAGAAAATATTAATTACTGATAACAAGATTGTAACCGTGTATTTAATAGCTGAAAACGCACAAATATAAAATGATTGGTGAATCCTAAATTATGTACTGTGATCGTCTCATCAGGTAGAAATACCGTGTTTCCGCAACTTTCTTTCAAAATAAACTCGGTATCCTTCATAAAAACCATTGTTTTCGACATTTATTCATCATGTTTGGTATATTAAAACAATTGTATTAATTGTGGTATATCTTATTTGGGAGTAAGTGTGCATCTTTAAGACATTTTCAATGTCTTCGAAGGGGAACACTCTCTCTCTCTCTATATATAATTATAAATCATTATTCAGCTACTCTGTCATACCGTGGCTAAATGATGACAATGTTGTAACTTCATACTGCAAAATATTTGCATAGTTGAATTTATGCTAAATTAACGTATTTAATTTTCTTTGTAGTTAACATTAAAATACAAGCATCACATGCGTTTGCCTTACCTATATTATTTTTTTCTTCATTTGTGCAACATAACATCAGTCTATTTATAAAATAGTGTTAAACATGAACATTAAGTACTATTACGTAATGGGAAACAAATTGTAAGTGCTGTCAATTTCAGTCGTTCTTATTGTTGTAAATTATTTAGATTTAGCAAATATTTTTAAAGGGTCATTGTCGGCTTTGGAGAGTTCGTTTGTTTATATTCAGGAAAGAAAAATAAACAACGAGTTAAATAAAGGCCTTTTTAAAGCTTTTCAATGCACTACTCCCTGATAGCAAAAACGTATTGACAAAAATGATAGTTTTGTTCTAAAGTAAGTTTATATCAACCATTATTAATCCTTAAAACACTCAAATATTGACAACTATTGTTTCAATGATGACAAATTCTGAAATAAATGTAAGTTTTGTCTATGTGGGCACGTGTTTTTACTAAATTGATCATTTTTTATTGATTTTATAAAAAGAAGTAAAAAAGTATTTATTGATGAAGGTTTTTCATCACTTAAGCGATAAATTTATTACCATTTCTAACGATTATCAACCACAGTCACGCGTGTTTTTTTATTTTTCTTATTCGTTCATTTATTTTTTGTAAATCCGCAAATGCAATCAATTTTCCTACGCGCGTCAACCACAGCAAAGCATTTTTAAATAAGTTGATTCTTTTTTATTTAAAACAAATATTTTCACATATTTATCAGTCAGCGACAGAAATAGAAAATTTCTCTATTTCTAACGATGACCATTTTTTAAAACAGTGAGATAAGCGCTGACTATTTTCAAACAATATTTGTAATATATGTTTGTTGTCACCTTAAGTTGACACATGATCTAAGAGAGTTTAGTCACTTGTAAATGTATAAAAATGTTAATCAGAGCAAAAGTTCAACCACTAATACCCATGAATTTGAAATTCTAAAGCGATGGATTAGTCTGTCCTACCACAGTATTACGGTCAGAGTCACGTCTGGGTCATCGAGGTCAACGAATAACCGCTGTTTACTATGACTGTGTAAATATGCACATTTGAATGACCGAATGATTGACCATTATGACCATAATGGTTGTAATATATTTGGAATTTGTAAAAGTCTTAGATCTAATAAATATATATTTAAGCTTTGGACTTGTCCTGCCTTAGAGATATGGAGATCTTTTTAAGTAAATATGCGTAGGAGGATTAATTTTAAGTACTGGGGTATCTACCGGAACTCTTTTTTTCGAGCTAAAAAGAAACAGCCGACGCCAACGACAAACAAGATTATGGCGATAGTACATATTGTTTTCAGAGGACATGTGTTTTTATCGTTCTGTACAGTTTAAAGTAATAGAAATGTGAGGAAAAATGATTGTGTTATATGTATACGATTCTGATGATAATACAATATATTTCTATTGTGGCTCAATGCCTTGTCAATGCCTAATATGGTCTGTCGCAAGATCATATATTCTAAAATTAATACACATTGACAAGACGTCTTCCCCGTCCCTGTCCCCGTCCACGTCCACGGCCATAGGTCTAGTTTATAGAAAAAAGACAACCTGACTGAAAGAAATGGAGAGCTAAAACAGCACAGACCGAGGCATTTATTCAGACGTTAACAACGTACATTGTCTACATGAATTGCTCTCTCTCTCTCTCCCTCCCTCCCTCCCTCCCCCTCTCTCTCTCTCTCTCTCTCTCTCTCTCTCTCTCTCTCTCTCCCGCCCTCCCTCCCCGTCTCTCTCTTTCTCTCTCTCTCTCTCCCTGCCTCCCTCCCTCCCTCTCTCTCTCTCTCTCGCTCTCGCTCTCTCTCTCTCTCTCTCTCTCTCTCATTCTCTCTCTCCATTAAATAAAACAATAATGTAGCTTTAGACATAATATACCTGCATATGACACAAAACATAAACATGACCGAACCTCCTGCAGTCTCCATACCCCAAACAACCC
Source organism: Mya arenaria (assembly GCF_026914265.1). Classification (NCBI taxonomy): domain Eukaryota; kingdom Metazoa; phylum Mollusca; class Bivalvia; order Myida; family Myidae; genus Mya; species Mya arenaria. Next base: position 33,821,500 of record NC_069123.1, on the reverse strand, counting down.
TTTAATGAATACAGTGAAAAAAATTGTGCATGCTATTTGGTGAGCTTTGTGTATTAATGTTTTTTCTCATTAATGTTGTCTTGTAATAAACCACCATATTATTATTCCCCCCCCCCCCCCCGATTTGCTTGTGTACAAATCATCATGTCCTTGGCCATGAGCTCATTTGTAAGAACGGACATCATTGACATTTTACACTTTTCCAAGGACCATATCTAATAACTTTCTGAACCTGTGTTTCAGAATTTAAACACTCAAAGGCGGAATTCTTTGTCTATAAAAATGTTACTTCAGCAAGGTATAAATTAGTATAAATGTTCCAGACAACAGGTTTTACTAGTATCAATACTAATTTTATTGAACAGAATGATAAAAAATATTCTTTTAAACATTTGGTATTTCGATAAAAAATTTAAACCTTGCAAAAGTCATGTCCTCTTTGTTTGAGAATTATCATAATTTTGAGTCATCATATCGTTTTACAGTCTAAAGAATGCCGTTAGCGAGGTGCACGGTTCTAATGAAATGCACATATTAATCATTTCACAATTTTATGTGACAAGTTCATTGTTGTTATCTATTTCAGGAGTACAAGAAAATATGCGTGCTATTTTGGTTTAACGCTTGACAATGGCAGAATGTGTAATTTTTATTCCAAACTGCTTCAACCGATGGCAACAAGAATTCGAAGACTAGTTAAGGCAATTATTTATATATAAACACTTTTCATATATTCAAAACTTGCATTACAGAAGTCTTTGATGATACATTATTCGACTTATGATCTGTAGCAATGCTTTATTCAGACAGAAGATTTTTTAGACACACATGATTGCTTGTTCCAAAGTTTTAAATGAATTCATTATGTGTATTATTCAACCACGTTTAAACACTTAATTATAAAGATAACTATTCTTTTGGTCAACTCATACTGAACAAAAACATGAAATAAGATACATGACATGTAAACAGGATGCAATCATTCACAAGTTCAGTGAATGTAAAACTCATAATATAATGTCAGAAATATTGCAATACAGTATAAAGACAAATGCTCATAGAGATAAAGAAACAAATTATTAAGAAGTAAATGATTTGATTCAGAAACAAATGACTCAGAAACCAATGGCTGATTCAGAAACAAATGATTCAGAAACAAATGGCTGATTCAGAAACCAATGACTCAGAAACCACTGGCTGATTCAGAAACAAATGATTCAGAAACAAATGGCTGATTCAGAAACCAATGACTCAGAAACCAATGGCTGATTCAGAAACAAATGATTCAGAATCCAATGGCTGATTCAGAAACAAATGACTCAGAAACCAATGGCTGATTCAGAAACAAATGATTCAGAAACCAATGGCTGATTCAGAAACAAATGACTCAGAAACCAATGGCTGATTCAGAAACAAATGATTCAGAAACCAATGATTCAGAAACCAATGGCTGATTCAGAAACAAATGATTCAGAAACAAATGATTCAGAAACAAATGATTGTTTGAGAAACAAATAATTGAGAAACAAGTGATTGAGAAACGAATGCTTGATTGAGAAACAAAGGATTCATAAACAAATGATTGAAAAACAAATAATTGATTCAGTAACAAATGATTCATAAACAAATGATTCAGAAACAAATGATTCAGAAACAAATGAATGATTCAGAAACAAATGACTCAGAAACCAATGGCTGATTCAGAAACAAATGACTCAGAAACCAATGGCTGATTCAGAAACAAATGACTCAGAAACCAATGGCTGATTCAGAAACAAATGATTCAGAAACCAATGATTCAGAAACCAATGGCTGATTCAGAAACAAATGATTCAGAAACAAATGATTCAGAAACAAATGATTGATTGAGAAACAAAAAATTGAGAAACAAGTGATTGAGAAACGAATGCTTGATTGAGAAACAAAGGATTCATAAACAAATGATTGAAAAACAAATAATGGATTCAGTAACAAATGATTCAGAAATAAATGACTCAGAAACAAATGATTGATTCAGAAACAAATGATTCAGAAACCAACGATTCAGAAAGAAAATTGAATCAGACCACTGAATTAGTTTTCGTTTATACATATGTATCAATCAGTGAATCAACATTCTTAATTCATTACAGAACAACATATTATTTAACAATTTTTGTACAATGGCCTTTGAAGTTTATATCGTATATACTGATGATGTGATTATGTAGTCTTGCTGACATGTTCTGGAAACTTATATCACTTATACTGATGGTATGACCATGTAGTCTTGGCGACTTGTTTTGGATGTTTATGTCACTTATACTGATGATATGACCATGTAGTCTTGGCGACTTGTTTTGGAAGTTTATATCACTTATACTGATGATATGACCATGCAGTCTTGGCGACTTGTTTTGGAAGTTTATGTCACTTATACTGATGATATGACCATGTAGTCTTGGCGACTTGTTTTGGAAGTTTATGTCACTTATACTGATGATATGACCATGTAGTCTTGGCGACTTGTTTTGGAAGTTTATATCACTTATACTGATGATATGACCATGTAGTCTTGGCGACTTGTTTTGGAAGTTTATGTCACTTATACTGATGATATGACCATGTAGTCTTGCCGACTTGTTTTGGATGTTTATGTCACTTATACTGATGATATGACCATGTAGTCTTGGCGACTTGTTTTGGAAGCTTATATCACATATACTGATGATATGACCATGTAGTCTTGGCGACTTGTTCTGGAAGCTTATATCACTTATACTGATGATATGACCATGTAGTCTTGGCGACTTGTTTTGGAAGTTTATGTCACTTATACTGATGATATGACCATGTAGTCTTGGCGACTTGTTTTGGAAGTTTATGTCACTTATACTGATGATATGACCATGTAGTCTTGGCGACTTGTTTTGGAAGCTTATATCACATATACTGATGATATGACCATGTAGTCTTGGCGACTTGTTTTGGAAGTTTATGTCACTTATACTGATGATATGACCATGTAGTCTTGGCGACTTGTTTTGGAAGTTTATGTCACTTATACTGATGATATGACCATGTAGTCTTGGCGACTTGTTTTGGTAGTTTATGTCACTTATACTGATGATATGACCATGTAGTCTTGGCGACTTGTTTTGGTAGTTTATGTCACATATACTGATGATATGACCATGTAGTCTTGGCGACTTGTTTTGGTAGTTTATGTCACATATACTGATGATATGACCATGTAGTCTTGGCGACTTGTTTTGGAAGTTTATATCACTTATACTGATGATATGACCATGTAGTCTTGGCGACTTGTTTTGGTAGTTTATGTCACTTATACTGATGATATGACCATGTAGTCTTGGCGACTTGTTTTGGTAGTTTATGTCACTTATACTGATGATATGACCATGTAGTCTTGGCGACTTGTTTTGGAAGTTTATGTCACTTATACTGATGATATGACCATGTAGTCTTGGCGACTTGTTTTGGAAGTTTATGTCACTTATACTGATGATATGACCATGTAGTCTTGGCGACTTGTTTTGGAAGTTTATGTCACTTATACTGATGATATGACCATGTAGCCTTGGCGACTTGTTTTGGAAGCTTACATCGTATATACTGATGAGGTTACCATGTTGTTTTATCGACTTGTTTTAGAAGCTTATATCGTATAGACTGAAGCTGTGACAATGTAGTCTTGGCGACCTGTTTATGTAAACTGGACGAGTTATATAACAAGACATGTTACAAACGTAACGTCGTCATGTCGACTGGACCCCTTAAAGGGTAGATATGACGACCTATTTTATCGACAAACTAGATGAACATGCTATGTCAACTTCGTTATTGTGAAGTCGACATAACGTGTTTAACTGGATTACTTATATCGACAAATCCAATATCTAGTTAACAAGTAAACAACTCTACATAAGTTTGACAACATGTGGTAGTATTAAACGTCAAAACGTAAAACAAAACCAAAAAAACAACAACAACACTTCATTATGTCATTATCAGTATATACGATATATGATAGATGAAAAGGGACCTCAACCGTCTGGGTGCACATGAACAGCTTGTCGATGTTTACTGTAACAGCTTGCCGATGTGCAATAAGCATCAGCTTATCTGTCACGGAATTGATCCCAGACATATCTAGTTATAAAACGAACTAATTTCTATTGCTGTATCTGTTTATAATAAAATAAAAAGAACACCTAAAAGTATTGTCGTAAAAGAACAAGTAAGCCAGGATGATTTAAATCTAAGACTAATGGACTCGGTCTCTTTAAGGCTTTGAATTATAATTCGTAAAATTGGTTTGTATTTTGTCAGGAAAATATTATTTTGTGCATATAACGAATTGTTTCATTTTTAACACATGGTAGAATATTGTGTTAGTGACAATTACTGTTTTATGACTCGTTATTGATGAAACAATGACTTCACCATCTACGGTGAAGGTACGCAGGATGAACAAGGTAAACTGGAAGTTGAACACAGGAAAACGCTTCCATGGATGGTCGTTCCTCAATTATGCTGTCATGCGGGAGAAAGTTTCAGTAATGACATGCAGCAGTTCATAATTAAATAATCACAGGCCTCCAGAGTAGTCCACGCACATACGTTCCATGATCAAATCTGCAATGCACCAGAAATGACTAATGAATTTTAAAACAAATCACTGCATTGAAGGAAGGGAGACAACTGAATAATGGAGTATACTATGCGCCTGAGTTTATTGGAGAAAGGGAGACAACCCACTAATGGAATATTTAATTGAACTATTCGCCACGCGGGTTTTTATTGGGGAAAGGAAGACAACTCAATAATGAACTATAAGTTATTTCCTCGACACGCGAGAGTTTTTGGAGAAAGGAAGACAACTCAATAATGGACTATAAGTTATTTCCTCGACACGCAGGAGTTTATTGGAGAAAGGAAGACAACTCAATAATGGACTATAAGTTATTTCCTCGACACGCGGGAGTTGATTGGAGAAAGGAAGACAACTCAATAATGAAATATATATGTTAACTCCTCGTCACGCGGGAGTTTATTGGCCAAATATGTTGAAACAAATCATACTGGCCTGTAAAATCCCAAATGAAAGGAGATCACTTCGGAAAATAAAAGGAAATGATGAAGAAAGAATAGGAAGGCTCCAGATGTCAGCGCAAAGGTAATCAGAAACTTAAATACCTTGATTATTTTAGTTCATACTTTTATTATTTTAACTCCTTTAAGCAACAAGTCCGTTTCACAGGTAACTGGTTTCCTAGAAGAGGAACCAAGAGAGTGTTCCAATGATTGGTTTCGAACCCACAACCTATTGTGTGAGAGGCGGCCACATAACTACATGTATAAGACCTCTCTTACGATTGTATTATTTTATTGAACAAAATAAACCGTAACAATGATGTCGACGTTTATCTTTCTTCAAGAGACACTATTGGATTGATGTACAGGTTTTAACATTCGGTTTATGCCATACTTCTTTCGTATATGGCGAAGAAGTATAGCAATATCGAAAATTGTGGTAATATTATATTTCTCAAGGAAATTTTTTAAATATTACAGTGAACAATTTAACAACTGGAAAGTAGCTTAGCATTAGGATAAAAAGACAAGTCGCATACGGTGCATTTATCCTAAATATTAAATAAACATGAAATGATTTATATATTCCCGTGGGATACGCAAGAAGACCTAGTATTGTTCTTGTCAGCCCTTTTTATCAAACAACAGAATTAATACTTAAGAATTAAGCAAATTATAATATTATTGGTAGCTGGCATAATGAACATATGAGTAAAACACGATGCTACTACACGGGGTTTGGTGAGGTTTAGTATGGGGTGAAACACGTTAGGTGGGTCTACGTAGCGAAGTTTTTTATTTTGTGCTCGAGGTTGGCGGCGAAGGTGTAGAAAACACCATGTTTTGGGCCGTAAGTGTCAATAAAAGCAAGTTAAAATAGCACTGTCAAACAAAACGAGCTTTATATGTAAATGATGAAACATATTGGCGAAGACTAAGTTTTTAAAATAATCCAAATATGCAACACAAGAGGCGTAGCCAATCTTTACTGAATGTTACGCACGAAAGGGGAACGGTGTGTGGGAAATGCCTATGTAGCCGTAGGGTGTTCGGGGGCCTCCCCATGGAAAAAAATGGCAAATGGAACTACCATGTTCAGCTCTGAGGTGTATTTGGAGGGATTTATAGGTTCGAGACTGCCGACTTTGTAGTTACCAAGTGATTGATTAAGACTCAGTAAGCTATCTAGCACAGAGAAGCAATGCTCACTTTAGCTGGTCTTTCTTATATTATGATATCATTTTAGCCTAGCCCTCGACTTTGATGCCATTTTTGGCCATATTTTTATTTTTATTTTTTGAATTGATGTTACACACATGCGTAAGTGCGTAACGCTAGCTACGCCCCTGAATTCGTTGAATGTTACACTATCACATGGCATCATCCATGTATAAAAGGATGCTGCGATACTCAAAGGAGTTATATGGAACAACAGCATAATAAAACTACCCAATACAATAAAGATAATTCTTTATCAAAGAAGTCTAGAAACTCTAAAAGAAGTCCACTTAACACAAAATATAACAAATCAAAAAGTAGTGAGCTTAGCTGGACCATGTTATAAAGGACTAAAGAATTTTGGAGTGCCGCCTGATGACTGAAAAATCCGCTTAAAACCGAAGATAAATCATACCGAATACCTAATTACTATGTTACTAGATACTATCAAGGAATATAAACACATATGTAAAATGGTTTACTATTACTTAACTTACTCTATTAACTCAAACCGGAAATTTAAAATAAGGAAGAATATTGGGAAACTCAATTGGAACTGAACATTATCCAATGGATATAGGCACTTGACAACGAACAATTGACTTGAAACGTTGGGAATTCCAATTAAAGTTTTTAATTAATATCCTTTCAAATAATGAGAAGTTATTTACATACATTATTGTTGTCTCCGTGTGATGTGACTTCGGAACAATGAAAATTGACTCAAACAACCACATGTTTTGAGAATGTCATAAACGGCAAACGTTTTGGAGTGAATTTTAACTATTTTTAACTAACCCATTCAACGAAATTTCCTTAAAGTGACACTCGATAAAAAAAATACATACACATGTATACCAAACATAAAGTTTTAGTAAAAAAAAACCACTTTAACTACTTACTAAATAATGCATTTATGGAAAAAAAAATTGCCAATAACAAGATTGTAACCGTGTACAGTATTAACTAGCTGAAAAAAGCACAAACGTTCAATGACTGGTGGGTCCTTTAAAGGGGCTGTACTCCGTATGATTAAATAGCGAAAAAAAGTAAATTGTCGAAAACTGACATAAAATTGGCATCGATGTGTACAATGCATTGAAACTTACTAACTGAAGTACCACATAGTATACAATTTAATTAAGTTTAGCAGTTATTTCGTATTTTTTTGCATTAAAAATGATTACTGGGTATGTCTACCAGGTAGAATTTCATCCTTATGCGTGATTGGCTAGTCGGTGTTATCACGTGATATTACCGAGGTAGGATTATAGGTTAATTATGTCACCCAAGTAGAGTAAGCCGTCGTAGCCCAGTGGCTACGACGCTGGACTGCAATTTTGGCGACACGGGTTCGAACCCGGTCTCCGACACATTTTTATTTTACATTTTGGCACTTTTTTTTACAATTATGATATCAAAGCGTAACACATTCTATTAGATAATTGTCCTGAGATTCGTTACAGTTTTTTTGGTGCCAATCTGGTGTACAGTCCCTCTAAGATTTACAGCACTTGATCAACTAACGTCTCACAAAGTAGAAATGCACCTCTCTTTAAACACGGTATCCTTCGTAAGAACCATTGTTTTCGATACTTAGTCCTCCTTTTCGGTAAATAAAAACAATTGTATTTATTTTGGTACTGTTTATTTTGGAGTGAGGGTGCATCTTTAAGAGAATTGCTATACAAATGTGTAACGTTTTGTGAGTTGTTGCCGAACATAAAAAGTATTGCTATTGAATAATGTTTCTGACATATACAGCTTAATACTTCCGTTATAATTTGAAATGTGAAGGGAATATACTCAAGGGTGCCATGTGTGTCCAATACCTTTGTAAACGACTTTATATATAGAGAAAATAATGGATAAAAAAATCAAAATCTTGAATAAGAGATGACAACAATTAAAACATAATTATTTTTATAGCAGTGTTCTCTTATATAGTAGTATGTTTTATGCTGGTATATCTAAATAAAATATCCACAAATACTGTCATTTATAAGATATTTTCTTTTGAACTAGATATTTTCCCTTTTTTCTTTTTACAATTATTTTAAGAAAACTTTTCCTTTGGCTGATTTCACGTCATGTGATCTTTTTTTCTTTATCTTTTTGCAAAAAAATAAGTCCCAAATATAAACCGATTTTGATAAATTCATAGGTATTAAATGAACTGATTTAGATGTAATGCTTGCAATGTATCGTATTTGTTTTTGTTACAGCAGTGTGTACTTGTTTGTATGAATGTCAAATTAGGAAAAAAACAGAAACCACAAGTAGTATAAATCATATATTTCATATCTGATGGCGCCCTTTTCGGCATTGACTTTAGGGTTCTCTCGGTTTGTTTAATTCAAGATCGTTGGTATCGGAACACCTTCGATGAATATGATGTTTACAAATTTAGAAACCGAGAATTTGTGCTTTTTAATGGTGTTACCGCACACAACGCGTTTCATTAGGCAATCTTTTCTGCTCGAATGTGGGTTTTCATCTTCCTGACGCTTTCTCCATCTTAGCAATGTACGTATCGTACGTTCGCTTTTTCGAATGAATATATACCTGGGTAGTTATTTTATTTATGTCGAAACTAAGACCATAAAAAGACGGTTTAGGCAAAGTTTTTAGGATTTCGTTGTAAAATTACCAATTTGATTTGTGACACCTGTAAAATTATTTACAAATGCACTCTTACTCCCAACTGAGATTTTCCACAATTAATACAATTGCTTTGATATACCATGAAGTATGAACAAATGTCGAAAACAATAGTTCTGTTGAGTGTAATATGAAAGAAATGTGCAGAAATCATGGCATTTCTACCTTATGAGACTAAGGTAGATACCAGTAAATCTTTTACACCAAGCATTTTTTTTTGCGTTTTCGGCTATTAAATACACGGTTATATCTTGCTATTAGTTATTTACATTTTCCATAAATGTATGATTTAGGAAGTAGCTTAAGGTTTATCAGTAAATTTATGTTTGTAATATATGTGTTTATATTGATTTTGAAGAAGAGTGTCACTTTAAATAATTGACCTTGCGACATCTTGCCATACGCCTGTTGATAAGAGGACCCCGCTGACGTTCATGACGTTGCTGCTTTCGAAATCTCCATGGAATAACATTATATAAATATTGACTGCCTTGAGAATGACAGCGCATATTGTCAACCTGAGATAAATACTGTCGACCGAACAAAAATTGTAGAATTTCAAATTAAATCATGCTGCCTTTTTTGTATCAATTGTCGGCTGGTAAACAAAGCGTTCATGTGATACAGACTTGAAGTAAAATATTATCAATAAATCCCGTATTCGTAGCGTATTGTCAATCTCATATGTTCTATAGAAGTGAGATATAATAACTAATTAACTAGTGTATTTTAAAGTGAAACTCTTATTCAAAATCAATACATAGCACATAGTACATAGTTATATACACATGTATTACAAACATGAACTACTTACAAACCTTTAAATACTTACTAAATAATGCATCGATGGAAAATATTAATTACTGATAACAAGTTTGTAACCGTGTATTTAATAGCTCAAAACGCAAAAATTTAAATGATTTGTGAATGCTAAAATATTGACTGTGATCTAATATCGTGTCATTAGATAGTGTGCTTTCTGCACATTTCTTTCAAATTAAACTCAGTATCTTTCATAAGAAACATTGTTTTCGACATTTATTCATCCTTTTTGGTAAATTAAAACAATTGTTTTAATTGTGATAAATCTTATTTGGGAGTAAGAGTGCATCTTTAAGGTTGCAATGCCTATTTTATTAATCATGATTTTCACATAATTTGTAGCGTGTTGTCAATTTCATATCATAAGAGGGTAACAATGCGGCAAAGGGTGATAATTCGGGTGATAGTCGAAACTATTAACCTGGCGTTTTTACTATACATGTTTTATAGAAGTGAGATATAATAAATCAGTTTAACAACAACAACCACACACAAACGCACAATATGAATATGATTAAATAAAAATCACTTTTGCAAATAGGCCTTACAAAAATAGTGCTGGGGATAGGGTCACGGTTCATTATGTGTTTAAATCAGATGTTGTCAACATATGTATGTTACTACATGTTTGTAACATAATTATAGATATCTTTAATGTTTTGTAGTTAGATTTGGGCTTACTAACAATTTATTTTTTGACGAAAAACCCTCAAATAAATATAATTCTGTTGGATAAAACAGGGAAAAGGGAACATAAACCACAACAACTTTACAGTAGTATTATGTGGTATATAACATTTTATTTATAAGAAAATAGTGAGAAAATACAACCACCTTACGTTGTATACGCACATATTTTATCAACAAATGGCATTCTGGCGAAAGACGTCATGCGAAGTGCTTAGAATGAAAGAAAGTAAAACCAACCGAACGAATACTGCTATGTATAATGAATTGGGGACAAAAGCTCTCTGTCAATTAAAAGTATTTAATGCCAATCCATCATAATTAAGTAATACATATTTATGCATAAACTTACGTATAAATGCTTATATATAGCATCATGAGTCATTTTGTGTACAAAACAATGCAATGAGCATCACATCAACGGGAGGTAGGTTCTGTAAACATTGGTGCGAGTAAACTGCAGTAGTTGTCGCCCTTGTGTAAAAATGAGAAAGTATACTAAGGCCTAAAAAAAAATACATTTGGTTCGGGTTACCCGACCCTACCTACGGAATAGGCGCCGACCCTACCGTTTTTATGGTCAGTTTGAAAAAAATATGAAAAACTAAAAAAATAAAAAAAATAAAAAAAATTTTTTTTTCGTTTTTTTTTATTGCTTTTCAATATGAAGTTTAAACCTTAAATGCTTATACAGAAGATTGCTTTAACACCATTCTCCAATGATGAAAATGATATTCTTATATAAAGCCTAATAAAAAAAAAAAATAAAAAAAAATAAAAAGCCTACCTACCCTACCTATTTTTGAAAAGGATGTAACCCTAACCAAACAATTATTTTTTTTAGGCCTAACTACATATTTTTGAAATACAAAATATAACAAGTGATGCATAGAAAACATGGTGAAATAACACCGCACAAAAATACAGGTTCAAGTGAAGCACTGGCTTGGTTTGACATTCTATATAATCACCTGCCATTCAAGCAGCAACACGGCAAAATTCTAGCATCTATGTAAAAATAGGTTATATATATATATATATATATACAACATGAAAATCTGCGGTGGAGTATGGCGTGATACGTCCATCCGATTACATTCTATTCATTAAACGTCGTAACTATTGTATATTGGACGGACACAAAACGATGCATGGATGCTTCCTTGTTTTAGTAAAACAATTAATGCAATTGCATGTCGTAGGATTGATTTGCCTATCGGCATATCTGGGTTTGCAAGTGCGCTGCATGTGCGTGCATTGGGCGAAATCAAGCTGAATTTCCCCGGACTTTTGGACTATTTTGAAGCATGGCTCTAAGCAACAGCAGTAAAAGTGTGAATGTCTTGGAATATCATTAGTCAGGAGGGTAGACTCAGTGAAGACGACATCTGTCGAGACAATTTGACTCAGTATTTGGTCTTAAATGATATATTAAAGTCAATACAGGACCAAGTATAGACAATTAAATAACCCTAGTGGATTATTAGCTTTTATAATATGTTGCATGTCAAAGGCATTAACTATCTTGAACAGATGACTGTGTTCCTTATCTCATTATATGTTCCCAAAATGATATTAATCAACGATTAAGCCACAAACAATGAGCCAGACGCCTGTGAGATAACCCATAAGCCGTGTGCCATGGTTATAGTATGCTTAAGATGATAAACGCTCTTATCAATGAATTCAATCATTTAGGCTATCATTACTAGAAGTTTTAATAATGTTACCGTACATCTATAGATACAGAATAAAATTATTTAAAGAATTGTAAAACAGTTGTTGGATCTATAGTGATTAGAATTTCCATGTCAAGACTTGATTCAGGTAGACGTTAGATATATAATATGACATATGATATTATAATATGAAACATATATATGAATAAATTACTTAATAAACATGTCTATCTCTATTCATATGTAGATTAACTTGTACACATAATCATTGTAATAATGGCGTCTGTTATTCTCCTCAAAAATTCACAGCTGTGATGGCCGAGTGGTTAAGGCGTTGGACTTGAAATCCAATGGGGTCTCCCCGCGCAGGTTCGAACCCTGCTCGCAGCGATTACTTTTTATTACTTTGGGAGTGTCTGAAAACGTTTAAGCAATACCTTTCACTATATAATATCGGAAATAAAGGTTTAATTTACTAAATTTCCGTTTGAAAAAGCACGAAATCATTACATGTCTATTGCGAATGGCCGATCATTTGCGTATGCCATTTTAGTTCTATGCCTATGGTGTCTAATTATTACCATAAGCGGGAACACATTTTGTCGTATATGAGATTTCACAGGGATATCCATTCCCATCGCAATGGCTGTTACGCAAATGGTTTGCTTGTGTTTTTGAGGCGAAAACTAAATCTATTTTTGTCTACCCTCTACGTTTATGGACTTGGAAGAATATTTCACAGTTACTTGATAATGATTGTATGAAATTTTAAAATATCTAATATGTAAAAATAAACGACCAAAAGTGGGTTATTTGTTTATTATGTGTATCATAGAGTACTAAAACACATTTTTTTATGATTCTCAGTCCAAGAGGTAATCCTAGGGACCAATTCGCTCGAATCGGGTAGCTCGACTGGCCAAAAATGCTGTCCAAATACCAAGTAACTGTGGATTATTTCAAAGTCTTGACATGGAAATTCCGATAACTACTATAGACACTGTTTGACTATTCTTTACCGATTTTTATCTTATAGTGACGCTTTTATTCAAAATCAATGCGTACACATGTACAAACATCAATTTTGATCTGATAAACCTTTACTTCTTACTAAATAATGTTTTGATGGAAAATATTTATTACTGATAACAAGATCGTAACCGTGTATTTAATATCATAAAACGCACAAATATTAAATGATTGGTGAATGCTAAAAGATTTAATGTGATCTACTATCGTCTCGTAAGGTAGAAATACCATGTTTTCTGCACATTTATTTCAAATTAAACTCTGTATCCTTTATATGAACCATTGTTTTTGACATATATTCATCCTTTTTGGTATATTTAAACAATGGTTTTAAGTGTGTCAGATCTTATCTGTGAGTAAGAGTGCATCTTTAAGGAAGTCGATGTACAGGAAATACATAATAATGATAAACAACATATTAAAGTTAATTAGAACGTTTGACAAGTGTGTTTAACACGATAACAAGCTTCAATTTTTGCCTTAAACTATTTGAACTTCCTAGATGTATGTTATTGTTTTATTATCAGACAGACAGACATACATTTTTATTTAGAGTTGTACAATGTACATCATCTACATAAACATATATACATGTATATTCATAAAACATGTCAACGTGTATATACAACATGTAATGGTAGATACGTTTTTGTTTTATATAACACAACATACTATGTGTAACAAAGCAACATACTATCATTTACTATGTGTAACAAAAAAGATAGTATGTTGTTGTTGTTTTATTATCCTCAGCAGGTGTTTACTGCCGCTAGTAAGGCTTATGTGTAACTCTAAATCAAGTCAAGTCAAGTCAAAATTTTATTAGCATTATTCAAATTGAACATTGCCCAAAACATATACACAAGATGGCATTTAATGATATCAGTATAACATCAAAAGAGAAAAGTATGTTTTATAATATCATGGTATAATAGAATTTATACAATTAAGCATTTCTTCTATCTGTAGCAAACGATATATATGTTGCTATGTTATTTAACAGCTTAACATTGTCAGTACTTAACAAAGTATTAAATTTGGTCATGTTTGGCCATTGGCAATAATATCTTGGTAAATATTTGACACGAAGGTCTCTATACTTTGGGCATATCAAAAGAAAATGATACTCATTTTCAACAACATTCATATTGCAATGTACACATTTTCTATCTTCACGATTAATATTCCTATATCTCCCTTCTTCAATATTAAGACAGTGTGCTGAACATCTAAATCTAGTTAAACATATCCGTAATTTGTTATTATTTATACAAGACAAGTATTTTTCAATGACAAAATCGTGTTTAAAACCAACATAAGATTGTAATTTATCTGAGTTTCTAACACTCGTATACCATTGTTGCAAATAATTATCATACAACCGTCTTACAACAGCCTCTAATTGCAGTCGTGTAACATTTTCACAATCAAACATAAAAGTAAATCCTAGCTCATCGAGCAGTTCCTTCACTTTTAGTGTCCATGTATTTATATACATACCATTGTTATTTTTCATACTATAAACTTTATATAAAAGAGACCCAGGATAACGTTTTATTTTATACCAAAATCTAATTATTCTAATTTTTCTAAACAATGATAATGGGAATCTTGCCAATTCACCATATACTGCAGCATTACAAGTCTGCTGTCTAACACTTAGAATTTGTTTCAAGAATTTTAATTGAACTCTCTCGATATCCTGAGCTCTATGGAAACCCCATACTTCACAACCATAATTCAGTATGGGGCTTATCATAGCATCAAATAACTTAAATTTATCACGTATATCTAAAGATATAACATCGAACAATCGATTTAAAGAATACAAAGCACGCAGTGCTTGTTCTGACAACTGTTTTTGTGATTGCAAATATGTACCATTTTGCGATATTGCAACACCTAAGTATGTGAATTTTTTAACAACATCAAGTTTATGCCCGTCATACATCAAATTAACATCCTCAGTTCTGTTTCCTTTTTGACATACCATTACAAAGCTTTTATCTATGTTAACAGTTATATCCCATGTATTACAATATACATGTAATTTATTCAGTAAGAGCTGCAAACCTTGCTCAGTTTATGAAAATAAGACAGTATCGTCTGCAAATAACAGCATAAATATACGAATTTCGTCAATAGTGACTGTATCAATACAATCTCGACTTAAACTATCTTCCATATCATTTATAAAAAACAGAAATAACAACGGTGAAAGAGGCTCACCTTGCTTAACACCCATATTGCTATCAAAATAGTCACTATATTGTGATCTAACACGTACACATGATTTCACTGATTCATATATTTTTTTGAGCATCGATACAAGTTTGGTTGATGCACCATATTGTAACAATTTGTACCATATACCATTTCTATACACAACATCGAACGCTTTACGAAAGTCTATAAAGGCACAGTATAATTTTCTTTTATCAGTATTAATAACCTTATTAATAATAGATGACAACACATAAATACAATCAACAGTACTACGTTTGCCTCTAAAGCCAAATTGGTTATCATTTAGTATAATGTCGTTATCAGCCCACAGGCGTAGTCTATTATCTAACAATATAGAAAATATTTTAGAGAATATACTTGTTAAGGTAATACCTCTATAGTTATTTACATCATTGAGGTTTCCCTTTTTAGGAACCGGGACTATGATACCTCTAGTCCAACTTTGTGGGTAAATACAATTATTGTACATATAATTAAACAATTTACATAAAACAGGTGCAAATAAATCTTTACAATCGATAAACATTTCGGGTGTTAAATCATCAACACCACCACTTTTACCTCGTTTTAATGAACTAATGGCTTTAGTGACTTCTTCTATAGTAAAGTCTGTATCTAACTGATCAACATTAACAATATCATCATCATCAGAATTATCAACATCCTCATTAGTAAAAACATCACCATCAAAAAGATTTTTAAAATGATTCAAAAAATCATCTTTACTGATGCTATTATCTTTTGGCTTAATATTGCGTATTTTCTTTATTTCTTTCCAGAATTTCTGTGGTTGAGTTCTAGACATATTATGCAAATCACTCTTTTGTTGTAAATAAAACTGTCGTTTAGCCTTACGTGTAACACCACGATATACATTACGTCTTGTACACAACAATCTACGATATTCATCAGTATTATATTTCCTATACAACTTATTTGCAGTTCGAAACTCCCGCCGTGCTGTCTCACAATAACCATTAAACCAGGCATTCCTAAATTTCCTATTATTATTTTTAACTCCAGTATTTATTCTCTTACCACATGAAACAAATGCCTTATTATATAACAAAGTGGAAAATGTATCTACACTATTATCAATGTCAGTGTCACCACTTATCAGACGATCAACAATATTATGGAACTCGTTACAACAAGAAGAAATATTAGCCCTATATGAATTAATATTTTCTGGACTCCATTCGAATTTAACATAGTTTATATGATCATTTGTATTTATATCGTTTGGCATATTAATTGATAATATACATGAAATAGGGACATGAGGCGTAAACCTTTATAAATCATGAACTGTAAAATTCTTAACTAAGGGAAATAAATCCCGAGACACAATTGCATAGTCAATAACACTATTTCCGGTATTGGATATATATGTATAATTGCCAACTTGCGCATCATCGCCTAATCTACCGTTAACTATTGTCATGTTGCTAGATAAACATAAGTCCAATAATTTAATACCCGATGTATTTACATTTTTATCGACTGAATGTCTTATTGGGAAAATATCGTCACAGTCATTACACTCTATTGTAGGTATAAACCGTTCATAGTCATTCACGTTCGATAAAATATCTAATCTTTCGCCTGTCCGTGAGTTCAAATCACCCAATATTACAACATGTCCCTTATCACTGTATTTTCTCAACCCGAACTCTAATTGTTCAAAAAAGCCTATTTCATGGCTTTGAAAATACACTGAATTGCTAGGGGGTATGTAAACAAAACACATGTATATGTCATCGCTTACATTAAAGTATAACTTGACCGCTTTAATCCAAATAAACCCAGTTTTATCAGTTTCACAAATTGTTATTCCAGGTAGTATCGAAGATTTAATTAAAAGCACAATTCCACCGTGTCCCCGTCTAGATTTATTACTTTCCGGCCTAGGCACAGATATACTATGAAAACCATTAATATTTATTTCATCGTCATCTTTTAACCATGATTCGCATAAGCCTAATAAGTCAAATGACTGAATAGCATTAATAAATTCTGAGTCGTTAAGGCATGATTTTAACCCCTCAATATTCCATGTGCCAATTTTCAAGTCAGTCACACACTTTTCTCCGTCCCCCTATTGAGAACCGGTAGTAGCGGTAGGTGGTTCCGGCTGTGCGCGGGTTTCCGTCGTCGTTGAAACTGTCACTGTCGTCGTCGCTGGTGGAGCCGTCATCGTCACTGGTGGAGCCGTCATCGTCGCTGGTGGAGCCGTCATCGTCGCTGGTGGAGCCGGCATCGTCGGTAGAGGTCTAGCTGAGTCCAGGGAAACGGCCGCAGAAACCTGCGACCTCGCGTGCGGATAGGGCGGCGGCGGTCGGTTCACCATAGCCCCTCCAGCAGAATGTGTGACTCTCATTGCCTGGCACGGCTAGTTTGCGGATATGTTGACCATCAGGAGTGATGTTATAATGTTTCTGTCCCGTGGTGGCAGTGCGGGTTTCTTCTCTGGCTGCAAATCGCCACCAATCATGTCCACTCATTCAATTGGGCCTTCCTGTATATGCTATGAGTTTTTGCATCTTGCAGCAGAAGTAAATCAACAAAGGGGACAGGTAGATTTTTGAGCTTTTCATTTGCGATTGTGAAACTCGCCCTTAACTGAATTATTTTTTTGCGTAGCAAGGAAACCGACCCAAAGATGCTGTTTACATCGAGCTTTGCAGAAAAAAGCGAATGTCCAGTAATAATATTGTCGGTCTCCGCCTCAAGTCTATTCCCATATTCTATTAGATAGACGCTGATTTTGTAAGTATCTAACCATTTGAGAGCTGGAGATTCTATTTCGTTAATACTAATTGTTTTAGCTCTATGTTGACGAAATATGACAGATTATTGATTTACGACCAGTACTGGTGTCGATTTTGAGATACCATAAGAATGTACACCCTCGGGGATCGAACAAACAACATACGATTGGCGACACAAGCCGAAGATATTTTATCGTTGTTCATGTGATTATCTTTTGGACGTGTCTAGCCACACTTTATCACACCTTCCTCATAATGCTTAACTTCTGCGTACATGAATGCTAGAAAGTGTGGTTGTTTAAATGGCAGGTCATCTGTCAAAACCCTTCTTAACTAAGATATGTGTTATTGCGTATGCTTAATATATAAAGATATTTCTTAATCAATCTTACATTGTGTCATCTATCTCAAAAGATGTGTCGGACAAAGAGGTTATGAATATTTCACAAAGTTTTATTATTTCTATTTTAGTTGTCCAAATGCATTATACGCATTATTTTGTATAATTTGTTATTCTTTCACATTTTACACAAGGGCAACAACTGTAACTGTCAACTTGCTCCAATTTTACAGAAATAACCTCCCGTTGAAAATACCTCCCGTCAGTTTATGCATACATTTGGATTACAATTACGATTGGTATATATTAAATACCTTTGAAAAGCATACAGTCTCACGGAATAACAATTATATTTGTCCGATCATTTTCACGTCCTTTCATTCTAAGGACTTCGCCTGAAGTTCTCCGAATGAAAGTAGCGGTGATTCCATTCCCTGGAATGTGTTAAACAAATGTATTCACATTATAAGTAGACTTTAGGTATGATAAAGTTATATACAAAATGATGAAAGTTATAATGATAACTTATCGGAAAAAATATGATATGCTTGATTAATATAAAGTACAGCTGTGATGGCCGAGTGGTTAAGGCGTTGGACTTGAAATCCAATGGGGTCTCCCCGCGCAGGTTCGAACCCTGCTCGCAGCGAATATATTTTAGTCCTTTAAGAACTTCCTAGATGTATGTTATTGTTTCATTATCCTCAGCAGGTGTTTACTGTCGCTAGTAAGTGAGTAACTCTAAATGTGTGACTCTCATTGTCTGGCACGGCTAGTAGGCGGATATGTTGACTATCAGGAGTGATGTTATAATGTTTCTGTCCCGTGGTGGCAGTGCGGGTTTCTTCTCTGGCTGCAAATCGCCACCAATCATGTCCACTCATTCAATTGGGCCTTCCTGTATATGCTATGAGTTTTTGCATCTTGCAGCAGAAGTAAATCAACAAAGGGGACAGGTAGATTTTTGAGCTTTTCATTTGCGATTGTGAAACTCGCCCTTAACTGAATTATTTTTTTGCGTAGCAAGGAAACCGACCCAAAGATGCTGTTTACATCGAGCTTTGCAGAAAAAAGCGAATGTCCAGTAATAATATTGTCGGTCTCCGCCTCTAGTCTATTCCCATATTCTATTAGATAGACGCTGATTTTGTAAGTTTCTAACCATTTGAGAGCTGGAGATTCTATTTTGTTGACACTAATTGTTTTAGCTCTATGTTGACGAAATATGACAGATTATTGATTTACGACCAGTACTGGTGTCGATTTTGAGATACCATAAGAATGTACACCCTCGGGGATCGAACAAACAACATACGATTGGCGACACAAGCCGAAGATATTTTATCGTTGTTCATGTGATTATCTTTTGGACGTGTCTAGCCACACTTTATCACACCTTCCTCATAATGCTTAACTTCTGCGTACATGAATGCTAGAAAGTGTGGTTGTTTAAATGGCAGGTCATCTGTCTAAACCCTTCTTAACTAAGATTTGTGTTATTGTGTGTGCTTAATATATAAAGATATTCCTTAATCAATCTTACATTGTGTCATCTATCTCAAAAGATGTGTCGGACAAAGAGGTTATGAATATTTCACAAAGTTTTATTATTTCTATTTTAGTTGTCCAAATGCATTTAATATACGCATTATTTTGTATAATTTGTTATTCTTTCACATTTTACACAAGGGCAACAACTGTAACTGTCAACTTGCTCCAATTTTACAGAAATAACATCCCGTTGAAAATACCTCCCGTCAGTTTATGCATACATTTGGATTACAATTACGATTGGTATATAATACCTTTGAAAAGCATACAGTCCCATGGAATAACAATTATATTTGTTCGATCATTTTCACGTCCTTTCATTCTAAGGACTTGAAGTTCTCCGAATGAAAGTAGCGGTGATTCCATTCCCTGGAATGTGTTAAACAAATGTATTCACATTATAAGTAGACTTTAGGTATGATAAAGTTGTATACAAAATGATGAAAGTTATAATGATAACTTATCGGAAAAAAAAATGATATGCTTGATTAATATAAAGTACAGCTGTGATGGCCGAGTGGTTAAGGCGTTGGACTTGAAATCCAATGGGGTCTCCCCGCGCAGGTTCGAACCCTGCTCGCAGCGAATATATTTTAGTTCTTTAAATGATCGTACAAAACTCCAAGGAACTTTCAAAAACTGATAAAAGGAATACTTTCGATCGGGCGTACCTCCGAGCTTTGGAGAAGAAACAGATCAGGCACTACACATTTATTTTCATTTAGTGAACATAGCCGTGCGACTTGTCTGTAAAGGATCAAATGAGAGAAGTTTTCGTTTGTAGACAGAATGATGCTTTCCATCAAGACATCAGTCTGTCCATGCGAAGGCGGTGACTTGTTTAGTGCAAGTATTCAGCACCCGGACACAGGAACGTTTTTATTAACTGAACCAACCTTTCAAAAAGCGTAAAGCCCCATTTTCATTTTCTGCATTTTGCTCGATTTTGCTAATCAGGAGAATAAGACTACGTCATGAAAAAACAACAAATATAATATCGTTTTCGTTTATTGTTTCACAAAGTAATTATTAACATATTTAAGAAAACACGGACCCATGAAAAATACCCAACCATTATTTTCATGATTATATTATGCACTCTTAATTAAGATAATTGCATTGCTTTTTCGACAGAAATCCATTAGGCTGACATTCGTACCATTACTTATATTTCGGTTAATTCAGTCACTTCTTTTCTTTATAAGCTAAAATTGGGATAAAACAATGCTTTACAGCAGGACATGCGTCTGTTCGTGCGCAGGCAGGTTAATTGATTAGCTTGTTTAATGCAATATTGGCATACGGGAGAAAAAAGAAGAATATTACCAGAACAGGTGGTTTTGTTAATTTGAACTTGTTGTTTTCTTATTTCTCAAGGACATAGAGGTCATGGACGGGGAGCTTTTGGACGTGTTAAGCGTGGATTACCTTTAAGAAGATGGTTAAATGGATGGGATATGCCCATCAAGAAACGACGATAATATCCAGTGAAACAAAGGACACTTCAAGGGTGTTCACGTTAATGGGGATTGGCCAAATTCCGACAGTTGGCGTCTTTTATTGGTCCACACAGATACATTCCTGACTAATGACATATAAAATATATTCGACGTAGGTTTGAAAGATTTCGCGCTTGAAAGGATTGGATTTTGGGGCCATGCCTATGAAGTAATGAGAAGATATTTTCAAAATAGTCCAAATCTACATCAAAAGTCATGGAAAGATCACAAATTTGTCGAAAGAGTCTGTCAGCCCCGTATCGCGACATTTGACGCCATGTTGTCCTTGGTATGGTCCAAAATGCTTTATGACTTTATGTTTTATTGATAAGTTTCCTCACGTTAATGCATACTTTGATAAGATTTATCTTTTGCGTTTTATCTTTATTAAGAATTGTTGGGATAAGAGTGAGGTTTGTGCACATAAACTGGTTTAAACCCCCAGTAAATTTACATTTTACTGACCGTTCCAAGGCGGTACCTAACAAATATTGATAAACATACCAATTATTTATACATGTATATATACACATATAGTATTTATGCACTGTGCTGTTTGTAGAGTTGTGTGCTGTTCTATGATTCTTGTTTGTGAATTTGTGTTTTATGTCTTTGGCGTTGCCCATTGCCACTAAACCGGGTTTATGTTTGAACGTTTTGCTACTGAGCATGTTTCTGTAGCTTTTTGCATATATATTGATATTTAAACGAATATTTGTTGAATGCAACCAACTTTTGTTTTAAAGATTTAATCATTATTGGATAGTTTGGTAGGTATCTACACTAGCGGATTTAGAGGGGGCGCTTCCGGCGCGCGCCCCCTCTAAAATCGTCAAAGTTTACTTTTTATGTCATTTTAGGAGATAAAAAATAATAAAATACACCTATAATGCATCATTTCCAACTACAAATTGTTAATTTTTCTTGATTGCTTAACCCCCAATCCATATGCAAACAGTTTATGCCATACACTTTCGGTTCAGAGGGAGGGGTGCATGTCAAAAGGTTGCGCCCCTAAGTTACGCCCCCTCTAACGTTCATTCCTGGATCCGCCTCTGATCTAAGACACCATTTTGAACGTAATTTTACCAAAGAATATTTTTATTCGAAACAATAACATTGAAATAATATTGACAAACTATTAAAGCGAAATGAAAAAAAAATAATCTTATATTACATTTCTTTACCGCATCCTAGGAAAGAGAAACGCCGCCGATTGTCTTCATTGTAAAGAATTTGAGATTCAACAACGCGCACCTTATTATTTCTTTAAGTGTAAGAATTATTGAAATTACATCATGCCATTTCAATCAGGCACAATCGAATTGATATATATCCAAGACTTTTTAATAAAAATGAAAATAAACAATCGTCAAAAACGCGATGTTTAGAGGAACTATTTGACTACTGTTATCTACAATTCTTGGCATCAATTAGCAACCTCGCACGCGCTTTTTGTTGAAATGTTCAAAATGCGTTTCTACCTAAAAAAAATTAACAAATATATAATTTTATGTATGCAAGAAAAACTATCAATCATGTTTCACCGGTCCGGACCAAAAAAATTACCCTGCGGTCACGCTGCATGGCCGGTAACTGGTTATCGGTTTACGTGCGTGCCCTCGGGTCGGAGTTTTTATATCCGGACCGGAAACAAAAGACTGATATATTATAAATAATTCTTTTTTATTTGATATTTTATATTGACTTATATGGACACATACTTATAAGTTCTTTTGTGCAATTAAAGTTTGTCATCATGTGTATTGATTGGTCAATATTGATCAATTATTACTACGTACCATTCAAATTGTTTCAATGTGTTAACAAGATAACCAGTGGACAAATGATCAAATTGATAGATAATTGGTAGATGTACAATATTTATAATTATACAAGTCAATATGATAACGTATTAATTCATAAGAAATCTTTCGTTTCATCCTTATATATATATATATGACAGCTGTGATGGCCGAGTGGTTAAGGCGTTGGACTTGAAATCCAATGGGGTCTCCCCGCGCAGGTTCGAACCCTGCTCGCAGCGAATTTCTTTTATTTTATGAGAGTATCACAAAGGCTACTATAACAAATGTAAAGCATGTCTGCAGTCACAGACTTTATCCATTATATAACGGTACACAGTTACTTTGGCAGGATTTTATGTATCATATGAACACAATTTAAAACATGTGAACATTGATTGAGGGTTGTTGGAAGATTTGATATTTGACAGCACTTTTTGGTATTAGGTAGTTTGGTTATGAGAAATTTCAATTCAACCCGTTATTTTTTTCATTCTTAAAGCGAAACAAATAACCTCGCTGAAGCCGAGAATGCCCCTTTTAAAAGAATATTCTGCTTTAACGAACTATTACTCCGTTTTAACGAAAAATAAATAAATATTATTCCCGAAAAAAAAAACGATTACAGCATTTAAGGGGCTCCGTAGTGTTTAAGTTAAACTTGATACGCATGCATGTACGGAGAACATGAAAATTCACTTTAATAGATGTAAGGCCGTTTAGTCTTATAAATAAAACGTTTTAACCGTTTTTTTCGACGCATATGCTATATAGATATAATACGGGATAATAAACGGTATTCATTTTTTAAATTCAACGTGCCATTTTATTGGAGTGTGTTTTTAAACCACTGAGAGAAAAGTTAAAGGACAAATCATCAGTTCTAGAACTCTTTTAAAACATGAAAAAAAACTGTTCTAGAGCTAACCTCCAAGCTTTAACCTTGGTTCAAGATATTTTCTTGAACCCAATAAGTTTATAAAGAAAGTTATATAAAAAGTAGTGTATAAATTATGTTTATATTTAGAATTGAGAACCACATATCAATATCTCAGTTACCTCCTCTTGTGGTAAATTTGCCATTGGCTACTAAATTCAGTACAGAATGACACGAATATTTATCCATTATTTTCATTGCTTCTAACGCAAAAGGTAAGTGTATTTTATACTATATTTCAATATAAAAACATCATCATTAATGTTTCAAAATAACAAAAACATCATCAATAACTAGACGGCTTATTTCACCAGTGTTCTGCGATAATGTTGCAGGATCTCACGGTCATAGGAATTTGAGTGGTACGAAATGATGACAGAAACAACAGTTCTTATAAATATTTGGCCACAAGGCCAAAACAAACGATGTTTTTTTTTAACCAAACGACTATAAAAAGGGCAGGGCCTGGTGTCACCGGCTTGATCCATGTATATAATTATGTACAGTACTTTGCTCTCTTGTCATACCATATATCTTTTCTATTTGTCGGTATGCTTTTGAGATCCTTTTGATACAATAATACAATTACAAAATTCATCAAAAAGGTGACGATATATGGTAACATGTTAGATCATTTTCAATAATGTTTCATTGTGTTAGACTCTTATTTTCGTCGGGAAATATCTTTCTTTAGAAATCGCGAATATACATGACACATCGTTCGAACTTTGATATTTCTTAAATACTATTAAGAAATATCACATTTGGTTTTTATTTATCCCCGGTTGTAAGTTGAATACAAGTATAAAAGTAAATACAAATCTAGTTGAAGCTTAACATTGTTGCCAGTGAAGTAAATATGTGTGCAAGAACGTTTAAACAAGTTCGATGTATTGTTTTTCTCTCAAAATATTCTATAGGACTTGATGTTCTAAAACAAGTTTTTGGTCGTTCTTGCACTGTTCTTAAATACAATAAATTCGTGAATAGTACTAAAGTATTTCAATTTATACGAAAAACTTGAATAAATGTTGTACATGTATTTAAGTATTGAAAAGTGCTTTTATAAGTTGTTATATCTTCTTCGAGACGAGACCTTCATTTTTCGTATGTTCTATCCGAAGAAATAACCCATTTTTGAAACAATTTACTAACTTCATTGTCATTATTAACATAGACGTGTTTATGTATTCTGAAATTGAAGAAAGTACATATAATTTTAACAGTTTAAAACAGTGTTCGAAATTGGCGTTTCCAAACATAAAACGGAAAAAAATGTTACAAATAAAAAATAATCGTTGTATTTTTTTCTCTCACATGGCAGTTAATTAACGCAAACCAATGGCAGAATATGCCATTTTAGCTAGGGGGTTCAGTTTGCGACGTCAAATATGTAATTGACGTTAAATTTTACAAAAAATGGACTTTTATATCTTAACTGCCAACGATTGCCTGACATTTTCATGACATATTTTACATTTCCACACAGATTAAGATTTCTTCTTTTTTACTATTTAATTTTTAATATAAACTAACTTAGATTCTACAAACACTGCCTTGTAAATCAATGCTACTATTCGCTGTTTTTCCCGAATGCCGATTTAAACGGTCACGAAATTCACGCGTCCGACGATAGGTAGGGTACCTGTTCATCATTTCCGGAGGCGCTAATTGATTTTTGGTGAATATTTGATTTCATTATTTCCCCCGATAACGAAGCTAAAAATGGCATAACTTTTCAGAGAGTTTACCGAATTGGACGAAATAAAAAGTTACGATTTTATGAAAGAGGGTAGTTTATCAATATCTATCGCCATGTGTACTAAAACCACATGGAACATCTTGTGATAAACTCATAGTGAATATCATTATGTTCACTTCCTACCAGAGCCTCCATTATTTTGACCCACATTAATCTGCTTAATATAGCGATCTAAAAAAGTTATATTCTGCTAAAAATAAAACGCCGGGATACAGAAATACATCGCGGAAATAGCCGAAAAAGCATGAACTCATACTTAGAACGCAATACAACTAATATATTTTTATGGTTTCGACGTCATTCTGCTATATATAGAGCGCACATTGAGACCAACAAATGGGTTAAAACGACATGAAAAGAAGTAGTTCTTTTGAGTTTGCGGTCTTAAGACTACCTGCGCGCATTCGCAGATAGTCTAAAAATCACCTGAACCCCCTATTTTAACGGTGTTCTTTTAATAGGTTAACCCTTTCTATGAGCTTTTACTTAATGTTGTATTATTCGTGTATCCGAACTCATTTTACACAACTATTACGCCCTGTTTACCTAATATTACACAAACTGAAATACTTGTGGTACCGCTTTACATTTAATTTGCACTGAATACCCTTTAATAATGAAATGGGAATGGTAGATGCGTTTCCAGGTTTTTGTTTTCTCATTAAACATGGGTTTAATGTTCTCATACTTGCAAAAAAGACCCCGTTGTATAATTCCTGTGCCTTAGAGCTCCAATGCACGTTGTTTACATGGCACCACATCTATTACCTCATAAATACAAGCTATTAACGATGGCAGAATCCGGATTGTGGAAGAGAATGTTTAGTTTGATAGATTAGGATCGCACTGAGCTGTTGTTCGAGACTTTCATGTAAATACGCATGTGGTCTTGGACGCCAAGTTGTTTGTAATTTTCAAGTTAAATGAGCTTGAGGAGAACATTTGTTTTGCAGTTGATAACTGTGGGGTTTGCTAAACCAGAAATGAATAATTCAAGAAGCGAAAAAGGTCAACTTTATTTACTAGAGATCATTAGAAATGCGACGTTTGAAAGTTGTCGTCATCAGATCCTGAAGAACTAATGGTTTGGATGTTAATTCGGTAAAATCTGTATAAGCTTGGTACATATTACGCCAATGGAGGTATGTTCGTGTATTTTACATTGTTTTGTGAAGAATGACGTCCGTCCCCGCAAACAAAAGGCACGCTCGTATCTTAAATTTCACATAATTAAAATTTTGAAATCATTGTATTCCGAACAGTGTTTTCCCTTGTAACTAAGTTTACAATATGTGCAAAAAGAGGTTTCAAATATGATTTTACATTTATTTCTTTAAAGCGAAATTGGTTGCATCGGTTAAACAAAGCATGCGACCATTTTCTCTTTCGTAGACATGTAGAAGGATGTTTAGGTTAAATGTTTAAGTTAAGGGCAAAACTTTTCCAAATCTGAGTTGTTTAGGAAAAACATTATGAGTCAATATTGAATAGTTAAAAAATATATATATATAAAGATGAAAGCCCTGAAAGGCTGTAGGTGCGACAAGCATGATTTTACCATTTTACAATTCTGTTCACAGGCAATAGAGACCTAATCCAATTTCATCTTTTGAGTGGCCCTAAATTTCAACCGATAAGTGCCTGTCATAACCTTAGAATAGGTAGTGTAAATTGATGAATTTTTAATACAATAAGCTAGTTTCAAAGAGTAACTGTTACTCCTATATATACTAGAATAAATGAACATTGCTTTCATAAGGTGTTAGTGTTTAAATTTTAAGGCTATAAATGGTTTTGGTTGCCAATCTCCTCTTCGCCGAATTAAACTGCAAACATGCTAGTTTAAGCATTAGAGGATATGGGGTCGATTGTTCATAACTATGTTTTAGTAAACAACGTGATAAATGAGATCATATTTGACTTTTAAACGTGAATTTAGATTCCCCCCATTAAATGAGGAGACATATTGTTTTTGCTCGAGTTGTCTTTCTGTCCGTCTCCATAATTCTTGAACCGCTTGAAGGACTTTAAAATAACTCGTCACAAATGTTCACCATATTGAGACGATGTGCAGAGCGCAGCTCGTATCAATGTCAAGGTCACACTTGTCACTAGTCATATGACTATAATATGACTTCAAGAAGATTTAAATAATTTGCCAAACATGCCAAAGTTTCTGGGTTTTTTTAAACATAGTTTTTTTTTCTATTTCCAAGTGACATATCGTGGAATTCAGACAACCAGAGATGGGACATCTGTTTTTAATTTAAAAAATCAACCGTATAGTTATATAATAATGTGCACATATATTTTAAAAAACCCAGTTACAGCCAAAATAGTCGTCTGAAATCGTTTATAAATAATGCAGATCACAAGTTTATCCATTAAACTCACTGAGCTGTAAATATTATATAATTTTAACAACGGTGACGTACACAATGTTGTTTACTTTAACAATCGGTGAGTGCTTTTGCAACTTAAAGTAACATAAGCTTAATTGTCTTTTTGTCAATCATCGTTTTAAGACACTCAAAGAAGTACACATGAATAAAAAATAACATAAAATAATTATCATTTATCGGTAAAGCTTGATGAATGTGTGGTGTGTTTGTGATGTTTGAATCTATGTGTTCGGTGATTATGCATTTGTTTCCTTAAACAAATGCTTCCCAATATAATTTGTTGTCAATGATGGTTACAATAAGAATGATAATAACAATTATAAGTTCACCTAAAAATAATGGTGTTTTTATCTCTTCTTTCTCTTGAATGGTGATACCAGGTTGTGCAAACATTATACATATATACCTACATACATATATATTTATATTATACAATACTTATTAAGATTAAATGACAAACGGGTGATCTTAACCTGACTTCACAGCTTGAACCATTTAATTGCATAGAACACTAATTGCCGTTGCTGGGACTAACTTGCCTGTCTTATTATCGGTTCACTCTTTTAAAGAAGAAAATAATTTTAGTCGGAACAAAATTTCGTTAAGCAAAATCTGAGGCAATAACTTTGGATTTCCTTTTGATTGCACTGCAGACTCCAATTTTCTGTTTCTTAATTTTATAGCGTGTTGAGTTCCATCTCATAAGACTTCAGCGAGAATACATTATTCAAGGAATTATGAAACGATTGTTTAATTATTAAAAACCGTTTGCAAGATATTATGCAGTAATTATTTTAAACAAAAAATACATTTTCAAATATAAGTCATAACGAGTTGTTGTTTGCTCGAGTTTTACAAGAGTATTAAAACATAAAGTTGTTTTTCTCAAAATAGTATATAAATATTTATTCGAAAAACTACAGAAAGAAGCTCAGTAGCAAAAAGTTTAAACATAAACCTGGTTTAAAAGCACTTGGTAAACGCCAAAGACATAGAACATAAAAACAAAAAATCACCAACAAGAAACCTGGAAAAACTGCACAAACAGCACATTGCATACATACTATATAAAAATAAAATGAGGTATGTTTATCAAGGATTGTGAGGTACCACCTTGGAACGGTCAGTAAAATGTAAATTTACTGGTGGTTTAAACCAGTTTGTGTGCACAACCTCAACTAAATATGCCACTTAATACCTCTCAGAAATGAATTGGGAATGATTGATGCGTTGCGGATTTTTAAAAAAAAATTCTATTTAAAAATGGAATTGTTGTTTCCATACTTGCAGATTAGCCCTCATGGTATAATTTCCGTGCCTTTGATCTCCAGTTCAGGTCGTTTTATTAGAAAACAAAACACGGTTTCACATCTATCATTTCATAAATGCAAGCTGTGAATGAAGACAGAAGCCTTAATATTGAAGAGAATGTGCAGTTTGTTAGATAAGGGACGCACTGAGTCGTTTTTACGACCCTCAAGTTAATACACATGGGACTAAGACGCCCAGCTCTTCGTAAATTCCAAGTTTAATGAGATTGAGGAGAAGATTTGATTGCATTTGATAGTGTAGGGTTTGTAAAACCAGACCTGAATAATTTTAGATGTTAAAAAGGCCAACTTAATTAGAATGCAACGTTTGACCAAGTTGTCGTCCTCCGATCCTGGGGAATTAATGGTTTGGATGTTTATTTTGTAAGGGGTATATATACGCTTGGTTTTATATGAGGCCAATGGAGTGATGTCCGTGTAGATGCTTGTTTATTGCTTTAAATGATCTTTGCAAAAACAAATTGCATGTTCGTGTCTAATAATTGAAATATTATTATAATATCCATTTCAATTTGAAACACACTTCATTCCGAACAGTATTTTGCCTTGTCATCGCTCTTTATAAATCGAAATTGCCGGCAAACAATTTTAGCATTGGAGGAAATAATTACGTAAAGGAGAGTATCAGCAGCGTAATGGTTTTCATTTTAGACAGTGAACGCTGTATACAGAGACAAGAAATTGACCACTGTAAATTATTTCTAGGGATGAAACAGGCATTGGGTAAAGCAGAAAAACGTGCATCAATCGAGAAATGTTTTAGCAATGAGGTTTAATAGGAAATGAACTGCATGAACAAAACATCCATGTTTCTCCATATTTTATTGTAATTATGCTTCTGATCTACCACACAGCTCAATTGATAAAACAATTATACGACTTGTTTTATTCATGTCATCCGCTTAGTATTGATAAAATATTGGAGAATTTTCGAATGCATGTTACGCACTTAAAGAAATAGGGAAAAGCTACACACCTAAGGTATACTTTGTGTATATACATGTATGTATTGTCCGATAAAAAGTGGTAAACTATTCATTGGTAGTCGTGGGTCTTATAATATCAAAATATAACAAAATAACAAGGGAAAGGTTTCAGGCACTGTATGTTCTGTCCTGTTCGAAGCGTTAACAATGCTTACATGCTTTTTAGATAAATGAAATAATTTTAAACTCTTTTACCCGCCTCTTATCTCTCTAAATCTCAGATATCTTCTTTGTTTAATATGGTAAACTTAAAACAATATCCAGTTGTTTAGATCTTAACTCGACTTCGTTTTATCACTCCGTGTGCAATAGCTACCTTTGAGATTAATTTTTAGGAATATTTAGACAGATACAAATTACAAACATGTGTGGTTTTGCTTTTGGTTGGAAAAATATCACTAAATAAAACGACAGAAAATACATTATTTTTATTGTCTTACTGTTAAAAACAAACTTTCGAGAACTATATTTAAAAAAAAATGTTTGATGCTATTTACACCCCTTTCTGATCACTTTTAGAAAAACACCCAAGGATTTATACAGTTTCATAAACATGATATAATAACCATTTGATATTTCGTATGCTTTGGAAGATTCTTCAGAGACAAGAATAAAACTTACCAAGTATGTCAATAAGAGTCAAACAATTAAAGGTATGTCAATATAGTGCTTGTTAAGATGAAACATACTTTATAAGCCAAAGTTAATTTAGTTTAGTGGAATCGCACATTGTATAGTGCAACATAACCTCTGGCATAAATTAGCCTCGTTTTGGATACGCAGCAGCGAAATTTTCAGGGATTTTTTTTACAATTTTACTTTAACAACCGCGAACCACCCCTCCACCCTCCATATTTTGTTATCATCTAGTTTATCTAGTTCGCTTACTTGTTGCAAACGTTTTATTTGGAGGCTATTGCCGTCCAACATTGTGATCGCTTTAAAATTTACAAACTTTTTATAGTTTGAAACTTTAAAAATAAATCCGTCTGGCAAAACCTATATCTGCAAGACATTTATAACCATGTCGAAGTTACTTTACCTTTTACCTTTTGTCACAAATAACTGCGGAAACTTGGCTGTGGAAATATAAATAGAAAGACAGTTTGAACCATTTTAACTAAAATTACACTATGGCCGATCCTGGGACTACTTTGCCTATCTAACCATCGGTTCATTATAAAAGAGAAGAAATGAATTTAAATCAAAACAAATTTCATTAAGCAAATTACGAGACAATAACTTTGTATTTTCTTATATGACATTGAAGGCTCCAATCTTCTGTCCCTTAAAGTTATAGCGTGTAGTACTTCAATAATGAAACTTATCTGCAGAGTTCCATCTGATTAGACTCCAGCGAGAAGACATTATTAGGGCGTTATTCTAGGAATGACGACATGGTTGTTTAATTATAAACACTGCCCACAAGATAATAGCAATAGTAATTTACACCTTTATATATTTTGCCCATGGAAGGATTAGGCAACGGGATCATTAAATCGTACCATTCAAGGACTGGACGTTGCTTTAAATACATAAACTTGATCAATCTGCTGTGAACGTCCATTTCCGGTCCGTGGCGCCAGGAAAGTGTTCCCACCAATACCGTTATGTCTGCAATACAAGAGGGTCGACCAAATGTTACAAATGATAACTGTGATGCGAGGGTCGAGATCGCCATAGGTTTAAGAGCAAAAGAAATGATTAAATTACTTGCAAAGTTGGGGAATATTCAATGGCATTCGGTCGCAGCAGGGGTAAACATTTTCGTTACAGTTGTGATCACACTGTCATTTTACAGTCGAACCTGGAGCCGCTCTTAAGCAGACGACAACTTGGAGAAGCCGAGGTACTCTTGTTGAACTTAAATTGTTCAACAAATTTATAATTTTATGTATGCAAAAACATTATCAATCATGTTTCACCGGTTCGGATCAAATACTTATTAGGTCTTTTGTTTAATTAATGATTGCCAAAATGTGTATTGATTGGTCAATATATATCTATTATTACTACTTACCATTCAAATTGTTTCAATGTGTAAACAAGATAACTAGTGGACAAATGATCAAAGTTATAGATAACTGGCAGCTGTGCACTATTTATTATTATACAAGTCAATATTATAGCGTATCAATTCATTAAAAATCTTGTTTTTATCCTGTTCATCCTTACCTCTATATGTGACAGCTGTGATGGCCGAGTGGTTAAGGCGTTGGACTTGAAATCCAATGGGGTCTCCCCGCGCAGGTTCGAACCCTGCTCGCAGCGAATATCTTTTTTTTATGAGAGTCTCACGAAAGCAATGAATATTTGACTAACTGCTTTCAGTGCAATGGCAAAATCTGGTCGTGCATACACTGAACATACATACATACAGTTGAACCTCGTTGGCTCGAACTCCCAGGGACCAGCGAAAATACATCGAGCCTCGAAAAATCGGTCCTTTACATCTAGTTCGAGCCAAGAAGGAGTTCGAGCCAAGCGAGCTCGAGCTAACGGGGTTCGACTGTATATTGAATACGATATTTATAAGCATATGAAAAATAGCATACGCCTGACTTCACAGCTTTACAACTATTTTTTGATCGCAAAGAACACCTATTGCCGTTGCGGTGACTAATTTTCTTGTCTTATTATAAGCAAACTCTGAGGCAATAACTCTGGATCTTCCTTTGATTGCACTGCATATCCAATCTTCTGTTTCTTAAATTCTTAGCGTGAAATTTATCTGCAATCTCATTAGACACACAATTCAAAAGAAGAAAGTGCCAAAAAATAAATGATTGGTAAATAACTAAAGGATTTAGTGGTCTACTATAGTCTCATAAGGTATAGATATGTGTTTAGTGCTCATTTCTTTCAAATTATACTCGGTTACCTTCATAAGAACCATAGAGCCTGCAATGATATATAAGGAAAATCCAAAGTTATTGTCACAGTTTTTGCTTCACGAGATTTATTGTGACTTAAATAATTTTGTTCTGTAAAATGGTGAGCCGATAGTTTGAAAGGCAAATTAGTCCCTCCACCGACAATTAGTGTTATTTTAGTTTAAATGGTTAAAGCCAGGTCAAGGTCAGTGTTTTTCATTTTAACCCCCTAGCTAATATCGTATTTATTTAAACAAGCACTATTTTGACAGACTTTAAAATGATCGACTCTTATTGACATACTTTGAAGTTTTTATTCTTGTTTCTGACGGATCTTCCAAATCATGAAATATTAAGTGGTTATTATATTATGTTTATAATCATGTATAGTTTCGATGTTCTAGGGCCCGATTTCATGTTATACTTGGTTGTTTGCATTTGATGAGAGATTTGGTTTGGGTGGTCAATTATTGTTCTGGCCCCAATTTCTCGAAACTTCTTAAGCTTAACAGGCTTAAGTCGCTTATTTCAATTAGCCAAATACATACGTAAAATCGATTTTGGTAAATGAAAAATAGTTAAGTGTGATTATCATACAGATATTTACTTCATAACGTATAAAAACTCTCGCAGAAGTTGTTACGCATAATATAGAAAAACAAAAATAGTGAGATTAGCTTAATCCTGTTATAAGGGACTTAAGAAGTTTCGAGAAATTGGGGCCTGTAGTGCAAACATTATATTCTTAAAGCAAATGATTAACTTAACCGTATTGCACTAAGACTATGAAAGGTACAACTTAGTTATGGTGTGTCTCTAGTTCATTGTCGCGTTTGTTCTTCTCTTGGGCCTCTGACCTTGGTTTATTTTCGATTTTTCGAATACTGGGCTTGTCCCTGTAGTTTTCATTCTATAATTTATACGGCTATAAATTATGGCTGCCTTTGCTGAAATTAACCGAAGAAGTTTATTTTTGTAGATTTTTGTTTAAAAAAAAAATTGAGATGGCTGCATGTATTAAAGTTTGTTCGACGTATTCGACTTGTTGTTGTTTCATTTTGTTTGCTGGAGTTGTGTTATGGTAATCATATGTTAGAAGTGTGTTCTAACAAGATCTGTTTAAAATAATGAGGACAGACATGGATGTCTTGAATAATGATACTTCCAACATATCACAAACGCTTCTTACATTATTTCTACATGTAATGTAGAACAGTCGAGTTGCAACGGATTCCAAATAATCATCTTAAACAATGATACTTCAACATATAACAAATACTAATAAGGCTTCCTACATTATGTCACATGTAACTTAAAACAGCTGCGTAGCAACATATTTCAAATAATCATCTTTTTGACAATACTTGCTGCTTCATCACTGTTATGGCTTTCTTAAAAATACATTTCTCATACTGTGCGAAACGCTCCCCACCCGAAAAATAAATAAAATTAAACCAACAGGCTATAAAAACGGTATATTCGTCGCCTATTTCGAACCTGAACCTCACGATTGTTATAGTAAATATTTGTGCAAGAACATTGAAACAACAAATTCGAAGAATTGCCGTTTTTCTGTCAATATATTCTAAACAACTTGATGTTCTAAAACAAGTAATTTATCGCTCTTTCACTATTCTAGAATCCATGAACAGCTCTGGAATAGTTCAATTCATTCGATAAGTTGTGCACATGTATATTTAGTATTGGAAAGGGGTTTTATAAATTATATATCTCCTTCCAGCCCAATCCTATATTCTGATGTTGACCTTCATTTCCGATATAAAATATTTTTAAAATAATTTACAAACTTCATTATTATTGTTAACATGGACATTTTTACGTATTTTGAAAGTAAAGAACGCACATAAAATTTTAAACAGTTTAAACATAGTTCGAAAAATGGCGTTTCCAAACATAAAACGAAAATTTAATGTTACAGATTAAAAGTAATCACTGTCATTTCCTATCTCACTTTAATAGCAGTGCTGCAAAACAATGGTAGACGATGCCATTTCAGTGAAGCTTTTTTTATATAGATTATTCCCATTCTATGAACTCTTAGTAAATGTTGTACTATTCTTGTTTTGATATCCGAAATCATTTCACAAAACTTTTACGTCCTGTTTACATAATATTACTCAAATTGAAATATTCGTAGCACCCCACAAATTTTATTTGCACTTAACGCCCTTTAAGGAAAAAAAGTGGGAATGGTAGATGCGTTTCCAGGTTTTTGTTATCTCATTAAACATGGGTTTGATTATCTAATACTTGCAAAAAAGACCTCGTTGTATAATTCCTGTGCCTTATAACTCCAGTTCGCGTTGTTTACTTGGTAACACATCTATAAGCTTATAAATACAAGCGAATACGATGACAGAAGCCTGATTGTGGAAGAGAATGTTCAGTCTGATAGATTAGGGGCGCACTGAGTTGTTGTTTGCGACTTCTATGTAAATACGCATGTGGTCTTAGACGCCAAGTTGTTTGTAATTTCCAAGTTAAATGAGCTAGAGGAGAACGTTTGTTTTGGAACTGTTAGCTGTGGGGTTTGCTTAACCAGAAATGAATAATTCAAGAAGCGAAAAAGGCCAACTTATTTACTGGTGATCATTAGAAATGCGACGTTTGAAATACAAAAGTCGTCGTGCGATCATAAAGAATTAGTGAACCTCAATGGAAGTAATGGTTCTATGTGACTTTTTTGAGTTATCCTTGGTGCTGATGTGCAGGGCATGCACCATTCATATATGCATCTATGTAATATTTATTTTTTATATATTCTCTTCTTGTTTGATTGATTGACCATGTTATACACTTGTTGCCGAAATAAATATATCCATCTAATGGTTTGGGTGTTAATTTGGTAAGATCTGTATACGCTCGGTACATATAAGGCCAATGGAGGTATATCCGTGTATTTTACATTGTTTTTGATTTAACAATTACCGTCTTCGCAAACAAAAGGCACACTTCTGTTTTAAATTTGACATTTATAAAATTTGAAATCACTGCATTCCGAATAGTGTTTTTCCTTGTAACTAAGTTAACCATTTTTGCAAAAAAGGTTTTAAATAAGAATTTATAATTTCTGGTACACATTTATTTCTTTAAAGCGAAATTGGTTGTGTCGGTAAAACAAAGCATTCGTTCTTTTTTGCTTTTCTCTTTCGTGGGTATGAAGAAGTATGCTTAAGATAAATGTTTAAGTTAAGGGCAAAACTTCTCCATTTCTGCATCGTTTAGGAAAAACATTATAACAAGCGTGATTTTACCTTTTTACAATTCTATTCACAGAGACCGAATCCAAAACATCTTTTGAGTGCCCGAAAATTCAACCAATAATTGCCTGTCATAACCTAAGAATGGGTAATTTAAATTGATGAGTTTTTAAAGACAATAAGCTAGTTTCTTAACAGTAGCTGATAGACCTATATGTACTAGAGTGTATGAACATTGCTTTCATTTCAAATTATATCGCTCGAGTAAAGTTAATCAAATGAAACCCGATATTAGCTGAGGAAGTTTTGACTGTTTACAGTAGATAAAATAAGGCAGGGTATTTCAGTCAAAACTTTGCCATGTTGATCTGTTTTAATTAGAAATAATGCATATCACAAGTGTATCCATTAAACTCACAGAGAAGTAACTATTATATAATTTTAACAACGGCGATGTAAACAATGTTTTTAACTTGAACATTCGGTGAATGCCTACCCAACTTAAAGTAACATCAGCTTAATTGGCTTTTTGGCAATAATCGTTTTAAGACTCTCAAAGAAGAACACACGGATAAGAAATAATAAACAATATTCATCATTAATCGGTAAAGCTTGATGAGTGTGTGGTGTGTTTGTGGTGTTTATATCAGTGCGTTCGGGGTTAATACGTTTTTGTCTCTAGTTCATTCCCATTTGGGCACTTGATTTGCGCCTCTAAACAGGGTTTCTTGTTGTTTGTTGACTTCTTTGCTTGTCCATGTAGTTTTATTTGTATCATTTGAAGATCCTTTGGAAGCATAAAAAGTTACCAAGTACTAAGAATGTCAATAACAGAAGAACAATTAAAGGTCTGTCAATATAGTGCTACTTTATATAAATACAATAAAACCAATGCATTGGTACACATATTAACATATATTATTATGAAAGTCACAGTGCTGTTTCTCTTAAACAAATGCTTCCAAATACAGATTGTTTTTAATGATGGTAATAATAAGAATATTAATAACAATTACTAGTTCACCTAAAAATAATAGTGTTTAAGCTAACTTCTTTCACTTGAATGGGGATACCTGGTTGTGTATACATTGTACATACATACATACATATATTAAATACAATACTTATTAAGGTGTGAAAATGAAAAACGGGGGACCTTAACCTTACTTCACAGCTTGAACCATTCCAAAGAACACTAATGTTGCTTTGACTAACTTGCCAGTCTTATTATTGGTTCACTATTTAAAGAAGAAAATCATTAAGTCGCAACAAAATTCGTTAAGCAAAATCTGAGGCAATAAATTATGGATTTTCTTTTAATTGCACTGCAGACTCCAATTTTCTGTTTCTTAACTTTATAGCGTGTTCGTATTTTAATCATGATATTTATCTGCAGAGTTCCATCTGATTAGGCTTCAGCGATAATACATTATTCAAGGAATTATGAAATGATTGTTTTATTATTAAAAACGGTTCGCAAGATATTATACAGTTATTATTTGACACAAAAAAATACATTTTCAAATATTACTCATAACGAGTTGTTTTGTGCACGAGTTTTACAAAAGCGTCAAAACATCAAGTTGTTTTCTCAAAATAGTATATAAAACTTGATTTCTTAAAACAATTTATTTATCGTTCTTGCACTGTTCTAGAATACAATTTGTCTTCCACTTTAATAGTCGTTAAGGATAGCCAACCAATGGCAGACGAAGGCTTTTTAGTTATGTGTATTTTTAGATTAAAAGCTTTCTATGTGCTTTAACTTAATTTTGTATTTTGTCTTGTTGTTATTAAAATCCGAAAGTCTACAACTAAACCCTTACGTCCTGTTTACCTAATATTACTCAATTTCCTATACTTGTAGTGCCGCAATACATTTTATATATGCACAAATACTTTTCAATAAAACATTGAGAATGATAGATGCGTTTGTGGGTTGTTGTTTTCTATTTAAATATGGGTTTGTTGTTTCGATACTTGCAAATTAGCCCTCATGGTATCATTTCTGTGCCTTAGAACTCTAGTTAAGGTTGTTTTATCAGAAAACAAAACGCGGTTTCACATCTATCATCTCATAGATACAAGCTGTGAGTGAAGACAGAAGACTGAATATTGAAGAGAATGTGCAGTTTGTTAGATTAGGGACGCACTGAGTCGTTTTTCACGTCTTCCAAGTTAAAACAGATGGGACTTAGACGCCCAGGTCTTCGTAAATTCCAAGTTTAATGAGATTGAGGAAAAGATTTGATTGCATTTGATAGTTGTAGGGTTTGTAAAACCAGACCTGAATAATTTTAGAAGTTAAAAAGGCCAACTGATTAGAATGCAACGTTTGACCAAGTTGTCGTCCTCCGATCCTGAGGTATTAATGGTTTGGATGTAAATGTGGTAAGGGGTTTATCCGCTTGATTTTAAATGAAGCCAATGGAGTTATGTCCGTGAAGATGCTTATTTATTGCTTTAAATGATTTCCGTGTGGAAACAAAAGGCATGTTCGTGTCTAATAATTGAAATATTATTATAATACACATTTCAATTTGAAACTCACTGCATTCCGAACAGTATTTTGCCTTGTCATGGCTCTTTATAAATCGATATTGCTGGCAACCAATTTAAGCATTGGAGGAAATGTTTACGTAAAGGGGAGTATCAGCAGCGTAATGGTTTATTTAAACACTGAAAACTGTATACAGAGGTAAGAAATTGACCACCGTAAATTATTTCTAGGGATGAAAAAGGCATTGGATAAAGTAGAAAAAACGTGTATCAAGCGAGAAATGTTTTAGCAATGATGTATAATAGGAAATGAATAGCATTGAATATTATGAGACAAGTTCTCGTTAATAGTTGTGGCACTGATCTTACCAAAACATCCATTTTCTCCATATTTAATTGTAATTGTGCTTCTGCTCTATCACACAGATTAATCGATTAAAACATTTATACGACGTGTTTTATTCATGGCATCCGCTTAGAATTGATTAAACATTGGCGAATTTTCGAATGAATTTTACGCACTTAAAGGAATAGAAAAAAGCTAAACACCTAAGGTATACTTTGTGTATATACATGTATGTATTGTCCGATAAAAAGTGGTAAACTATTCATTGGTGGTTGTGTGTCTTATAATATCAAAATAACAAGGGTAAGGTTTCAGACACTGTATGTTCTCTCCCGTTCGAAGCGTTAACAATGCGGAGAACTTGCATTTTAGATAAATGAAATAATTTTGGACCCTTTTACCCGCCTCTTAACTCTCTAAAACTCAGATATCCATTTTTTTGTAAGTTGGTTAACTTTAAATAATATCCAGTTGTTTAGATTTTAACACGATTTCGGTCGATTACTCCGTATGCAATAGCAACCTTTGAGATTGATTTTAAGAATATGAAGATAGATAAAAATTACAAACATGTGTGGTTTTTTGCTTTTGGTTGGAAAAAATATCACTTAATAAAACGACAGAAAATACATTAATTTTATTGTCTTACTGTTAAAAAATAAATTTTCGATAACTATATTTAAAAAAAAAATGTTTGATGCTATTTACACCCCTTAGGCCACTCCTTTTTTATTTTTTGGTTTACAAGAATTTTTGGAAAAAATGTCCACTGGGTGGTCGAAAAAAAAAAAAAGGAAAAAAGTCACAAAACATACTCTTAAAGGGTGAAAATCAGAAAACAACATAAACACAGTCAAAATTTATATCATTTACTTACTTGTCATTTTAAATTCTTTTACTGCTATTAATGCATGTTTTAATACACTCAAAGTTTCAAAGTTCTTATTAAACACACAGTTTAAATCTTACATACTGTGCATATAAAACATCAATGATATTGACTATAAAACATGTTTACATGTACATGTATAAACAACACGTTTAATCAAAGATACATTGAATATCACTCAGCAAGACATTTGTTTAGCTTTAAGGGTATGCTAAAGCAAAAGTGAATGCAGAACACTTAAAAACTTACCAATATTAAATTGAAAAAAAAGAGGAGGCGAATTTTACGCATTAAAATACACAAAAATTGCACTGTATTAAAACAATACATAAAATTTTCTAAACATTGTTTAAGTTATTTTAATATTGGAAAATGTCAATAAAGTGAAATAATTACAAATTTTGTAAATAAGGAGGTAACATTTTATAAAGACATTTGAGCTTTAATATTGCGAAAACAATTCCTGAAAAACTAAAAACCAAACTAGACCTAGATTTGAGTATATATAACCTATACCATGAGGGGTCCTAGTTGTGTGTAACCCGATCCATGCTAAGTCCGGATATTTTCGGAACGGGATATTTACCATGGGATGTTCACCAAATCCATTTCAAATTCAAATCTTGCAGCAAATTACCACATCAGTACATAAAAATCACATAGCAAAATAATAAATCTTGCATGTGACTTAACTTTATGTACCAATGATAGTAACAGAGAAATCCATAATTATGTATAGGACATTTTCATCTTCTCCCGACTCCGCCATTTTGTGTATACATGCGTTCACAGGGCATCTATACTTCATGCTTGTTTATTTTTCATTTTAAAGAGTATTCCTTGGTTACAACAACAAATCTCATTTATAGTGAAATATCAAGTTCATTACAAATTGAAATGGACTTATTCAAAACAGTTTTCCTTGTTGTTTTATCAAAATGTTTTGCACACAACTCCTGGCATTGACACATGTGTTCAACTCTTTCATTGTTTTTACTCTACTATTAACCCAAACATGAATAAACATGTAATCTAAAATAAACACAAGCTTTACATTGACTCAATGACAAGTATTTCCAAACCATTATGTGATGGCCACTACTTTTATATGAATTGGTTTACAAAACCGAAACTTTGAGTGTATTAAAACATGCATTAATAGCAGTTTAAGAATTTAAAATGACAAGTAAATGATATAAATTTTGACTGTGCTTATGTTGTTTTCTGATTTTCACCCTTTAAGGGTATGTTTTGTGACTTTTTTCCATCTTTTTTTTTCGACCACCCAGTGGACATTTTTTCCAAAAATTCTTGTAAACCAAAAACTAAATAAGGAGTGGCCTTACCATTCAAATTGTTTCAATGAGTAAACCAGTGGACGAACGATCAAAGTTATAGATAACATGTTTATGTATTCTGTAATAAAAGAAAGTACATATTATTTTAAACAGTTTAAAACATAGTGCGAAAATTGGCGTTTCCAAACATAAAACGAAAATAAAATGTTACAAAGTAATCACTGTAATGTTCTCTCTCACATTTATAACAGTTAAGGAACGCAAACCAATCGCAGACAATGCCATTTCGTGATGTTTTTTATATAGATTAACAGCTGTGCACTATTTATAATTATTCAAGTAAATATCAGGCGCGTAGCTCCTATAAGGCACAGCTGGCCCGGGCCTTAAAAATATTTTCAAATAGTCAAAAATGAAATTTAAAAAAAATGCGAAAAATGTAATAAAAATGAAGACAGAGGGGGGTGAGGGCTACATCCACAACTTTTTAAAGACCTTCAATCAGTTAAGTCTCATATGAACTTTTAATTGCGGTTGTCGCCTTGTCGGGTCAATATTATGTCCGTAATATGTGAACGCACTTTTTACGCGAAGTATAGATTTAGTTCGACAACAGTTGTTTCCCTTTTTTGCAACAGCGCTTTATCGTAACGAAACTCAGTATCCGAATGATGTTTACAAAGCGGCAAATTCCAAAATGGCAAGTTCGGACAATTTCAACCCGCCCTACCCCGACCTTTTTACCAAATCTGGATCCATTGTCAAACTTGATGAACAAGAGAAACTGAGTTTGTTTACCGTGTCCTGGCTTGAGGCACATGCCTATACGTTTCCGTCAAGGTAAATTTGACACTTTTATGCAAATGCTAATGACATTCACATTGAATTTAATTATTATTTAACCCAGTGTGTTTCCTTTGAAACGTCATTTTTTTTAAACAAAAGAAACTAGATCTATATTTGAAACCATTATGCGATGTGTTAAGAGAAAAAAAGAACTTAAATAATAGGATAAGGGAGAGTTGCTATTTTGTTTTTATTAAGTATACTACTCATATAAAGTAACGCACCAAGTTTAATGGGTGAACTATTGTTTTCGGTAAGCTTGTCTGAGATGGTAAACTGACGACTTTTCTGTTTTTCTTTCGATTAAAATTATTGGAAAAACAAATACATATAGTTTGTTAAAATAAAACGCATGTCGATGTGTTCTTGATTTCTTATGTAGATTTCCGCGTGATTTGTTTCAAAAATAGTCCTCATTGTAGGCCTTATTGTATCAAATGACATAATTATTCTTGATTTACAGGCTTATTGGTGGTAAACTCAGAGCATTTAACGCAAAGTGGTTGAACGACTTCCCGTGGTTGAGGTACTCGGTAAATATGGACTCCGTGATGTGTGCCCCTTGCGTGATCTTCGATACAAGGAAGACCAGATGTTTTTCCACGCTCCCTTTTAATGATTGGAAAAAATTCTCAGCCAATGTTAATCGTCATCATATAGACGAAGTCCACAGAAATTGTGTCGCTATGGCGGAAAATTTCGTTGATGTCATGAAAGGGAAGAAGGAGTCTATTGTCTGTAAGCTATCTTCGTTTACCAAGGACTTGGTAAAAAGAAATAGACATATTCTTGGACAGATAATAAGAGTTATTTTGTTGCTTACCAAACAAAACATACCCGTAAGAGGCCACACGGAAGAAAGGAGTAATTTTATGGCGGTTCTCCAATCCCACGCGTTAAACGATCCCATACTCGCAGATCACCTCCGAAACGGAAAAGAAAATGCCAAATACACATCGCCTGATATACAGAATGAGATTATTACGTTATGTGCCGATCACGTTCTTCAGTGTATCCTCACACAGTGTAAAGACAGCCTATCCCGGCATTCATCGTGTGCTGTCGATACTCTGTGTAATGCCAGCCACGTCTGCATCGTGTGAGCGCTCGTTTAGCTCAATGCGTCGCATAAAGGCGTACCTTCGCAGTACTATGACCGGTGAAAGGTTGTCTAACCTGGGCATATTAGACATTCACGTTCTTCAGTGTATCCTCACACAGTGTAAAGACAGCCTATCCCGGCATTCATCGTGTGCTGTCGATACTCTGTGTAATGCCAGCCACGTCTGCCTTCGCAGTACTATGACCGGTGAAAGGTTGTCTAACCTGGGCATATTACACATTCACCGAGAGGCAGACGTTGACATCGACACAATCATCA
Source organism: Mya arenaria (assembly GCF_026914265.1). Lineage (NCBI taxonomy): Eukaryota > Metazoa > Mollusca > Bivalvia > Myida > Myidae > Mya > Mya arenaria. Next base: position 33,777,323 of record NC_069123.1, on the reverse strand, counting down.
ACAAATTCGCGTCTGCCAAATGCAGAAACATGGAATTTATTTAACTCTTACCGTAAATTATAAATTGGTAAATATTATGTGAAAGAAATTAAATATCGTAGTATAAGAATTAGGCGTTTTCAGAGTATTTTATTCTCAGGTTGTTTATGGCTGACAAAGGGGCAACCGCCCCTTTGATCCCCAATCGGGCCTTAAGTTCAAAAACGGCCAGCTACGCCCCTGAATATAATAACGCATTAATTCATTAAAAATCTTTCTTTTTATCCTTATGGTTACATATGTACAGCTGTGATGGCCGAGTGGTTAAGGCGTTGGACTTGAAATCCAATGGGGTCTCCCCGCGCAGGTTCGAACCCTGCTCGCAGCGAATATCTTTTACTTTATGAGAGTATCACGAAGGCAATTATATCAAACGTAAAGCATTAAAGCTGCACTCTCACAGATATACCATTTTTACAACTTTTTATTTTTTGTCTTGGAAAGAGCAAATTTTTGCATAAATATCTGCAATCCAGTGATATAAAATTGCTGACAAAAATTAGATCGCAGATTTTCATATTTCCGTTCAAAAATAAATGTTTTATGGCTTAAACCGTTACTAACGGTTTAAGAAAAATGCATAAAACATCCTTTTCTGAACTTAAATATAAAAATCTACGATCTAATTTTTCGTCAGCAGTTTTATATAACTGGTTTCCATGGGTTTTCGCAAAAATTGGCTCGTTCCCAGACAAAAAATAAAAAAAAGGTTTCCAAAAGTTCAATCTGTGAGAGTGCAGCTTTAAGTAAAGAAATGAAAGAAGTGTTATGAAGTGTATAAAAAATAATATTTTTAATGATTAATAAAACGAAATCCAAACATACACAACACAGAGGAAGATTTTGCCCTCAACATAATTCGAACCAGTTCTGGGTCTGCAATCAAAGACAGTGTCCATAACATGACGGTACACAGTTACTCTGAGAGGATATTTTGTTTGATATGAACAAAATTCAAAACTTATCATCACTGAAACATTTGAAAAAGTTGTGAAATAATGGTAAATAATGTCTCATTTGATTTTCATTTATCTCCGGTTGTGAGTTGAATACAAGTATACAAGTCAAAAAGTCTAGTTAAAGCTTACCATTGTTGCCATTGAAGTAAATATTTGGACAAGAACGTTAAAACAACAAGTTCGAAGAATTGTTTTGTTTTCTCAAAATGTTCTATAGAACAAGCTGTTCTATAACAAGCGATTAAAAGTTATTGCACTGTTCTAGAAAACAATTCTTAAACAGCATTAGAATATTTCAATTTATTCGATAAGCCTTAAATAAATGAAATACGTGTAAATTAAAGATTTGAAAAGGCTTTCATAATTTGTTATATCTTCTTCCAGCCCAATTGTATATTTTGATGTTTGTATATGACCTTTATTCTTTGTATGTTCTTTTCTATATCAAATATTTTTAAAATGATTTACTTCATTGTCATTGTAAACATAGACATGTTTATGTATTCTGTAATAAAAGAAAGTACATATAATTTTAAACAGTTTAAAACATAGGGCGAAAATTGGCGTTTCCAAACATAAAACGAAAATAAAATGTTACAAAGTAATCACTGTAATGTTCTCTCTCACGTTTATAACAGTTAAGGAACGCAAACCAATCGCAGACAATGCCATTTTGTGATGTTTTTTTTTTTTATATAGATTAACCATTTCTATGAGCTATTTCTACTAAATGTTGTACTATTTTTGTTTTGATATCCGAAATCATTTAAAATAATTATTACGTCCAGTTAACCAAATATTATTCAAATTAAAATTTGGGCCGCATTACGTTTTATTTGCACTAAATACTCTTAACTGATAAAATGGGAATAGTAGATACGTTTTCAGGTTTTTGTTTTCTCATTCACCATGGGTTTGATGTTCAAATACTTGAAAAAAAGACCTCGTTGTATAATTCCTGTGCCTTATAACTACAGATCGCGTTGTTTACTTGGTAACACATCTATAATCTCACAAATACAAGCTGTTAACGATGACAGAAGCCTGATTGTGGAAGAGAATGTTCAGTTTGATAGAATAGGGGCGCACTGAGTTGTTGTTTGCGACTTCTATGTAAATACGCATGTGGTCTCAGACGCCAAGTTGTTTGTAATTTTCAAGTCAAATGAGCTTGAGGAAAACGTTTGGTTTGCAATTGATAACTGTGGGGGTTTGCATAACCAGAAATGAATAATTCAAGAACCGAAAAAGGCCAACTTATTTACTGGAGATTATTAGAAATGCGACGTTTGAAAGACAAAGTCGTCGTCCTCCGACCCTTAAGAATTAATGGACCTCGATGGAATTAAGGGTTCTATGTGACCCTTTTTTTAGTTTTCATTGGTGCTGGTGTGCACGGCATGCACCCTTTATATATGAATGCATGTACTATTTTTTATATCTTCTCTACTTGTTTGATTGATTGTCCATGTTATGCACTCATTTTCGAAATAAATCTATCCACCTAGTGGTTTGGATGTTAATTTGGTAAGATCTGTATACACTCGGTACATATACGGCCAATGGGGGTATGTCCGTGTAATTTACACTGTTTTTGTTTGAACGATTACCGTCCACGCAAACAAAGGGCACACTTGTGTTTTAATTTTCACATTCCGAACAGTGTTTTTTTCCCTCGTCACTAAGTTTACAACACTTGCATAAAGATGTTTCAAATATGATTTTATAATTTCCGGTACATATTTATTTATTTAAAGCGAAATTGGCTGCGTCGGTAAAACAAAACATGCGTTCTTTTTCATTTTCTCTTTCGTAGGCATGTTCTTATGTTTTAGATAAATGTTTAAGTTTAGGGTAAAACTCCAATTCTGCGTTGCTTAGGGAAAGCATTATCCGTCTGTATTGTATTAAAAATAACATATATATATATATATATATATATATATATATATATATATATATATATATATATATATATATATATATATATATATATATGCAGATGAAAGCCTTGAAAGGCTGTAGGTGCGACAAGCGTATTTTTACCTTTCTACAATTCTGTGTACATGCAATAAAATCAGAATCCCAAACGTATTTTGAGTGGCTCTAAATTTCAACCGATAGTGCCTGTCATAACGTATATCTATTATTATTCACAATATTGTTATTCATGAATATTCTCCATATTTCTTAAGCTATTCTTGAATTGTTATCGATATTGTCTACCTTGTAATGATGATCACACCCATTTATATTTTGTTAAATTGTAAATATTTGTTTGACGAGATGCTTTGTTGCATAAGTCGAAATAAACTTATGTTCAAAACCTTAGAATACGTTATGTAAATTGATGGATTTTTACGACAATAACCTAGTTTCTTAACAGTAACTGATATACATATTTGTACTAGAGTATATGAACATTGCGTTCATTTCAAATTTAGTTCGAGTAAAGTTAATCAAACGAATCCGATATTAGCTGAGGACATTTTGACTGATAACAGTAGGTAAAATAAAAAAGGTAAAAGGCAGGGTATTTTAGTCAACACTTTGCCATTTCCCCTCAAAGAAGTGCACAGGAAAAAGAAATAATATAATATATTCGTCATTTATCGGTAAAGCTGGTTTGATGAGTGTGTGGTGTGTTTGTGGTGTATGTTCGGGGTTTATACGTTTGTGTCTCTAGTTCATTGTCGTTTGGGCCTTTGACTTGCGCCTCTAAACAGGGTTTATTCTTGATTTGTCGATTTCTTGGCTTGTCCATGTAGTTTTATTTGTATCATTTGAAGATCCTTTGGAAGCATAAAAAGTTACCAAGTACCAAGAATGTCAATAACGGTAGAACAATTAAACGTCTGTCAATATACTACTTGTTTATATGAATACAACAAATGCATTGGTACACAGATTAACATGTTTTATTATGAAAGTCACAGTGCTGTTTTTCTTAAGCAAAAGCTTCCCAATAAAGATTGTTTTTAATGATGGAAATAAGAATGATAATAACAATAACTGGTTCACCTTATACTGACCTCACAGTTTGATTCATTTCATTGCAAAGAGCACTAATTGCAGTTGCTGGGGCTAACTTGCCTATTTATCGGTTCATTTTAATCGCAACAAAATTTCGTTAAGCACAACACAATCTGAGGCAATAACGATGGATTTCCTTTTGATCGCACTGCAGACTCCAATTTTCTGTGTCTTAATTATATAGCATGTTCGGATTTTTATCATGTTAATTATCTGCATAGTTCCATCTCATTAGACTCCAGCGAGAATACATTATTTCAGGAATTATGAAATGATTGTTTAATTATTAAAAACGGTTCGCAAGATATTATGCAGTAATTATTTGACACCAAAAATACATTTTCAAATATAACTCATAACAAATTTTTTGTGCACGAGTTTAGTAAGAGCGTTAAAACATAAAGTTGTTTTTCTCAAAATAGTAAATAGAACATGATTTTTTTAAACAAGTTATTTATCGTTCTTGCATTGTTTTAGAATACAATTTCTTTGTCACTTTAATAACCGTTAAAAAAAGCCAACCATTGGCAATGGCAGACGATGGCTTTTTGGTTATGCGTATTTTTAGATTAAACGCTTTCTATGTGTTTTAAACGTAATTTTGTATTTTGTCTTGTTGTTATTAAAATCCGAAAGCTTACAACAAAACTATTACGTCCTGTTAACCTAATATTTCTCAAATTGAAATACTCGTAGTGTCGCATTACATTATATATATATATGCACTAAATACCTTTCAATTATGAATTGGGTATAATAGATGGTTTGCGGGTATTTGTGTTTTCTATTTAAATATGGGTTTGTTGTTTCCATACTTGCAATTTAGCCCTCATGGTATAATTTCTGTGTCTTAGATCTCCCGTTCTGGTTGTTTTATTATAAAACGAAACACGGTTTCAAATCTATCATCTCATAAATACAAGCTGTGAATGAAGACAGAAGCCTGATTATTGAAGAGAATGTGCAGTTTGTTAGATGAGGGACGCATCGTGTCGTTTTTCACGACTTCCAAGTTAATACACATGGGACTAAGACGCCCAGCTTTTCGTAAATTCCAAGTTTAATGAGCTTGAGGAGAAGATTTGATTGCATTTGATAGCTGTAGGGTTTGTAAAACCAGACCTGAATTATTTTAGAAGCTATAAAGGCCAACTTATTTAGAATGCAATGTTTGACTAAGTTGTCGTCCTCCGATCCTGATGAATTAATGGTTTCGATGTTAATTTGGTAAGGGGTTTATACGCTTGGATTTATATGAGCCCAATGGAGTTATGTCTGTGTAGATGCTTATTCATTGCTTTAAATGAGTTCAGTGCGGAAAAAAGCATGATTGTGTCTAATAATTGAAATATTATTATAATATCCATTTTAATTTGAAACTGACTGCATTCCGAATAGTATTTTGCCTTGTCATCGCTCTTCATATATCGAAATTTGCGACAAACCTAAGCGTAATGGTTTTCCTTTTAGACATTAAAGTATACAGATACAAGAAATTGACCAGCGTAAATTATATCCAGGGATGAAACAGGCATTGGATAAAGTAGAAAACGTGCATCAATCGGGAAATGTTTTAGCAATGATGTTTAATAGGAAATGAACAGCATGGAATATTATGAAACAAGTTTTCGTTAACAGTTGTGACATTGATCTTACCAAAACATCCATGTTTCTCCATATTTTATTGTAATTATGCTTCTGATCTATCACACAGCTCAATTGATAAATCAATTATATGACTTGTTTTATTCATGTCATCCGCTTAGTATTGATTAAACATTGGCGAATTTTCGAATGCATGTTACGCACTTAAAGAAATAGAAAAACTTTAAACAATATCCAGTTGTTTAGATTTTAACACGATTTCGGTTTATCACTCCGTGTGCAATAGCTACCTTTGAGATTGATATTTAGGAATATTTAGATAGATAAAAAATACAAACATGTGTGGTTTTGCTTCTGGTTGGAAACTATCACTAAATAAAATGATCAAAAATACATTTATTTTATTGTCTTACTGTTAAACACAAATTTTCGATAACTATATTTTTTAAAAAACTGTTCGATGCTATTCACACCACTTATTGATCACTTTTAGAGAAACACTCAAAGAAGTCGTCACTTCAATATAATATGAATCAAGTTACACATAAAAACCAATAGAAATAGTATAAAATAAAATCGAGCCCTATAAAATTAGAATTACGAGTATACGGTTTCTTAAACATGATATAATAACTATTTGGTATTTTGTATGCCTTGGAGTATTCTTCAAACAAGAAAGCCCAAGTATGTCAATAAGATGAGAAAATTAAAGATAGGTCAATATAGTTCTTGTTAAGACAAATAGAAAAACAGCTTGAACCATTTTAACCAAAATAACACTATTGCTGATGCTGGGACTAATTTGCCTATCGGTTCATTAAAATATAGAAGAAAATAACTTAAACCAAAACAAATTTCATGAAGTAAATGCCGAGACAACAACTTTGGATTTTTTTTATATGACATTGCAGGCTCCAATCTTCTCGTCCTTAAAGTTATAGCGTGTAGTACTTCAATAATGAAAATTATCTACAGAGTTCCATCTGATTAGACTACAGCGGGAAGACATTAAGGCTTTATTCTAGGAATGACGACATGGTTGTTTAATTATAAACACTGCTAACAAGATAGTTTACAATAGTTATTTGACACTTTAAATATATTTTGCTTATGGAAGGATGGGGCCGTCATGACAGGAAAGTTTTCCCACCAAGACCGTTATGTCTGCAATATAAGAGGGTCAACCAAATGATACAAATGATAAATGTGATGCAAGGGTCGAGATCGCCATAGGTTTAAGAGCAAAAGAAATTATTAAAATTTACTTGCAAAGAGGGGGAATATTCATAGCATTCGGTCGCAGTAGGGGTAAACAATTTCGTTACAGTTTTGATCACACTGTCATTTTGCAGTTAAATTTGGAGCCACTCTTATGCAGACGACAACTTGGACACGCCGAGGTGCTCGTGTTGAACGTTAATTTGTTCAACAAATTGATAATTTAATGTATGCAAGAAAAAAACTATCAATCATGTTTCACCGATCAGGATCAAGTACTTATTAGGTCTTTTGTTTAATTAAAGTTTGCCAAAATGTGTAATGATTTGTGAATATTTATCAATTATTACTACTTACCATTCAAATTGTTTCAATGTGTAAACAAGATAACCCGTGGACAAATGATCAAAGTTATAGATAACTGGCAGCTGTGCACTATTTATTATTAAACACGTCAATATGATAATGTGTTAATTCATTACAAATCTTTCTTTTTATCCTTTCATCCTTATGTTTTCATATGTACAGCTGTGATGGCCGAGTGGTTAAGGCGTTGGACTTGAAATCCAATGGGGTCTCCCCGCGCAGGTTCGAACCCTGCTCGCAGCGAATATCTTTCATTTTATGATAGTATCACGAAGGCAATGAATATATATCTAACTGCTTTCAGTGAAATGACGATACCTGGTCGTGCATACACTGAACATACATACATACAGTTGAACCCCGTTGGCTCGAACTCCCAATGACCGGCGAAAATACCTCGAGCCTCGAAAAAATCGAGCCAAGCGGGATTGTTTACCTTCAGTACAAAGAAATCTGTTCTTAACATCTAGTTCGAGCCAATAAGGAATTCGAGCCAAGCGAGTTCAAGCCAACGGGGTTCGATTGTATATTGAAAACACTATTTATTAGCATATGAAAAATTGTTACCATTACCCTGACTTTACAGCTTTACAACCATTTTGAAGAACACCTTTTACCGTTACGGTGACTAATTTTCTTGTCTTATTATAAGCAAACTCTGAGGCAATAACTATGGATTTTCATTTGATATCACTGCACATCCAATCTACTGTTTCTTAAATTTTTAGCGTGTTCTTATTTTTATCATAAAATTTATCTGCAATCTCATTAGACCGTGTATACAATAGCAGAAAGTGCAAAAAATACTAAATGATTGGTGAATAAATTGGGATTTAGTGTTCTACTATAGTCTCATAAGGTAGAAATACAGTGTTTAATGCTCATTTCTTTCAAATTAAACTCGGTTTCCTTCATAAATACCATAGTTCTTTGACATTTATTTATTATTTTTGGAATATTAAAACAATAATATTAATTGTGGTCAATCTTTTTTGCGAGTAAGAGTGCATCTTTAAACAACCATGTCATTATCATGTCATGATTCATAGAATACAGACTTAATGTCTTCTCGCTCGAGTCTAATCAGATGGAACTCTGCAGATTGTTTTCATGAAAGTTGTACTTACACGCAATAAAATTAAGAAAAACATATTGCAGCCTGCAATGATATATAAGGAAAACCCAAAGTTATTGCCTCAGTTTTTGCTTCACGAGATTTATTGTGACTTAAATAATTTTCTTCTCTAATATGGTGAACCGATAGTTTCAAAGGCAAATTAGTCGTTTACCGGCAATTAGTGTTATTTTAGTTTAAATGGTTCAAGCTGTAAAACCAGGTCAAGGTCAGTGTTTTTCAAATTATCCTCCTAACTAACATTGCATTTATTTAAACAAGCACTATTTTGACAGACTTTCAATTGTTCGAGTCTTATTGACATACTCTGTAAGTTTTATTCTTGTTTTTGACGGATCTTCCAAAATCATATGAAATATTAAGTGGTTATTTTGTTTATAATATTGTATAGTTTGATGTTCTAGGGCCCGATTTTATCTAATATGTGGTAGTTTGCTTTTGATGTGAAATTTGGTTTGGGTGGTCAATTATTGAATATAGTGCAAACATTATATACTTAAGGCAAAGGATTAATATAACCGTATTGCACTAAGAACATGAAAGGTACCTTTTAGTTATTTTGTTTCTCTAGTTCATTGTCGCGTTGGCCATTGTCTTGTACCCCTAAACTTGGTTTATTTTCGATTTTTCGACTACTGGGCTTGTCCCTGTAGTTTTCATTCAATTATTATTACATCAAGGCTATTAATTATCGGTGCTTATGCTAAAATTAATACAAGAAGTTTATTTTTGGACATTTGTAGCTTTTTGTTTTTCAAACAAATATCTTTGAGACGGATGCAATGTATTATAGTTTATTTTACGTATTCGATTTTTTGTTGTTCCATTTTGTTACGCTTGAGTTGTTTTATGGTAAACGTTTCATTTCTTTTTCAAACTTAGGTTTATAGGTTTCTTGTTTCGATCTCAAATAGCATATCCATATGTCAGAAAGATGTCCTGAAAAGCTTTGTTTAAAATAACGAAGACAGCCATGGACGTCTTGAACAATAATGCTTCAACATTTCACAAATACTAATAAGGCTTCCTACATTGTGTCTAACAGATGAGTTGCAACGGATTCCAAATAATCATCTTCAACAATAGTACTTCAACATATAAAAAATACTAATGTAATTTTCTACGTTTGAGTGAAACGAATTTGAAGAAAAGTATTTTCCCTTAGATTGTAATGCAATAATCGCTAGGTGGCGTTGTATGTATGCACGAAATGTTCGTGCGATAAGTTATTGAAGTCATTCAGCTTTGGGGAATCGATGCGATCAGTTCGACTAAATTGATTATTTTAATTTGTTATAAGTAATTTGAGGTTAAAACCTCACATTTATAGTTGAAAATTTTAAGAAATATATACATGCCAATTCAGGGAATGTTCCTATCATGGTTATTTCCAAGAATATCTAATATAAATATTTACGCTGAACTCTGTTTGAGAATAATTGAGTATAAATTATGTAATGTATGAATGTATTGAGTAGTAAACATGTATCGGTTCTCCCAAGTGCTTTCTCTACAATGAGATTTCCAAATTACAAATTATAACAATTTATCATCTTTTTTGACAATATTGCTGCTTCAGCACTGTAATGGCTTTCTTAAAATATCTTTCTCATACTGTGCGAAACGCATAGTTAGATTCCTTTGATCGTCCTTTATTGTTATAATAAAAGCTTCATTATATCCTAAGTAACAAAAAATTGCCATTTTATAGCTTCAAACTGTTATCTCTTTTTATTGCATTTAGGCCACACCAAATTGATATTTCGTTCCGCGGATTTACCGCTCCTATTTTTTTGAAAATGTAAAAAAATATTTTTATTTTTTTTGTGCGCCCGCACCTCCATTTTGATCGCCAAGCAGATTTTTTTCAGGTAATAATTTATTAAAAGGCTAAAAATAATCAAGTTAAATTTTTCTACGCTAGTTTTCGTGTTCTTGTAAAGGGAAGTTACCGATGCGTAGTGTTTTTATACTGTATATCGATCAGTTTAGCATGGGTTCAATAAATCCAATCAAAATGGCCGCTTCCGGTATAAACAAAGTGGCTCGAAGTTTGGAAATAAAATCTTATTTTTGACAATAAATATGTTTTGAGCATGCTTAAAGTCATTGTTGATCGTCTCATGCACTAAAGGATCATTATTTAAAGCAATCATTATTCAATAAAGCATATGTATCTGAGACTGGTAGCGATTATATTGCGTAATTAGTGACTCGTTTTGAATGGAAATCGGAATGATCAACTTAGTACCATTTTATTCAAGTCATAATACAAGGGACCAACATCATACCTCGTTACGACGATGCTGAAGATGTCACAGGTCAACTTAACTGGAACATGAGTCATTGTTTGGCCCAAACTGATGTATCAAGCTCATTTTTTTATCAAATTCGGACAAAGCAACAGTTTTGAACAAATATCTTTTCACAAATAGCGATATAAACACTGGTCTGGATATACCTCAACATAAGTAAGCCTAAATTTATCACCTTATATTTTGTTTTTATTTGCAACATAATCCGGGATTGTAATGCACTTGTCAATTGTAACCACTTCCCCGCCCACCCCTCGCCCTTGTTCCAGGGGTATACCAGGGACAGCAGAGGCATATTGAAAATAGTCGGGAATGGGCCTCACATAGGTATTCGGGGTTGCGGGGCAATTTGGCAGGGATTTTACCAGCAGTGTGTCCCTGCAGGTCGGGTATTTTACCCGGGTTTTGAGAGACCGGAAGTCAAAGTCCCCGCTATTCTGGACTTAGGGGGGCATAAACAATTGGCTGGTGCAGAAAAACATCTAGATAACCAAAATAAGTATTCTGAAAAATACCCTTGTTCTTTTTGTTTTAATAAGCACATGTCATTGCATTTCCTGTGATAATAAAAACAAAATTTAGTGTATGTTATATGGAGTCTGATGTTTGATGATGCCAGTGTGTAAGTGATCATTTTTTACAAATGCAAAATCAATCCTAAGTTATGTCTAAATACAGTTGCATATTATGTTAAACTGATTCAGGTAGATTTATATAAGACGTTTCAAACTTTACTAAAAGCAGGGTTATTTATTATTATGAATGATCGTCATATTAAAGTACGTTTTAATTATATAAGAAATTAGATTTATCCATATATTATGTTTGTACTAAACATGGATGAATAAATAGTATGTTTTCCGACATTTTCCCAAGGTCCATTAGAGGTTCAGTTCAAGATGGCATTAAAATGGCTTTAAGGGCAATTATTTTGAACAATCTTTCTTATTTATATTGAATATAAGGAAAAATATATTTTTCGCTCTTCGCTCGCTTCGGTTTTTATGAAAACTGACAAAAAATTTTTTTTATTTTTTTTTTCGCTCGCTCGCTCCAATTTTTTTTGGCAAAAATCCGAGGAACTAAACATTAATTTGGTGTGGCCTTATATGTACTTGTAAACAGCAAAATAGTTGCGGTTTTTCTTCATGCCAATGTTGAATAATTACCATGCGTAGGTGTGTTTGCAGTCAAATTTAGTTTTGTTGTTAGATTTTATACATACAGGTGGACGTTGCAGGATAAATTACGTAGCATATGAATAAAAGCCATCGTATATTTGTGTTGAAGAATAATCTACATCGTTTGACACAAAGACGAACAAAAACTACAAATGTCGGTTCCATCCGAAAAGTTATAAATGTTTCAGTTTGATTCTCTTTTGTAAATCAGTATGGTTTTTTTTAACATAATACAACAAAACGCTCCCGCTAATTTGTAATTTTACATCTTCATCGGACTTTCCCACCATCTTTGTCGATACCAAGTTACCAGCCCTTCTATTACACATTTTACTGTATTTTCTGGTATTCTTAAACTGATAAATGGGGTGAGTTCTCTCGAGTAATAATTGTTAATTTTGATATTCATCTATAATTCAGGATTTTCGTCATTTATGATTATATGCTTACTGATTGTCATGTAAACCCGTTGTTTTGGCTATATATCATTGTCGCATTACTCATAGTACAGAGGGTTCATAATCCAAGCGTGGTGAAGAAAAGCCAGTATAAAAGGACCTACAAACATACGTACAAAATCAATGAACAAATGTGATGATATCTTACATAATATGTTCGATCTTTTTCAGGAATGTTTTATACAATAAGACTTTATTTTTCGTCGGAAAAATTATTTTGTTTTTAGAAATCGCGAACATACATGGCAAATTGTTTGAACTTGTTCATGCCACTTTTTACTTTTATTTATCCCCGGTTGTAAGTTTAATACAAGTATAGAAGTCAAAATGTCTAGTTAAAGCTTAACATTGTGGCCATTGTAGTAAATATTTGTGCAAGAACGTTAAAAAACCCATCAAGTTCGAAGAATTGTTTTTCTCTTAAAATATTCTGTAGAACTTGATGTTCAATAATAAGTAATATATCGTTCTTGCACTGTTCTAGAATACAATTCTTGAAAAGAAGTAAAATATTTCAATTTATTAGAAGTGCTTTTAAAAATGTACATGTATATTAAGTATTGGAAAGGGCGTTTTATAAGTTGTTGTTCTTCTTCCAGCCCAATCCTATATTTTGGTGTTTGTATATGACCTTCATTCTGTGTATGTTCTTTTCGATATAAAATATTTTCAAAACAATTACACACTTCATTGTTATTGTTAACATAGACATCTGCACGTATTCTGAAATTTAAGAAAGCACATATATTTTTAAACAGTTTTAAAATAGTTCGAAAAATGGCGTTTCAAAATATAAAACGAAAATAAAATGTTACAAATTCAAAGTAATCACTGTCATTACCTCTCTCACCTTAATAGCAGTGAACGCAAACCAATGGTAGACTCAACTCATCTCAACTCAACATCTTTATTTCCCCCATGGCTTGAGATATTCATAATATATACAAACATTGATAGACATGGAACATAAATTATATTATATATATACAATAATAGTACAGTTAAAAAATATAGCATATTTTGTCAAAATATTTATACAATTATTGTAGGATATAGCTTCATATCTAAGTATAAATACAAAGCTGATATTTTAATTGCAAATAAATTTAGTGTATTTGCCTTCCATGATAGTAAGGTCGTATGTGATCCGCCGCTTGGATGCAGAAATCTTGTTGAAACGAAATACAAGAGATTTACAGCGGCGAGTTATGGCATTATAGATAAACCCCCTTCTATGTGCTTTTACTAAATGTTGTACTATAATTGTTTTGATTCATATTCGAAATCATTTAATACAACTATTACATCCTGTTTTTTTTTTTTAAATATTACTCAAATTGAAATACTCGTAGTGCCGCATTGCATTTTATTTGCACTAAACACCCTTTAATGATAAAATGTGAATGGTAGAAGCGATTCCAGGTTTTTGTTTTCTCATTCAACATTAGTTTGATGTTCCCTAACTTGCAAAAAGGACCTCGTGGTATAATTCCTGTGCCTTATAACTTCAATTCACGTTGTTGACATTGTAAGATATATATTATCTCCTAAATACAAGCTGTTAACGATGACAGAAGCCTGATTGTGGATGAGAATGTTCAGTTTGATAGATTAGTGGCTCACTGAGTTGGTGTTAGCGACTTCAATGTAAATACGCATGTGGTCTTAGACGCCAAGTTGTTTGTAATTTTCAAGTCAAATGAGCATGAGGAAAACATTTGGTTTGCAATTGATAACTGTGGGGGTTGCTTTATCAGAAATGAATATTTTAAGAAGCGCAAAAGAAAGACAGAGTTATCGTCCTCCGATCCTGAAGACCTAGTGGTTTAGGTTTTAATTTGGTAAGACCTGTATACGCTAGATACATATTAGGCCATTGGAGGTATGTCCGTATATTTTACATTGTTTTGTGAAGATTGATCATTACAGTCCCTGCAAACAAAAGGCACATTTGTGTCTTAAATTTCACATAATTTAACTTTGGAACCATTGCATTCCGAACAGTGTTTTCCCTTGTCACTAAGTTTACAATATTTGCAAAAAGAGGCTTCAAATATGATTTTATGATTCCGGTACACATTTATTTATTTAAAACGTAATTGGTTGCGTCGGTAAAACAAAGCATGCGTTCTTTTCCATTTTCTCCTTCGTATAAATGTCCTATGTTCAAGATAAATGTTTCAGTTATGGTCAAAACTTTTCGAATTCTGCTTTGTTTAGGAAAAGCATTATGAGTCAATATTGAATAGTTAAAAAAAGATATATAGAGATGAAAGCCTTGAAAGGCTGTAGGTGCGACAAGCTTGATTTTACCGTTTTACAATTCTGTTCACAGGCAATAGAGACCGAATCAAACTTCTTTTGAGTGGCCCCAAATTTTAACCGATAAGTGCCTGTCTTAACCTAAGAATATGTAATGGAAATTGATGAATTTTAAAAAAAGTAAGCTTACATTTTTTTTACAAATACAAAGTTGCATACAATTTACCGATAAACCCATGTACTAGAATATTTGAACATTGCTTTCATTTTATTTTTCATTGCTTGAGTAAAGTTAATTAAATGAGGCCAAATATAAGCTGATGAATGAGATAATATTTAACTTTTAAACGTTATTTTAATTTAGTTTTCCCCATTAAATGGGGAGACAAATTGCTTTTGCTCGAGTAGTCTGTCTGTCCGTCTCCCTAATTCTTGAACCGCTTGAAGGATTTTGAAACAACTCGTCACAAATGTTCACCATATTGAGACGATGTGCAGAGTGCACTGTTCCAGAATACAATTTCTCTTTCACTTAAATAACCATTAAAAAAAGCCAACCAATGGCAGACGATGGCTTTTCAGTTATGTGTATTTTTAGATTTAACGCTTTCTATGTGCTTTCACTTAATTTTGTACTTTGTCTTGTTGTTATTAAAATCCGAAAGCTTACAACAAAACTAAGTCCTGCTTACCTAAATTTCAAATTTAAATTTTCGTAGTACCGCATCACATTTTATATATGCACTTTAATAATAAATGGGGAATGATAGATGCGTTTGCGTTTTTTTTTCTATTTAAATATGGGTTTGTTTTTTCCATACTTGCAAATTAGCCCTCATGGTATAATTTCTGTGCCTTAGATCTCCACTAAATAAAAAACACGGTTTCACATTTATCATCTCATAAATACAAGCTGTGACTGAAGACAGAAGCCTGATTAGTGAAGAGAATGTGCAGTTTGTTAGATTAGGGACGCACTGAATCGTTTTTCACGTCTTCCACGTTAATACTCATGGGACTGAGACGCCTAGCTCTTTGTAAATTCCAAGTTTAATGAGCTTGAGGAGAAGATTTGATTGCATTTGATAGCTGTAGGGTTTGTAAAACTAGACCTGAATAATTTTAGAAGCTAAAAAGGCCAACTTAATTAGAATGCAACGTTTGACCAAGTTGTCGTCCTCCAATCCTTAGAAATTAATGGTTTGGATGTTTATTTTGTAAGGGGTATATATACGTTTGGTTTTATATGAGGCCAATGGAGTGATGTCCGTGTAGATGCTTGTTTATTGCTTTAAATGATTTTGGTGAGAAAACAAAAGGCATGATCGTGTCTTATAATTGAAATATTATTATATTATCCATTTCTATTTGAAAACCAGTGCATTCCGAGCAGTATCGTCACTCTTTATGGATCGAACTTGCCTGCAAACAATTTTAGCTTTGAAGGAAATGATCACGTAAAGAAGAGTACCAGCAGCGTAATGGTTTTCATTTTAGACCTTTAGACAATGAAAGCTGTATAAAGAGACAAGACATTGACCACCGTAAATTATTTCTAGGGATGAAACAGACATTGGATAAGTAGAAAATCGTGCATCAATCGAGACATGTTTTAGCAATGATCTTTAAGAGGTAATTAACAGCATAGACTATTTTGAAACCAGATTTTCTTTATAGTTGGTACATTGATCTTACCAAAACAGTCATGTTTCTCCATATGTTATTGTAATCATGCTTCTGATCCATCATACAGTTCAATCAAATAACAAGTATACGACTTGTTTTATTCATGTCATCCGCCAAGTATTGATTAAACATTGGCGAATTTTCCAATGCATGTTACGCACTTAGAGAAAGATACACACCTATTGTTTACTTTGTGTATATGCATGTATGTATTGTCCGAAAAAAGGGGTAAACTATCCATTGGTAGTCGTGTGTCTTATAATATCAAAATAAAACAATACAACAAGGGTAGGGTTTAAGACACTGTATGTTCTCTCCTGTTCGAAGCGTTAACACTGCGTGGAGCTTACATGCTTTTTAGATAAATGAAATAATTTTAAACTCTTTTATCCGCCTCCTATCTCTCTTAAAGTCTGATAACTACTTTGTTGTAAGTTGGTAAACTTTAAACAATATCCAGTTGGTTAGATTTTAACACGATTTCGTTTTATCAAAAGCTACCTTTGAGCTTGATTTTTAGGTATATTTAGAATAATATCACGAAATAAAACGACAGAAAATTCATAAATTTTATTGTCTTACTGTTAAAAACAAACTTTCGATATTAAATTATATATTTTTTTAAATTGTTTGATGCTATCAATACCCCTTATTGATCACTTTTAGAGAAACACTCAAGGAAGTCGTCACTTCAATATAATGTGAATCAAGTTACACATCTAAACCAAAAAAAGTCAAAAATAAAATCGGGCTCTTGAACATTAGATTTATACAGTTTCATAAACATGATATTATAACCATTTGATATTTCATATGCTTAGAAAGATTCTTCAAAAACAAGAATAAAACTTCCCAAGTATGTCAATAAGAGTCGAACAATTAAAGGTACGTCAATATAGTGCTTGTTAAGATAAATAGAAAGACAGCTTGAGCCATTTTAACTCAATTAAAATAACACTTTTGCCGATGATGGGATTAATTTGCGTATGTAACTATCGGTTCATTATAATAGAGAATATTTTTTTATGTCTTCTGTTTTATTAATTTAAGTCAAAACAAATTTCATTAAGCAAATACCGAGACAATAACTTTTGATTTTCTTATATGCCACTGTAGGTTCCAATCTGCTGTTCCTTAAAGTTATAGTGTGTAGTACTTCAATAATGAAAATTATCTACAGAGTTCCATTTGATAGGCGCCAGCGAGAAGACATTAGGCCTTTATTCTAGGAATGACGACGTGGTTGTTTAATTATAAACACTGCTCACAAGATAATATGCAATACGTGTAGTTATTTGACACTTTAAATATATTTTGCTTATGGAGAGATGAGGCAACGGGCTTAATAATTTGTACATTTCTCTGACTAAACGTTGCTTTAATTAAATAAACTTGATCAATCTGCTGTGAACGTCCATTTCCGGTTCATCGCGACAGGAACGATTTCCCACCTATACCGTTATTTATGCAATATGAGAGGGTCAACCAAATGTAACAAATGATAACTGTGATGCGAGGGTCGAGATAGCCATAGGTTTAAGAGCAAAATAAACTATTAAAATGTACTTGCAACGAGGAGGAATATTCAAGAGTATTTCGTTCGCAACAGGGGTAAACATTTTCGTTACAGTTGTCAACACACTGTCATTTTGCAGTCAAATCTGGAGCCACTCTTAACCAGACGCCAACTTGGAAACGCCGAGGTGCTCGTGTTGGACGTTAATTGTTTAACAAGTTTATAACTTTATGTATGCAAGGGAAACTATCAATCATGTTTCACCGGTCCGTTTCAAATACTCATTATAATAGGTCTTTTGTTTTATTTCAGTTTGCTAAAATATGTACTGATTAGTCAATATTTATCAATAATTACTATTTACCATTCAAATTGATTTAATGTGTAAACAAGATAACCAGTGGCCAATGATCAAAGTTATAGATAACTGGAAGCTGTGCACTTTTTATAATTAAACAAGTCAATATAATAATGTGTTTATTCATTACAAATCTTTCTTTTTATCCTTTTCATCCTTTCGTTAACATATGTACAGCTGTGATGGCCGAGTGGTTAAGGCGTTGGACTTGAAATCCAATGGGGTCTCCCCGCGCAGGTTCGAACCCTGCTCGCAGCGAATATCTTTTATTTTATGAGAGTATCACGAAGGCAATGAATATTTATATGAATATATCTAACTGCTTTCAGTGAAATGGCGATACCTGGTCATGCATACACTGAACATACATACATACATACATACATACATACATACATACATACATACATACAGTTGAACCGCGTTGGCTCTAACTCCCAGGTTCCGGCGAAAATACTTCGAGCCTCGATATATTCAAGCCAAGCTTGTTTACCTTCAGTATAAAGAAACCGGTCCTTTACTTCTAGTTCGAGCCAACAAGGAAATCGAGCCAAGCGAGTTCGAGCCAATGGGGTTCGCCTGTATATTTAATACAATATTTATTAGCATGTGAATATGAAAAATGGGTAACCTTAACCTTAACCTAACTTTACATCTTTACAGCTTTTTTTATCGAGAAGAACACATATTGCCGTTACAGTGACTAATTTCCCTGTCTTATTATAAGCAAAATCTGAGGCAATAACTGTGGATTTTCCTTTGATTGCACTGCGCATTCAATCTTCTTTTTCTTAAATTCTTAGCATGTTTGTATTTTTATCCTGAAATTTATCTGCAATATCATTCGACCGTGTATTTAATAGCAGAAAGTGCAAAAATACTAAATGATTGGTGCATAACTGAAATATTTACTGTGGTCGACTACAGTCTCATAAGGTAGAACTACAGTGTTTATGCTCATTTCTTTAAAATTAATTTCGGTTTCCTTCATAAGAACCATTGTTTTTCTTTTTACATTTATTTATCATTTTTGGAATACTAAAACAATATTATTAACTGTGGTCAATCCTTTTTGGGAGTAAGAGCGTATCTTTAAGCAATCATGTCATTATTCCTAGAACAAAGCCTGTATGTCTTCCCGCTCGAGTCTAATCCGATGTAACTATGCAGATAATTTCCATGATAGTTGTACTCACACGCAATAAAGTTAAGAAAAAAATACTGCAGCCTGCAATGATATATAAGGAAAATCCCTACTTATTATCTCAGTATTTACTTCACGAGATTTATTGTGATTTAAATGATTTTCTTCTCTAATATTGTGAACCGATAGTTTGAAAGGCAAATTAGTCGTTCACCGGCAATTAGTGTTGTTTTAGTTTAAATGGTTTAACTGTAAAACCAGGTCAAGGTCAGTGTTTTTCATTGTAACCTCCTAGCTAACATTGCAATTATTTAAACAAGCACAATTTTGACTGACTTAGTTGTTCGACTCTCAAGGCCTTGATAAACGTACCTAGTTTTTTATATATATATATATATATATATATATATATATATATATATATATATATATATATATATATATATATATATATATATATATATATATATATATATATATATATATATATAGTATGTATGCACTGTGTTGCTTGTGGTGTTTTGTGCTGTTCTTCAATGTTTCTTGTGTGTGATTTCAAGTTCTATGTCTTTGGCGTTTACCCAGTGCCATTAAACCGGGTTTATGTTTAAACTTTTTGCTACTGAGCTTGTTTCTGTAGCTTTACGCATATTCTTTTTGACATTATTGGTAAGTTTTATTCTTATTTCTGACGGATGTTCCAAAACATATGAAAAATCAAATGGTTATTATATTATGTTATAATTATGTATAGTTTTGATGTTCCAGAGCCCGATTTTATCATATATTTGGTTGTTTGCTTTTAATGTGAAATTCGGTTTGGGTGGTTAATTATTGAGCTGTAGTGCAAACGTTTTATTCTTAAGGCAAAGAATTAACATAACCGTAGTGCACTAACAGAACATGAAAGGTTCCACTTAGTTATTTTGTGTCTCTAGTTCATTGTCTCTCGCGTTGGCCCTTCTCTTGGGCCTTTAAACTTGGTTTATTTTCGATTTTCGACTACTGGGCTTGTCCCTGTAGTTTTTATTCCATTTTTTATACATCAAGGCTATTAATTAACGTTGCTTCCGCTAAATTAACCCAAGCAGTTTTTTTTGACATATGTAGCTTTTTGTTTTTTCAAACAAATATCTTTGAGACGGCTGCAGTGTATTATAGTTTGTTCTATGTATTCGACTTCTAGATGTTTCATTTTGTTACGCTTGGGTGGTTTTAAGGTTAAGGTTTCATTTATTTTCAAACATAGCTTTCTCGTTTCGATCTCAAATAGCATATCCATATGTCAGAAGTGTGTTCTGAAAAGCTATTTTTAAAATAACGAAGACAGCCATGGACGTCTTGAACAATAATACTTCAACATTTCACAAATACTAATAAGGCTTCCTACATTATGTGTACATGTAACATAGAACAGTTCAGTTGCAACGGATTCCAAATAATCATCTTCAACAATAATACTTCAACATATTACAAATACTAATAAGGCTTCCTACATTATGTCTACATGTAACGTAGTACAGTTGCGTAACAACCAATTTCAAATACTCATCTTTTTTGACAGCACTTTCTGCTTCTGCACTGTAATGGCTTTCTTAAAAAAATCCTCATACTGTGCGAAACGCATAGTTAGATTCTTTTGATCGTCCTTTATTGTTATAATAAAAGCTTCATTATATCCTAAGTAACAACAAATTGCCATTTTATAGCGTCAAACTGTTATCTATTTTTTTGCATTTATATGTACTTGTAAACAGCAAAATAGTTGCGGTTCTTCTTCATGCCAATGTTGAATAATTACCATGCATAGGTGTGTTTGCAGTCAAATTTAGTTTTGTTGTTAGATTTTATACATACAGGTGGACGTTGCAGGATAAATTACGTAGCATATGAATAAAAGCCATCGTATATTTGTGTTGAAGAATAATCTACATCGTTTGACACAAAGACGAACAAAACTACAAATTTCGGTTCCATCCGAAAAGTTATAAATGTTTCAGTTTGATTCTCATTTGTAAATCAGAATGGTTAATTTACATAATACAACAAAACGCTCCCGCTAATTTGTAATTTTACATCTCTATCGGACATTCCTTCCATCTTTGTCGAAATCAAGTTACCGACCCTTCTATAACACCTTTTATTCTATTTTCTGGTATTCTTAAACTGTTCTCATTCTCTCGGGTAAATGGGGTGAGTTCTTTCGAGTAATTATTGTTATTCATCAATTATTCAGGATTTTCGTTATTAATTAATATATGCTGATTGTCATAAACCCGTTCGTCGTGGCTATACATCATTGTCGCGTTACTCGAAGTACGGAGGGTTCATAACCCAAGCGTGCTGAAGAAAAGCCAGTAAATTTTTTTACAAAATTATATGTTGTCCAAAATTTAATATATGAGTGCGCGGTTTACTCGCGCATGAATAAAGGGTTAGAATTAAAAGTAATCTAAGTATAAAGTGGACATTAAAGTGAAACAATAGTGAAGATCAGAATAAAATGGACACTACAAAAAAGTGGAATTATTCCTGCAGATTTGAACTAGCTAGGATATGCAGTCAGAGACCATTTTATCACGGAAAACGGTTACTCTGGGTTACTCTGATGTATGCTATGAACATAATTTAAAACCTGTCAACACTGGAATGGGACTGGTTAACCCTTTCATGACCTGTTCTAGAAGATCAAGTTCGAAAAATTGTTTTTTTCTCAAAGGTTTCTCAAACCTGATGTTCCTAAACAAACTTTTTTGTTCTAGCACTATTCTAGAACACAATTCTTGTACAGTTCCAGATTATTTCAATGTTTATTCGAAATTAAATGTTGTGCATATTTACTAGTGGAAAATGCTTTTTAACGTTGTTGTTTCATCTAACCCTATCCTATATTTTGATATTTTGTATATGACTTGCATAGTTTGTATGTTCTTTCCGAAATAATATGTTTTTTAAAACCATTCTTTGTAAACATTGATATGTTAATCTATGCTCATACATTTTCTCACTTTTCTGGCAACTAGATTGAATGCAACAGAATTCCTACCAATTAACAATATCAAAGAGCACAACAACAAATTGATACAATTGTACACCGACAAAAACTAAATTAATTTTTAGTGATGAAATATGGCAAATACATACTAACATTTTAAACACTTTAACAGATGCCGAAAATCCGCGATTCCAAACTTCAGTCGAAAAGAAAACGTTGCAAATTAAAAGAAATCAATGTCATGCCATCTCAATGTAGTGTTTTTCAAATTTACCCCCTATATACAATTGTTTACTAAATGTTGTACTTTCGACTTATCCCAAATTATATAAACAATCTATCACGTCCTGATTACCTATTATTACTTAAATTCAAGTACTCGTAGGGACGCATTATATTTAACATGCATTAAACCTTCGAATGATGATATGGAAATGATAGATGCGTTTCCGTGTTTTATTTTTAATTTTCTCCTTAAACATGGTTTGCCGTTCTAATTCTTGCTAAAACGCCGTCGTGGTATAATTCCTGTGCATTAGAGTTTCAATTCTCGATCTTTTATTTGACAAAAAACAAGGTAACACATCTATTATCTCATAAATACATGCTGTGAACAAAGACCAAAAGTCTGATTATCGAAGGGATTATGCAGTTTGTTAGATAAGTGGCGTACTGAGTCGTTCTTCGCGACTTCCAAGTTAATTCACATGGGACTTAGACGCCCAGCCGTTCGTAAATTCCAAGTTTAATGAGCTTGAGGAGAACTTTGCTTGCGTTTGATAGTTGAAGGGTTTGTTAAAAGAGACCTGATTTTAGCTAGAAAGGCCAAACTATTTCACTGAAAAAAATAGAATGCGACGTTTGACATAGTTGCAAGGTCTCGATATGCTTTGTTTATATTAGGCCAATGGAGGTATGTCCGGGTATATTCTAATGTTTGCAAGACATGATTACCGTCCCCGTAATCAAAAGACATATTTGTGTTATACTTACTTATACTTACATAAACTTAAATACACATTTCAATTTTAATATGACTGCATTCTAAACAGCAGTATTTCGCCATGCCATCGCCCTTTTAACATCTAACTAGCATGCAAACAGTTTTAGCATTGTAGGAAATGGTGACGTAATTGAGAGTATCATCTGCGTCATGTTGTTTTAGACACTGAAAGCTGTATACAGGGATAGCAATTTTACCACCGTAATTTATTTCCAAAGTACGAGCTTGAAGGTGTCCAGGGATGAAATAGACATTGGATAAAGTAGGAAGCCAAACATCGTTTGTATATGTGTCTGTATACACCAATTAAATATTGTCTTGACTTGTAAATAATAGACATTGAATCTTTGATGTATTGCCACTAATTGTATTGCATCCTAAAAAAGCCGACATTTTACAAGATTCTGAACTATCAAGGAATGATTTGGAAAGATGTTAAATAGGAAATAAACTGCATGTGTTACTTTTTCCATTGCTGTATTTTTTTAAGTATGCATCTAATGTTTCACACAGTTCAACCGGTTAAAACAGTCGTACGACTTGTTTTATTTATGTCATCCGCTTACTATTGATTTAACATTGGCGAATTTTCAAATGCATGTAACGTACTTAAAGTAATAGAAGAGAACTTCCCACAGAAGGTTTACTTTGTGTAAATACGTTTAAGCCCAAGTCGATGAAAGTAGTATGTGGAAAGAGGCGAAACTGTTTATTGGTAGTCATGTGTGTTTTAAGATCAACATAAAACAAAATATCAAGGGTTAGGTTTCTGATATTGTATGTTTTCTCCTGTTCGAAGCTTTAAAAATGCAATGAGCTTACATGCTTGTTAAGATACATAAAAAATGAACTCTTCCGCCCCGCCTCTTATCGCTTTGAAGCTTAGATATCTTCTTTGTTGTACGTTGGTGAAATGCAAACAATATCCAGTTGTTTAGATCTTTGCACGATTTCTGTTTATCATTCCGCAGTTTCGTTTGAAATTGATTTACGTAATATAAAGACGGATACAAAATACAATATTCTGTGGTAATGCTTCCGGTTGGAAAATATTACTAAATTAAACGATATGGAATACATTGATGTTATTGTATTGCTATTAAAACAATATTTCGATATTAATGTTTTTTTTTAAAAAATGGTTTGATGTTGTTCATACCGCTAAGTGATCACTTTTAGTGAAATGAAGTCGTCAGTTCAATATAATGCTAATCAAATAATGCTCCATACCCAAACTCACAAGTATACAAAAACATCGCATCGGGCTCTAGAACATTACAAATTTACATTATTACATACATGAGATAATAACCATTTCATACTTCACATGTTTTGGAAGTTTCTTCAGAAAGATAAAATTTACCTAGTATATCAACAGCGGTCGAACAATTAAAGGTCTGTCAATATAGTGCTTGTTTAGATATATACAACATTAGTTAGGAAGTGAAAATTAAAAAGAAACCTTAACTTGAAATCACAATTCGAACCTTTTTATCGAAAATAATAGTTTTTGCCGGTGCTGGGACTTATTTGCCTGTCTAATTATCGGATCATTATTCCAAAGAAGAAAGTCGTTTCAGTCGCAACAAAATTTCCTTAAGCGATTCTGAGAAAATAACTATGGATTTTCCTTTTATGGCACTCACGCTCCAATCTTCTGTTTCTTAAAGTGGTAGCGTGTTCGTACTTTTATCATGCAAATTATCAGCAGAGTTTCATCTAATTAGACTCCAGCGAGAAGAAATAAGAGCTTAATACAAGGAATGATAAAGTGATTGTTAAATTATAAAAACTGCTTACAAGATAATATGCAATAGTTATTTGACACTTACAAATATATTTTGCTGCTGGAGGTCTGAAGCAACCGGGTCAATAAAACGATCAGTTCTCTTATTGAACGTTGCTTTAACTACGTGAACATGAGCATTCTACTGCGAACGTCCATTTCCGGTTCGTCGCGCCAGGAAAGCTATCCTGTCAACACGTTTATGTCTGCAATATAAGAGGGTCAACCATATTTTACAAATGATAACTATGATGCGAGGGTGAAGATCGCCATAGCTTTACCAACAAAGGAAATGATTCATATTTTACAATGAGGAGGAATACTCAATAGCATCCGGTTACAGCAGGGATAAATATTTCCGTTACAATAGTTAACACACTGCCATTTTGCAGCCGTACATGGAACCACTCTCACACAGACGACAACTTGAAAACGCCGAGATGGTTTTACATCCGGCGCCCGTCGGCATGGCGTTTTTAGAGCGGCACGTCCACTTTTTGCAATGAATACAGCATATTTTGGCAAAAGTGTAATCGGTCGCGCGGTCATGTTCGAAATACGAACCGGAATCCTGCAAAATGAGCATCTTGACTTAACTTGTACTAGCCTAGGGCAACCATTCAAATAAGTGGAGTGTTCGTCCGTCTCTGTAACACCAATTGTCATACTGCCAACATAGCAAACATCAACAGTAAGGGTCTTAAATAGTTTCATCACATTTGGACTCCTACCCAACTGATATTACATGCCTTTGAAAATGTCGACAAGATGTTTTGCCACTTAGGTGACATCTGACTAATATCAGCAGCTGACTTCACATGACTAATAATGTTGGTACAATTAGCAACCATTTTACACCTAACCTTCTTAAATAATTTTATTTTGATAATTATAACGAATGACATGGAATCATACTTATTAGGTCTTTTGTTTAACAAAAGTAAGCCAATTAGTGAATTGATTGGTCAATATCTGTATGATGATTTTTACTTAGCAGTCAAGTAATTTCAATAAGTAAACAAGTCTTAAGATGACCAGTGGACAAATGATCAACGTGTGGTATAAATTGGCTGCTGTACACTATTTATTATCTGGAAAATGAAAAGGCAAAATGATCAAGAATAAAATTATTAAAACTGTTGTGTTTCCATTATTTTATATTTACAGCTGTGATGGCTGAGTGGTTACGGCGTTGTAGTTCGAAAACCAATGGCGTCTCTCCGCTCAGGTTCGAACCTTGCTCGCAGCGAAAGTCTTTTATTTATGAAACTGTCAAAATGTCTTTTGAAAGGCGGATAAGCTTTGAATTGTTATGCATTGAAAATAAAAGATTTTCTGAACAAATCGAAAATAAATATCGAATTGATGAGTTAAGACATGAAATTAGTTTTAGAAATGATACAGAATTAAATTAGAAAGGTACAAAACACACTAAAAACAAGAACAAACACACGACAAAACAAGTAAAATTTTGCCCGCAGTAGGAAAACTATTATTATAAAGATTTGAGGTAAATTTGAGCCTGAAGTTTGACTAATGGAAATCAGCTAAATCTACAGAAAAAAACAATTGTCTTAAACATGATATCCATGTATGCATGTACGAAGAACACGAAAATTAACTTAGGTCTAAGGCCATTGGTTTAATTGGAGGTATAGTTACGTTTATAACCATTGTTACAACACAGATATTATATAAATATGATACGGGATAATGTACGGGCATAACGTCATCAACTTCAACTTTAAATTCCACATGTCATTTCCATGGTTATAGTCTATGTTCAAACCACTGCGAGAAAAGTTCAAGGAATAACCATAAGTTCACGAACTCTTTTAAAACTTGAAAAATTATATATGAGTTACCTCCCTTGGGGGTAAATTTGCCATTAGCTACTAAAGTCAATACAGATGGACGCACAATATCGATTCAAGCGCCATATGTAAATTTAATTTATATAAAATGACAATATAAAATACATTGTAATTATTAAGATGTCTTATTTTATCAGTGCTCTGCAGTAATGTGACATTTTTCTGGTTTGAAATCACAGGATATCATTGTCATAGGATTTTGACTGGTTCAGTCATTCACCCATTGACTATTAAGATGAAAAGATGCTAACAAATTCTGATGAAAACCTGGTCACACTATAATGATAGATAGATGTTATTTCTCTGTCTGGTGTGATTGACTTGATCCATGTGTATTTGGCATTTCTATCTTGTCGTTTCATATATATTGTCCTTTCGTCGGTGTTCATTTTAGATCTATCTAGTACAATAATATCATATTTTTGTTTACAAAATTACTCAAACGCGTTATGTAATATTGTTATCTTATCTTTAAATGGTGTTTCATAATGTTAGACTTTAGTTTCGTCGGACAAGGATTATTCTTAGAAGTCGCTGAAATATGACAAATTATTTGTACATTTTCAAATTATTCTGTAGTATCATAATATATACTAGTGTATTACAAGCTACAAGCTTTAGTTTACTGTGTATTATTGGTGTTTTGATAAATACTCGTTTGACCGAATTATATTGTATATGCAATAAACACCTTTAAATGGTAGATGCATTTCCGAGTTTTTGTTTTCTCATTAAGCATGGTATGTAGTTGCCATACTTGCAAAAGCGCACTCGTAGTATGATACCTGTGACCTAGAGCTCCAATTGACGTTGTTATAGTAGATAACAAAACACGGTTACACATTATTATTATTTCCTAAAAACAAGCTGTGAACGCTGACAGAAGCCGAATTATCGAAGAGAATATGCAGGTTGTTAGACTAGTTGTTGTCGCGACTTCCAAGTTAATACGCATGTGGTCTAAGACGCCAATGGTTCGTAATTTCCAAGTGTAATGAGCTTGAGGAGAACATTTGTTTTCCAATTAATAGCTGTGAGGTTTGTTAAACCAGACCTTAATTATTTAAGAAGCTAAAAAGGCCAACGTATTCCACTAGAAATAATTACAATGCGACGTTTAACCAAGTTGTCGTCCTCCGATCCTGAAGAATTAATGGTTTGGATGTTAATTTGGTAAGGGGTTTTTACAATTGGATTTATATTATTCCAATGTAGTCGTGTCGATTTCATTGTTTTGTTAGAAATTATTACCGTCCTCGAAAACAAAAGGTATGTTTGTGTCTTTAAACTCAAATAATTAATCAATCACTGTATTTCGAACAGTATTTTGCCTTGTTATCGCTCTTTCAACAACGAACTAGCTTGCACATATTTTAGCATTCAAGAAATGGTTACGAAAGGGAGACACTGAAAGTTGTATACAGATATAAGAAATTGACCTCCGTTAATATTTTTCAATACTTTAAGGTGTCCAGGGTTGAAATAAATATTGCATAAAATACCATACATCAATCGAGGAATGTGTTAGCAACGATGATTAAAAGAAACAAACAGCATGGGATATTATAAAACACGTTCTAGTTATTGGTTATGACAATGATCTAACCAATAAAACTGTGTCTAATCATTGTTTATTTTGAAATTATGCCTCTGATATTTCATTCAGTTAAATCGACTTAACGATTTAAACAATTTGTTTTATTATTGTTATTCGCTTAGTATTGATCAAACATACGAATTTTCTAATGCATGTAAAGCAATTCAAGTAATTAAAGAAAACTACACACCTAAGGTTAACTTTGTGTATATATGGTTTAAGATCAAAATAAAACACAATAACGCTTGTAGGTTTCTGACATTGTATGTTCCCTCCTATTTGAAGCGTTTGCCAGCGGGAAGCATACTTGTTAGATACGTGAAATTCTTCCGTCCCGCCTCTTATCGCTCTGAAACTTTTATGTCTACTTTGTTTTTGCGTTGCTAAAATGTAAACATTGCAAGATTTCTGTTGATCAATCCGTTTGTAATACCTACGTTTAATATTAATCTAAGGAATATTTGGACGGATAAAAATACCAAATGGTATGGTATTGCTTCTGGTTGGAAAAAATATTACTAAATAAAGTGGCAAAATACATTAATTTCATTGTATTTTTGTTAAAAATAAAATTTCCACATTTTACAAACAAACAAACACACAAGTATACAATAAAATCACATCGACCTCAATAACATTGAACTATATTTTGCTGCTAGAAGAATGAGGCAACGGGGTCGACAAACCGTACAGTTTTCGGATTCAACTTTTCTTTAAAAACGGAGCTTGAGCAATCTGCTGCGAAAGTCCATTTCCGGTTCTTCTCGTCAGGAAAGCTATCCTGCCAAAACCTACAAATGATTACTTTGATGCGAGTGTAGAAGTCGCAGTCGGGTTACTAGAGAGAGAAATGATACATTTTCTGCAATGAGGAGGATTATTCCGTAGCATCCGCTCGCAGCAGGGATAAACATTTTCATAACATTGATGAACACACTGTCGTTTTGCAGTCGAACCTGGAGCCACTCTTACGCAGACGACAATTCGGCATGGAGCTTTTAGAGCAAGGCGAAAACGCACCGCACGAGAATTGCAGGCGGCTAGTGATTCTTGGTTCTAGAAAAGTTGGAAAAACTGCTATTGTGTCTCGGTTTCTGAATTATAAGTTCGATGAAAAGTATACTCCGACAATTGAGGACTTTCATAGGAAGATTTACAAAATAAAAGGGAAAGCGTATCGTTTGGACATCTTGGATTCCTCTGGAAATCACCCTTTTCCTGCAATAAGGCGATTGTCTTTTATCACAGGTAATTTCTTATTACTTTCAGTATCACCATAATCTCAAAAGTGCATCACCATGGTAAACACATTGAATGATTGCATAAGACAGAGAGCATTTAGGTTACTAACACACGTCATTCCGTGTAAATTCTTGAATCATACTTGCTACTCTTAACAGGATGTGTCTACGCAGACGCCGTGTCTTTTCAAATTAAAAACAGGTAAGGTATGATCGGGTGTAGGTTTCATGTAAAACTACCTTTTTTAAATATGAAACATAAAAATCGTTTCTGAAAATGTCATTTTGAATGTTTTAAAGCAAACATGCGGAGCATATTATATTTTGTTTGGCTTTTCATTTATTGATCTGTCGTGCAAAAATCTTATTCTTGAATCAATGGAATAATAAAAATCATATTGCATCAACAGAACATTAAAGGTAAAAATAAGTTATTTTGTGTATCTAGTTTATTGTCATTTGGGCCCTTGCATTGAACCTCTTAACTTGGTTGATTTTGAATTTTCGAATACCTGGCTTGTAACGGTATTTTGCATTCTATTATTTCTACATTCAAACTATAAAGTAATAGTTAGGTGGCATGAAGTGAATTCGTAATGAATAAGAATTGGCGAAATGTGCGTAGCGAACGAGCTCTTCTTATTCAGTAAGGAAATACTTCAGATCATCTTACTTACTTAGAATACAATTTCAATGGCTGATACATTGACAACGCAAAATATGGCGCAGAGAGTTTGTATCGGACGAGTGGCGGTAGGCGGACCACTGAACATCCGCGAAAATTGAAATTCTTAATGAATGAGTCCAGTACTTAATGATTGCCTATCTGCAATTCCATTGGCTGAAAATGTAGGTTGTATTTATTATATGTGTTTGCTAATATATACCCAAAATGTTAACTTCTAAATATTTGTAGCAAACATATATCTTTTGAAACGGTTGCAGTGTATGAAAGTTTTTTCTCTCTACATATTCGACTTCTTGTTGTTAATTTGTTACGCTGTTGTTTATGGTAACATTTTAAATGTTTCCTATATAACTGTTTGTTCCATAGGTAAATTTTTAGTTAGCCAAAATCCAAATACTTAGACTGAATTCCCGCAGGTTTATAGCTTTTTTGTTCCTATCCTAAATATCATATGAAGATGTCAGAAGTGTGTACTGAAAACACACACTCTGTTTAGCATAACGAAGACAGACATGGAGGTCTTGAATAATAACATGTTGAACAACATATCACAAATACTAATAAGCTTCCTACATTATTTCTTCATGTAATGTAGAACAGTCGTGTTTTAAAGGTGTTCACATAATCATTCTTTTTGACGATATTTTCTGCTCATGCACTGTGATTGGCTTCTTATGCAGACCTTTCTTTACAGTGAGAAATGCATATTAAGATTCTCTTGATCGTCCTTTATTGTTATAATTGAATCATCATTTTATTCTAAGTAGCAGCAAAATGGTATTTTGGAGTGTCAAACTATAATCTTATTTTTTGGCATTCCTATGTTCTTTTAAACAGCACATAGTTGCAGTTCTCCTTCATTTCAATTATAAATAATTACCAATGAATATGTATGTTTGCAGTCAGATTTTGTTTTAGTCGTAATATACAATACGAATGTTTTGTGGTGTGCAAAATTGTGAAGGAAACGCCGGTACTAGCTGGCGAACCAAAGAAAGCTTTGAAGATCACTGATGTTCGTCGGAACCTTCCAATATCTAAGTGCAACAATAGTGTATGGGTCAGTGTCTACACACGACTCACTAACAACATGCTGAGCTTCATCTTCAACTCTTCTAATTCTAGTCGACTGAAAACAGAACAGAGCCTCTGTAAATGGGTTTGTAAGGTATGGATGAAAATGATAATGTCGACTAGGTAGATCAGACACGTTGGCACTCCTAGGCTGATCAGGCTCCTTCATGGCACATTGTCAATACCATCTGCGGAGGTCAAGTTTGATGAAAAAACAAGAACCAGACAAAGAATAAATCGTGTCATCGATACGTGTTAGAGAGAAAGCTTACTTCACATTGTTATAATTTAAACGACGAACGTCTTTAAAACACTGAAACGAGATGTCTTTCTTACGAATCAAGATTACATTAGATGAAAATGGGGACTTCGATTCATGAATAGTGCCGACAAGCAGCATCTCATTCAGGTGGTCACGAACCTCTTCAAATATTCCAGGAAGGATCCTCTTCTGCCTTAAAAGGAGTGAGATCTGCAAAGTTGATCTCATATTCGACCATAGAAGTAATCCCCAAATCCGTGAAACAAGACACAAACAGAAGTCTCCAATCAAAAAAGGAAACGTTTTGCCTTAATCTGATGTACCTTAAAAAGTATATAAGTTGGAACACTTATACCCAGCTCCTCAAGACTCGTCAGAATTCAGATATTGTCTAACTTTCCCTCAAAAGGATCAACCTGCCCTATCAAATCAACTTTTGCAACGAACACAGCACATATTTTAGCGAAAGTGTAATCGGCCACGCGAGATTGGAAATACGGACCTGGATCTTGCAAAATGAGCTTCCTGACTTAACTTGCACTAGCGTAGGTGGAGTGTTCATCCGTCACTGTAACACCTACTGATATACTGCCAACATCTCACACAGATCTAGGAAGAGTTCGGGTCTCAAATAGTTTCACCACATTAGGTCTCCTACCTAACTGATATAACATGCACCTCTGCAAATGTCGACAAGAACTTTTGCCACGAAGACGACTTCTGACTAATTTCAGCAGCTGACTTCATATTACTTATAACGTTGGTACAATATAACAGCAATTCATGTTGACCCCTTACCTTCTATAATTACGTATATTGATATTTTATAACGAATGACATGCATTACTTCTTATTATGTTATTGTTTGATCAAAGTCAGCCATTGTGTGAATTAATTAATTAGTCAATATCTGTCCAATATTTACTACTAACCAATCAAATAATTTCATTTATTAAAGAAATCTTAAGATGACCAGTGGACAAATTATCAACGTGTGATGTAATTGGCTGCTGTACACTATTTATTATCATACATGTCAAAATACGTATTAAACTATTAAAAATAAAATGTCTCCTTCAGTCCTTACTATGCAGCTGTGATGGCCGAGTGGTTAAGGCGTTGGACTTGAAATCCAATGGGGTCTCCCCGCGCAGGTTCGAACCCTGCTCGCAGCGAAAAAATATTTTTTAATGACGGTGTCAAAATGATTTTTAAAGGCGCATAAGCTTTGTTTTTTATGTAATGAAATGGATTTTTATAACAAATCGAAAAGAAATATCGAGGTAATGAGTTAAGACATGGAATTAGTTTTATAAATATTATGATAAAAAAAGGAAATTAGAAAGATACAAAAGATCACACACAAAAACAACAACTTACACACAACAGAAACAAATAGACTTTGTACGCAGAAGGATTCGAACCATCTAGGGTGGTCATTTAGAGACTATATCCATTTTTATCACGGAACACAGCTACTCTGAGTGGATTTTATGTATGCTATAAACGCCATTTTTAAATATGTTTATTGTTATTGTTCTGCTGTGGAATATTGGAAGATACTTTAAACACAGTTATGATTGTTTTGGCACTTAGTGCTTTAAGATAATTGGTAATGAGAAGCTTTCCTTATGCAACCCCGCAATTATGCAATTATTTTCGAGAAAGCCCGTTTAAAAACAAACAATTTAAAGAAAGGTTTGAGGTAAATCTACATAAATTCTGATGTCTGCATGTAGCGTTTTATTGTTATAAGGAAATACTTTTATATTTTCTTATAAAAAAAGTAAATATATAACTATTCCTATTTTTATATTTTCATAACGGAATAATGTTCTGTTTGAACGAAATTGTCATTCTGGTATTACGAAATATTCTTCAGAAGTCCAGTTCTAACTTTATTCCGCTATAACGAAGCAAAAATATATATTTCTGCCGAAACTAATTGTCCGTAAATTGCATTTTATGGGGTTCGTAATGTCCTAGTAAAATATTTATACATCTGACATATAAATTCACTCACACTTACAATATTTATAATGCCTCAAGGTTGACCTAAGGAAAGAAGCCAAACTCACAAAATTATCAATGCTCTTAAGCTTGAAACCCATGTATGTATGCATGAACGGAGAACACGAAAGTTCCTTTTGGTTTTATAAATACAATTCTGATGGAAAGCTGGTCACAATCATTATAAAGACAGATTCGTGTTTTATTCTCTGTCTGATGTCAACGAGTTGATCCATATGTTTTTGTGCAGTACAGCTCTCTTTTGTTGTATCATACATCTTATCCATTCGTCGGTGTACGTTTGAGATTTTTCAAATACAATAACATCATATTTTTTTTTACATAATTATTAAAAAAAGTTATGTTATATTTTAACCTTATCGTTAAATTGTGATTGATTATATTAAACTTTAATTTCGTCGGACAAGGATTAATCTTAAACTTATACTCATTAGACATTTTATGGACTGAACAAATTTCAAAAGAATGTTAAGTCAAGACACAATGGTTTTTATTCTTCCTCGATAGATTTCAGCCAGATGTAAGTTTAACACAACTTTCAAATCCAAAAGTTCTAGTTGATGGCTAATCTTTTAGCTAACACAAGTGACCCCAGATTGGCCTAAATAACCGGTTCGAGAACAACAAGTTTGAAAAACTGTTTTCCTCAAAATATTCTGGAACTTGATGTTCTAAGAAAAATACTTATATCGTTCTTGTACTGTTTTAGAACCCAATTCTTAAAAAAAGTTCTGATTTTAATTGATTTAAAAAGCCTTAACACAATGTATATAGTAAGTATTTAAACATTATTGAGTTGATATATCTTCTTCATGCCCAATTCTATAGTTTGAGACCTGCATTCTTTGTTTGTTCATTCCGACCATCAAAAGCATTTCACATGCTTCATTGTCATTTTGAATATTAACAAGTTTACCTATGTCCATACTGATTTAGCTACTAGATTTGATACTATATAACTTTTGTCGGATAACAATTATAAAGAATGGATACAACTGTACACTGACAAAAACTAAAATCATTTTTAATATCGAAATAAAAGTAATGAAAGATTATTTCAAACAGTTTTTAAATATGACGCAAATTGGCGTTAGGAAACGTAATATCAAACGTAAATTTAAAGTAATCAGTGCCATTTTGTATCTCACCATAATAGCAGTTAAGGAATGCAAACCAATTGTAGACGATATTATTTCAGTGTTATGTTAAAAGAAACACTGTCTACCACTTAACAGTGTATTATTGTTGTTTTCAGTAATATCCGAAAGCATCAAAGCAATAACCCAGCACTAACTGTTTACATAATATTACTCAATATAATTACTAGTAGAGCCGAATTATATTTTATATGCACTGAACACTTAAAAGATGGATGCGTATCCGTGTTTTTATTTCTCATTACACGTTGTTGTCATTCCCATACTAACAACAACGCCCTCATGGTATAATTTCTGTGCCTCAAATTCACGTTGTTTCATTAGACAAAATTCACTGTAACACATCCATTATCTCATAAATACAAGCTGTAAACAATGACAGTAGCCTGATTATCGATGATAATGTACAGTCCGTTAGATTAATGACGCACTGACTCGTTTATCGCGACTTCCAAGTTAATACGCATGTGGTCTAAGACCTAATTCCAAGTTTAGTGAGCTTATGGAGGACATTTGTTTTGCATTTGATAGATTTAGGGTTTGATAAATCAGACCTAAATAACAAGATGCTAGAAAGGCCTGCCTATTCCAATGAAGAGAATTAGAATGCGACCTTTTACCAAGTTTTTGTCCTCCGATTTTGACGACTTTATGGTTTGGATGTTTATTTGTTAAGGTCTTTATACGTTTGGTTTTATGTTAGACGAATGCAGGTATGTCCGTGTAGATTCTATTGTTTCGTTAGAAAAATATGATTACCGTCCACGCAGGCAAAAGGCACCCTTGTGTCTAAAAAATAATAAAAGGTGTGATCTATATGATTCTGGTACACATTTATTTCGTTTCTTTGAAAATGGCTGAGTTGGTGTTTTTTCATTGTTTCTTTCGTATATACGTTCTAATGTGTAGGATATGTACCAATTAAAGGAACGGTTTTGAGAAAACTTTGAAATAGTACTTGGACGTTTGTTCAAAGCTACTTTTGGAATTAGGGACACCGTCAGTCGGTTTGCATGCGCATTACTACAACCTTGCAATTTTGGTGGAACTTCGTCTTTCAAAAACATCATTTTGGAAGTTTTTAATGCTAGTGTTCAGGCTTTAAATGGTTATGTACGTATATCGTCTTTAAACGGCGAACTAGCCTGCATTTTTTTTTTTTTTATTTTAGCATTGGAGGACATGGTTACTTTAAGTAGAGTATCATTAGCTTAAAGATTCGCAATTTAATTTACACTTGATAGATGCCTGTTTTTAATGCATTAATTTTGAACTCAATTGACTTTATTGAAAAAAACGACAAGAAACATATGATTCGTTTAATGCTTTGATCATTAAAATCCAATAAATTAAACATTCTATTGGATCGAAATATAAATGATTATGCATAAGCCTAGTCAAAAATCATTTTAGACACTGCAATCTGTATTATGAGGTGTTCATTGAATTGTTTCAAGAAGACGAGGATAAAAGGTGTCATGGTAAAAATAGGCTTGAGTATATTCTTATTTAGAAAACTATACATCCATTGAGGAATGCTACAGCAATGATGTTTGATAGCAAACGAACATCATGCAATATTATGAAACAAGTTCTCGTTAATAGTCTGACATTGATTTGATCTTACCAATAATGTCATGTGTTTTATTTTGAAACAAGTTCTTGTAATAGTCTGAAATTGACCTGATCTTACCAATCATGTTACGTGTTGCAAATTAATTGTTATTCTGCCTATGATGTTTCTTATAGTTCACTCGATTAAAACAATCGTGCGATTTGTTTTAATTATTTCACCCGCTTAATAATGATTTAACATTGGAAAGGATTTGTTTTTTTGACATCGTATGTTCTCTCCTGTTCGAGGCGTTAACAATGCAGTGTCCTTTCATAAAGTTCTGATATACTTGTTGAAGAATATAAAATACTTCCGCCGCGCCGCTTATCTCTCTGAAACTCAGATATCTACTTTGTAGTACGTTGATAAACAATATTAAGCTGTTTAGATTTTTTGCACGATTTTGTTTATCAATCCGAGTGTAACAGCTCTGTTTGAGACAGATTGCAGAAAAAACATAGACGGTTATTTTATTTTTTTACAAAATTGTTTGGTATTGCTTCTTGTGGGGAAATTGTAAGTACATTAAACTACAGAAAAAACACACGTGGTTTAGTAACAAACTTTTCATATCAATCATACCTCTGAGTAATCACTTTTAGAAAAACACTGAATGCAGTAGTCATTTCGTAATAATATGTTAACACATCAAAACAATTGAGTAAAAATTATAATGATAATAATAATTACCAGTATACATAATAATTAAGAGTGTACTTATCTAACTTCTTTGAGTGAAAATGGGATACCTGGTTGGGCATACACTGAACATACATACATAGATTAAATACATTATTTACAAGGATGAAAATATGAAACCTGACTTCACAGCTTCAACTGTTTTATAAAAACGAACACTAATTAATCTGGTATAAATAATCCTGTCTTATTATCGGTTTGCTATTTAAGGAAGAAAATCAATTGAGTAGCAACGAAATTTAATTTAGCAAAATCTGAGGCAATACGGAGGATTTTCGGAGGATGCACGCTTATTCCCACATAAGGTTTACCACAATTAATAATATTGTTTTAATATTCCAAAAAGTATGAATACATGTCTAAACAATGCTTCTTATGAAGGATACCAATGTAGCGTAACCGCATATTTGCACGATTACCACCCTTTGTTATAAATTGGTCATTTGCATTACAAAGATAAATGTCTGGTGGTGTATTTCAAAGGTAAGTTTTACATTTCAGACTTATTTATTCCATACAAATACTCCATTAGCGACAATTATAATTAAAGGAATCATGTTAAACATTATTTATTAACCGGGAGTTGTTTTCATAAAGGCTATTAGTAAAAATGGAGCTGTCTCCCTCCACGTTTTTCGCAAAGTGGAAAATACCCATTTTACACATGTCAATAATGAACTCGTCCGCCCGGGGAGTATATACGCGCGTCGCTCAGCTGAAAGATTTATTCTGTGTTTGACCGCCGTCGAGGTAACATCAAGCAGTAAACCGGAAATCGTCTTTTGAAGGCAAATAATTAGATATTCTTGACCATCTGGCTGCTTAGTATTGAACACAGAGCATTACTTTCTGTGGTATAAAAAGGCACCAGAAACTTGACATCTATAGAGTTATCTAGCGTTCCAATTCAAGTAGCCTGATACAAAGAACATTGTGATCTAGTCTGGTGAACGGAGCTGGTGGCTAGAAACTCTAGTAAGCCTCAAATCTGGCATATGCGTTGGCCACAGAGCATTGCGATCTGTGCGCTAACAAAGGTTTAGTTTTGCATCGCCAGTAAACAAGCTCCCGTAAGAGAAAGCAATTCATCATTAAAGTGATTGAACTTTATATAAACCAATGCATAATGTTTGAACCCTGATTATTTGGTTGATTATGTTTTAACTCACCAATCATTTTTCTAATCATTTGTTTCAGTCATAAGGCAAAGTAGCCTGAGGAAAATTTATATAAGAGCCATCCATATAAGCTCTACGACACCGATTGAACATACAGCCGGCACGTTACACCAAGCCTAATTTAATAGAAATGTGCATAAAACACGGTATTTCTACCTTATCAGACTATAATAGATCATAGTAAATATTTTAGCATTCACCAATCATTTTACATTTTGCGTTTTAAGCTATTAAATACATGGTCACAATCTTGTTATCAGTAATTAATATTTTCCATAAATGCATTTTTTAGTAAGTAGTTAAAGGTCTCTTAGTCAAAATGTATGTTTGATGTATACACGTATGTTTTTATTTTGAATAAGAGTGTCACTTTAATTTATAGCGTGTTTGTACCTTTTATCATGATACTTATCTGCAATAATTCCATCCGACTAAACTCCAGCGAGAAGACATAACGGCTTTATTCTAGGAAATGATTGTTTAATTATAACACTTTTCAGAAGATTAAATGCAATAGCAATTTGACACTATAAATATATACTGCTGCTGCTGGGAGTATGAGGCAACGGGGTCAATAAATGGACTTTTCAGGTTCGTGGCGTCAAGAAAGCTATCCTGCAACCACCTTTACGTCTGCAATATAAAAGGGTCAACCGAATGTTTCAAATCATAATTGTGATGCGAGTCCAATGATTGCCAAATATTCACAGCAAAAACACGATATGAAATTTACTGCAATATAGAGGAACAACCAATAGCACCCAGTAGCAGCAGGTATAATCATATTCGTTATAATAACGAACACACTGTCATATTGCAGTCGTACCTGGAGCCATTCTTACGCATATTTGTCAATCGGAAACGCCGAAGTGCTCGTGTTGGACGTCTGTACCTTTGGCACCCATCGCCATGGCGCTTTTAGAGCTAGGCGAAAACGCACCGGATAATAATTGTAAGCGGCTAGTGATTCTTGGTTCAAGCAAAGTTGGAAAAACTGCTATTGTTTCTCGGTTTCTGAATAACAAGTTCGATGAAAATTATACGTCGACAATTGAGGACTTTCATAGGAAGATTTACAAAATTAAAGGGAAAGCGTATCGTTTGGACATTTTTGATTCTTCTGGAAATCACCCTTTTCCTGCAATGAGGCGATTGTCTTTTATCACAGGTAATTTTATAAAACTTTCAGATACTGCATTATGTCAAAAGAGCATCACCATCATAAAAACATTTGTATACTTGCAAAGGACAGAGAAAATTTAGGTAACTAACGCTCGTCATTCGATGCTTATTAGCTTATTATTCGATGAGGTTATTGTTTTATGTAAAACAATACATTTTCAAATAGAAATAATTACAAGTCGTTTCACAATATCATCTTGGAGGTTTTAAAAC
Organism: Mya arenaria; assembly: GCF_026914265.1. NCBI lineage: Eukaryota > Metazoa > Mollusca > Bivalvia > Myida > Myidae > Mya > Mya arenaria. The sequence continues at coordinate 33,737,453 of NC_069123.1, read as the reverse complement.
TATATTTGGAGACTACATGTATATATGATTTTAATTGTCAATCACCGATCTGTCAACGTGGAAATAACTTGAATGCATGAAATTATTATTACTGGAGGCAATAGATACGTGACTTTTGTTCTACATATTCAATTCCTTGTTTTCACATTTTGTTATTTTACGTTGGAGTTGTATTATTCTATTCTTGATGATAATCTTTTTGTCTTTTAGTCACTATTAAGTTGTCATACTTGTATGTCCAAAGGACATTTATACAGAGTCAAGATCTGACGAAACACTAATATATTCGTAGATTGAGTTCCCGCTTTCATATTTTTGTTTAAACTACTTGTATTCGGACGCCCAAACTTAAACTTATCTGTAAACACAAGGTACAAACCGCTACAAGAAACAATCTGTAGATTATGGAGGTTGAGTATGCTAATATATTTATTTTTCCAATCTCAAGTGACATATCAATATGTCAAACGTGTGTGTTGAAATGTTCTGTTTAACATAACGGATACAGACGGCGTGGAAGTCTTGAACAATAACACTATAAAATATGACAAAGTACTATAGCTTCCTACATAATTTCCACACTTTATGTCAACTAAATCGCGTTGCAACGGATTCCACATTATCACAATCTTTTATGATATTTGTTGGGAGGTAGAGATAAAATCTTGTCTTTGGATTTACGTGAACTTTCTTTCACACTAAGTTTGAATAATCAAAAATGAATAGGCATGTTTGCAGTCAGATTTAGGTTTTATGTTTGTATTTGATACGTCATTCAAAATACATAGACATTGCAAGGTAAATAACATTACATTGTAGTGTCTGTAAACCAGGTGTTCACATAGTGAAATCTTTATTATTAGATAACGGAAGTTACTGTTCTGGCGGGAGGGCGGCGTTAAATTAACTATGTTAATGAATTACTTTAGGAAGGGTTGACATATTGTGACCAAAGTTAATATTAAGTAAGAGCTTATAGATACCTTTCATGTATTGCATGTGATGCCCTCTAGGTTCAAGGTCAATATCACTGATACTAAAATAGAAAAAAAAACCGGATGAAAATAAATATCTTCAGTTAGAGTTAACATATTGTGACCAAATTTCGTATATTGAGGAAGAGTTTGTAAAAACTTTTCATGGGATTGATTTTCGGCCTCTATAGTCAAGGGCAATATATTAATGTTCCGTGACAAAGTAAAATAATCATCAATATATTAAATAGATTGACCATTCCCTTTAATTATCATTTATATGCATTCTTTCTGTCTTCTATGTGTATTCTCTCACGTAGTTGGCATGCTCTTTGTTAAATAAATTTGAAAAACTTCTCGAAAAGGTTAAGTTGCTGCATATCATAAATGAGGCTGCACAATGTTATGCTGCACTATACAATGTGTAGTTTCACTAAATTTTCGAACGTAGCGAGATCTCAAACTTCCAAGAAAAAAAATCAATGAGGAAAAATATAATAATATAACATTAACCACTTTATAAATGACATATAAAGTATGACTTAAAATACACACAACACGCAACAATCAGCTTTTTGAATCTCACTTGCGGTCAAGAAAGAAATGGACATATTATGACACAAAGAAGGTAAAAACCTTATCCTTTCATGAAAAATAGATGCAGTGTGGTTAATATTATACACCACATATCATTGTTTGTAATGTACCTGTACGTTTTCGCGGTATATTTCTAAACGGCCTCAGGCAAATATAGCGATATGCCAATATAATCTGAAGTGATCTATTGAGGCATTCATTCCACCAGAGAATAATATATAATAGCGAACCTGTTGCATTTGCATCTATGTGAAAACAATGTTGGTTCTCTTGCTAAATGATGAGATCTAATCCGTATTCATATTAAACAGTAAACGCTAAGGCATTTTTCATATTTGCAGAATAATGTAATGTCATGTCACAATTGCTTTTGTATTTATCACCGGTCGTAATTTGAATAAAAATTTAGAAGTCAAAATATCTAGTTAAAGCTAAAGATTGCGGCCATTGTAGATACTATTTGTGCAAGGACATTAAAACATACAGTTCGAGGAATTGTTTTCTCATAAATTTATATAGATCTTGATGTTCTAAAACAAGATATTGATCATTTTTGCACAGTTCTAGAATACAATTCTTGAACAGTTGTAGAATATTTCATGTGATTCAAAAAGCCTTAGATAAATGCTGTACATTTATAATAAGTATCAGTAAGTGTTTTTATAAGATGTGATATCTTTTTACAGTTTTATATTTGACCTGCATTCTTCTGCATTCTGCATTCAAACTGTATGTTTGTTCTGTTATAAAATATTGTAAAGACAATTTACTTCCTTCATTGTTGTTGTTTAAATACCTGATATACCAATTTCAGATAACAGAAAGGACGTATACTTCTAAACAGTACATAGTTCGATAATTGACGTTTCCAAAAATAAAACTGTCATTTTCTATCTCTCTTTTACAACATTTTACAGCACAAGAAAAGCAAACCAATGGCAGACCATGCCAGTTCAGTATTACGTTTTTCTTAAATGACAAGCGTTCACGAAATGTATTTTTGTTGTGTTGCGTTATATTCGAGGAGGCATACAACAATACTTTACCGTCCTGTTAACCCTAATTTAGTCAAATTTAAATACTCGCAGTGCCGAATGTCATTTTTATATATGCACTTAACACCTTTTTATAATAGAATGCAAATGTAAGATGCGTTTCCGGGTTTTTGTTTTGATACTACATGTTAGTGTTGTTTACATACATGCAAAAGGAACCCTTACGGTATAATTTCTGAGCCACAGAATTACAGTTTACGTTGTTTTATTAGACAACAAAACTCGGTTACACATTTATAATCTCATAAAAACAACCTGTTAATGATGACAGAAGCCTGATTATCGAAGAGAATGTGCAGTTTGTTAGATTAGGGGCGCACTGAGTGGTTTTTCACGATTTCCAAGATAAAACGAATGGGACTAAGACACCCAGTTGTTTGTAATTATCAAGTTTAATGAGCTTGAGGAGAACATTTGTTTTGCAATTTATAGCTGTGGGGATTGAAAGGCCTACTTATTACACTGGAAATAATTTGAATGCGACGTTTGACTAAGTTGTCGTCCTCTGATCCTTAAGATTTAATGGTGTGAATGATAATTTCGTAAGTTCTTTATAGGCTTGGTTTATAGTATGCCAATGGATGTAAGTCCGTGTAAATGTCATCTTTTTGTTACCAATGATAACTGTACTCGAATTCAAAAGGCATATTTCTAAAGATTCACATGAAAATGACAGCATTCCGAACAACATTTGTTAGCCTTCGTTGTCATCGCTTTTTCATCTTCTATCTAGGCTGCAATTACAGTTTAGCACTGGAGAAATGGTTACAGAAAGAAGAGCATCAGCAGCGTTATAGCTTTTTTTAAAGACACTAAAAGCAAAGGTAAGAAATTGACCAACATAAATTGTTTCGGGAAAACTAGCTTAAAGATGTCCAGGGATGGAATAGGCATTGGATAAAAAAGAAAATCCTACACCAATCGAGGAATATTTAGTAATGATGATTGATAGAAAACGAACAGAATGGAATATTAAGAAACAAGTTCTCGTTAATATTTGGGATATTGATCTTTTTTTTGTAATTATGCCTCTGATATTTCTTACAGTTCAATTGATTAAAATGATCTTCCGATTTGTTTCATCTTTGTCCTCCGCTTGGTATTGATTAATCATATCACAAATGCATTAATCACAAACAAAGTAATAGAAGAAAAGAACACACTTCAGGTTAACTTTGTGTATATACGTGTATGCCTTGTTCGATGAAACGTTGTCAAACATTGATTGGTAGTCCTGTGTGTTCAGATCAAAACAAACAAAATAACAAGGGTTAAGTGTGTATGTACCCTCCTGTTCGATGCGTTATACAATGCAGGAGCTCACATACTTGTTACGATACGTGGCAGAAATTTGAACTCTTCCTCTGAAACTCAGATATCTACTTTGGTGTACGTAGGTTAAATGTAAACATTGCAAGATTTCTGTTTATCGCTCCATGTGCAATAGCTACGTTTGAAAAAAATTAAGGAAACATTTAGATGGATAAAAAATACAAACGTGTGTGGCATTGCTTCTTGTTGGAAAAATATTACTTAATTAGTACATGAATTTTATCGTACATCTTTTTAAAAACATTTTTTTATATTAATCACACCTCTTAGTGAATCAATGTATACATCAAAAGCAAACTTACAAATATAGAATAAGTCGGGCTCTTGAACATTAAAATATACATTCTTATTTTCAAAATATATTAATAATTTTCTTATTTATAAATTAAAAAATTCCTTCAGAAGCAGAAAACTTCCCAAGTACGTCCGTAACAGTCAAAACATTTAAGGTCTGTCAATATTGGGCTTGTTAAGATCAATACGATATTAACTAGAATGGAAACAATGATAAACAGGGACCTTAACCTGGATTCACAGCTTGAACCCTTTTATCAAAAAGAACATTTATTGCCGTTGCTGAGACGGTTAACTATTTTAAAGAAGAAAATTAAGTTTCAACTAACTTTCGTTTAGCTAAATTCCTAGACAATATGAAAGACAGTGACATTAACCTGGCTTTACAGCTTAAAACTTATCTGCAGGGATCACTCTGATTAAACTCCATCGGGAAGACATGAGGGCTTCATTATAGAAATAATGAAATGATTATTTATTTATAAATCTGTTCACAAAAAGATATAAAATAGTTTTTTTGACACTAGAAAATATATTTTGCTGCTGAAAGGATGAGGCAACGGGGTCAATAAATCGTACAATTCTCTATATCAACGTTGCTTTAATAACGGAGCTTGAGAAACCTTTTGCGAAAGTCCGTTTCTAGTTCGTCGCGCCAGGAAAGCATTCCAGCCAACACCTTTATGTCTGCAATATAAAAGGGTCATCCGAATGTTTCAAATGATAACTGTGATGCAAGTGTGGCAGTCGCAATCGGTTTACCAGAGATAGAGAAATGATGTGTTTACTGCAACGAGGAGAACTAATCAGTAGAATCCTGTCGCAGCAGGGATTAACATTTTCGTAACAATAATGAACTTACTGTCATTTGCAGTCGAACATTGACCAACTTTGAATATTTGCAACAAACAAATATCTTTAGAGACGGTTGCAATGTATTATAGTGTTTTCTACGTATTCGACTTTTTGTTGTTTCATTTTGTTACCCTGGATTTGTTTTATGGTAAACTTCTAAATGTCTCGTATATTTAGTTTTAGCCAAATTTCAAATACTTAAATTGAATTTTTGCAGGTTTGTAGCTTTCTTGTTTCGATCATAATTTTCAAATGAAGATGTCAGGAGTGTGTACTGGAAAATTCTGTTTAACATAACGAAGACAGACATGGACGTCTTGACCTATAACACTTTCAACAACATATCACAAATACTAATTATGCTTGCTTCATTATTTCTGCAGGTAATGTAGAACAGTCGTGTTTCAATTGTTAAAATCTGTTTTTTTAACGATATTTGATGCCTATGCACTTTGATTACCTTCTTAAAAAGACCTTTTCATTAACTGTGGGAAAGGCATATTTAGATTCCTTTGATCGTCCTTTATTGTTATTATTGTTATAATTGAAACATTATTACATCCTAAGTAGCAACAAATTGGCGTATAGAAGCGTCTAACTGTTTTTTTTATTGTTTTTTTTTGCATTCCTATGTATTTTTTAAAAAGCAAATATTTGCTTTTCTCATTCATTTCAATTATGAATTATTACCAATGAATAGGTGTGTTTGCAGTAAGATTTCGTTTTGATGTTAGCATTCAATACGTCATCCACATAACATCGACATTGTAAGATAAGTAACATGAAACACACATCGTATAATGAATTTATAGTATTTGTTGTACATTTTGAATCATATTTGGTACAATGTACATAGTATGACACAAAGACGAACGAACAAATACTTTTCGGTTCGATCTGATGTAAAAAATAGCAATACATCGAAAGTACAAATTTTGTACAAGTTATAGATGTTTTCATTTGATTGTGAAGTTAATTTACACCATACAACCAACCCAATTATTAGCTCTTCTGTTCTATTTTCTTAAAATCTAAAAACTTTCTAAATTCATATTTTTTCATCAACCTACACTTTGTCTTTACCAAACGCTAATTTATCAAAATGTATCAACACATTTTGTTCGATTCAGGTATCCTTTTTTGTGTACTTATTTTATAAAGTATTTATTACTGGTACGCACCGAAAAATCATTAATGATATACAGAAAGGAGACTTAGCAAAAAGCAATTTGATAAATTCTTAATTCTGTAAATCTATAATCCCAAAATTGCAAGTATATTTCTAAACATTTTAGACGTTATACTGTACTTTAAATCCACTTGGATGTTTGTGTGCTTTGTGAAATTAAATTAATCTAAAAAATACTGATTAAACCAAATCAATACAATACACGGTGTAATAATTGCTTGGTTCGATATTAGCTATGTTTAACACAGGTGTTACAATTTTAGTAAGTCCACTATAATTGTCAAAACTAATTGTGCCTGGTTACTGTGACTATAAAAATGAAATGGACACAGTAATCGTAGTGATTTGTATATGTAATAGTTTAGAAATTGACTAATTATCTTATATTATCTGATATTATCTAAAGCAATAGCAAATAAATGACACATCTAAATTATTGTAAGTCTGCATTTTTATCATCTGGAAGTTCAGCAATTTATCGCTATGCTTTACACAATCAATACAAACTCATTTTAAAATGTTCTTTATTTTCAAAAACTCATCTCATAGCATACCAATTAACGAAATTTTGATATTCATTGAAAAAAACATCAATGAAAACAACTGTCTTCAGATCTCAAAACTCCTTCCACAGGTCACATCTCAATCAGTCTAGAAATTAAAACAGTGGCAAATGACCCGATCCTTCCTCCTATATGAAGTTTTTTTCTTACGAACCAAGACTAGATGAAAATAGGCACTTCGATTCAAGAATATATGTGGCCACCAGCATCTCATTCAGGTGTTCACACACCTCTTCAGATATTCAAGGTGGGTTCATTTGGTAAGGTGCCTTAAAAGGAATGAAATCAAGTTGATATAATGTTCGAATAAAGTAGTAAACCTCAAGTATTTGAAACCAGACGAAAAAAAGATGTTTCCAATCAGAAATGAAATATTTAGCCTTAATCAGTACTACATTTTTTTGTTATTTCTATTTCCAGACCAATTCCATATTTTTAAGGTTTTTATATGAACTGCATTCTTTGTATGTTCATTCCGATTGTTTAAAGCCACTCACATGCTTCATTGTCATTGTGAATATTGACACGTTTACCTATGTCCATACCTGTAGACAGTATTCTAGCAACTGGAAGACTGGAAGAGTACAAAAGAGTTCTTGCAAAATAACAATTACAAAACACTTAATTTTGATACATAGGGCCGAATTTTATTGTATGCACTGTGTACTGAAATATACACTGAACACAATTAAATGATAGATGCGTTTCCGGGTTTTTGTTTTCTCATTCAACATGGTGTGTCGTTCCCAAACTTGCAAACACGCCTTTCTGGAATAATACCTATGCACTAGAGTTCCAATTCACGTTGTTTAAGTAGACAACAAAACACGGTAACACATCTATCATTTCGTTATAACAAGCAGTGAACGGTAACAGTAGCTTGATTATCGAAGGGAATGTGTAGATTGTTAGACTAGTGGCGCACTGAATCGTTGTTTGCGACTTCCGAGTTTATATGAAAGTGGTCTAAGACGCCAAGTTTTTCGTAGTTTCCAAGTGTAATGAGCTTTTGGAAAACATTTCTATTGCAATTTCGTTAAAAGCGTGATATTGATCTTACCAATAAATCCTTGTTTTTCCATTGTTTTTTTGGTAATTATGCCTCTGATATTTCATAGAGTTCAAACGATTAAAACAATCGTACGATTTGTTTAATTTATGTCATCCGCTAAAAATTGATTAAACAGTTGCGAAGTTTCGAATGCATGTAACGCACTTAAAGTAATAGAAGAAAACTATTACTTACGTTTAATTTTTGTATATACGTATATGCCTTTGTCGATGAATGGTAGTAAACTATTTATTGGAAGTCGAGTGTGTTTTTAAAGCTGCACTCTCACAGATTGAACGTTTTGACAACTTTTTATATTTTGTCTTGGAACGAGCCAATTTTTTGCGAAAATGCATGGAAGCCAGTTTTATAAGACTGCTGACAAAAAATTAGATCGCAGATTTTTAGATTTCAGTTATAAAATGATGTTTTATTCATTTTTCTTAAACCGTTAGTAAAGGTTCATGCCATAAAACATTAATTTTCGAACGTAAATATGAAAATCTACGACCTTAATTTTTGTCAGCAAACTTCTATCATTGGTTTGCAGATATTTGGGCAAAACTTTGCTATTTCCAAGACAAAAAAATAAAAGACTTGTAAAAATTGTATATCTGTGAGAGTGCAGCTTTAAGATTAGATAAAACAAAATATCATTGATAAGGTTTCAGACAATGTATGTGTTCAGTTCGAAGCGTTTACAATGCGGGGAGCTTACATACTTGTTAGATGCATGCAATAATTTTGAACTCTTCCGCCCCGTCTATTATCGCTCTGAAACTCAGATATATACTTTGTTGTACGTCGGTAAAATGTAAATATTGCACGATTTCTGTTTATAACTCCATGTGCAATAGCTACGTTTGAGATCATTTTTAGAAAGATTGATAAATAATACAAACTGGTGTGGTTTTGCTTCTAGTTGGAAAAGATAAATAAATTAAACGACAGAAAACTTATTATTATATTGCTGTTGAAAACAAACTTCCGATATAAAAACTTGAAAACAGTTTTTAATAATAATCACACCGGTTTGTGATCACTCTAAGAGAAACACTCAATGTAGGCGTTATTTCAATCTTATATGAATCAATTTACACACAAAAAACAATTACACAAGCATACAATAAAATCACCTCGGGCTCTAGAATGTTAAAGATATATCTATATAAACATGATATATTAACCATTTGATATTGTATACGTTTGAAAAGATCTTTCAGAAGCATACAATTTCCAAAGTATGTCAATAACAATTGAGGATCTTTCGATAAAGTGCTTGTTTACATCAATACGATATTAACTAGGATGGAAAAATGAAACACAGTTACCTTAACCCACAGCTTAACTATTTTATCGAAAAGAACACTATTTGCCTTTGCTACGACTAATTTTCCTGTCTTATTATCGGTTCACCATTTAGAAAAAAACCCATTAAGGTCGCAACAAATTTTCTATAAGTACAATCTCAGGCAATAACTAGGGATTCTCCTTTTATGGCACTGTAAACTCAAATCTTCTTTCTCTTAAATGTAAAGCATGTTCGTACTTTTATCAGGAAAATATTCTGGAGTTCCATCTGATTAGACACCAGCGAGAAGACATTAGGGCTTTATTCTAGGAATGATCAAATGATTGTTTATCTGTTATTGATTGATGAAAAACTGTTCAAAAGATAATACGAAGTAGTTATTTGATACTTTTACATATATTTAGGATGAGGCAACGGGGTCAATGAATTGTGCTGTTCTTCAATCTGCTTCGAAAGTCCATTTCCGGTTTGTCGCACTATGAACGCTATCCTGCCAACACCTTTATGTATGAAAAATAAAAGGGTCAACCGAATGTTACAAATGATAACTGTGATGCAAGTGTGGAAGTCGCCATCGGTTTACCGGGAAAGGAATTGATATATTTATGGCAATGAGGAGAAATAGTCATAAGCATCCTGTCGAAGCATGGGTAAATATGTTCGTTACAATAATGAACTCACTGCCATTTTGCAGTCATCTGTTTAAAATAGCGGAGACAAGAATGAACGTCTTGAACAATAACTCCTCATCACATCACTTTAACGAGGCTTATCATATTTTGATAAGATTTACCTTTTACGTTTTTACTTTATTCGGGAGTGTTGGGATATAAGTGAGATTGTACACACACTCTGGTTTAAACCCCAATTACATTTACATTTTACTGACCGTTTGAAGGCGGTAACCTTACACTCCTTGATAAACACACCGAGTTGTATATCAAGTTTATATGTACTATGTTGTTTGTGGAGTTTTCTGTTGTTGTTTCATGTTTCTGGTTGTGATTATTTGTTTTAGTGTTCTGTGTCTTTTGCGTTTACCCTGGGCCATTACACAGGGTTTATGTTTAAACTTTCGGCTAAAGAGCTTTTTTCTGTAGTTTTTCATGTAGAACAATATTTATGTGAAAAGCTACAGAAAAAATCATGTTTCAATGAATATCACATACTCATCTTATTTGACGAAACTTGTTGTTTCCGCACTGTGTTGGCCATCATAAAAATACTTTTATTTTACTATGCGAGAGGCATATTTAGATTTATTTTAACGTTATTATTGTTATAATTGGAGCTTCATTATATCCTTTGTAGCACAAAATTACCATTTTGGAGCGTCAAATATTTTATTATTTTTCTGCATTCATATGTTCTTTTAAACATTAAATAGTTCCACATCTTCGTCATGCCAATTCTAAATAATTTCAAATGAATAGGTATATTTTCAATGAGATTTAGTTTGATGTTAGTATTCGTTCCTACAATGTGGAGGTTAAAAGATAAATAAGGCAACATATGAAACACACCTCGTATGACGTTTTTTGTTGTGTTCGTTGTGCAATTTGAATCTCATTTATGTTGAAGAACAGTTTACATGTTATGACACATTTTCGGTTAACCCATATATTTAAAAAAGAGCAAACATACAAAGTTCAAAAAGTAAAAGATGTATCGGTTTTATTGTCATTAAACATCAAACATCATTACGGTTACACTGTCCAATATGTTTTTTGTTTGATAGTATCTCGTGACTATAAGTCAAATTTTAGGCAAGTTTGCCGAAATTCCAATTTTATCTGAAATAATCTATTGAGCCATGTTCTAATTTAACCTGAGATTAATATATGATAGTAAAGCTATTGCATTGAAACCTTTGTCAAAATGTGATCGGTTCTCTTGGTTAATGGTCAAGTCGAATATCTGTGTTCTTTTAAAACAGTAACTCTACGTATTTTTTGTATAAAAAACCTACTAACTGTTCCAAATAAATGTGCCCAATTCATTTTTATTCAAATATATAAAACGAAACGAGTATAGTTTTTACCAGAGTTTATTATAGTTTTCTTTCCAAAATTGCTGCGATCAAGATTTTACATCCACTTAGCTCAACTTCTAAGATCTCAAATATTTTGGTATTTACATCTAGTACGTATTCTCTAGCAGTAAACACAGCGCATTCTCCCGGACTTTTACATTCATAAACTGTCCCGAGATTTTAAAACGTACTTTAATTTGAGCATACATAAGATTCCCCAAAATTCATGTACATCTGTCTTTCTCAGAAAGTTAAAACACAAATCTTATCATTCACAAAACATATGTCGTTTTGGAAAAATATATATTAGGAAAACCAATAATTTATATTCTCATAAATGTAATGTTGTTAATTAATGGCCAGTTTATGTCGCATCACAAGATAAACAATATTTGCAAGGGCTTAGAAATACAAAAAATGACATGCATGCGATTGTCGATTACGAAGGAAATATATTCTTTTTATGTACTTCAAATGTGAATAGCCTACAATGATTAACGGTTCACAGCTTATTTATTGTAAGATAAATCTTAACGGCTCTGTGATTTACATGATCCTTTGGTCGAGTAATTAATGAAAGATAAAAATCTTTCTAGTCTAGGAAAACGAGCTTTTCAGAGTAAAATCTTGTCTCTTGTTTATGTCTAAAGACACTCTGTAGAGATATTGTCATAACCTTGATGTTAAATGGGATAAGCTCTTTGCTTGATAGTCTGGAGAGATACAAGAGGGCTTTGTTCATATAACCTGCGTTTGACAAACAATATATGAGCGTTTTAAAGTTAGAGAAGCAGACCTTTAGTAAGCTTGCTATCTAATTTTATGGAAGAGTTGAATCAAATTGTGTATTATATGACCCACGTCAGACCCTTATATCACATGTTGCTTCATGTATGATTTTTTTTACAATATTCTCTTCCTGTTTCACATATAAACACAGCTAATCAATTACATTTATCGCTCTTTGTGCGTTTGGCGAAAAGGTAGCAATCTTCATACCAATTATCTGATCATTTAAATCCATCTTGGAAACTGAATCAACCCTGAAGGGTCCAGTGAGAATAACAACATAAACCCTAAGTCTTTTAAATCACGTCATATAATTAGATGTTTTAATGATTTCATGATATTTTATGATGTTCCTGTAGCCATCAATGGCTTATCTGATTTAAGGTTGTAAATTACCATGGGGGCATTCATGCATTCATTCAAATGAAGAGTGCCAGCGATTCTAGTATAAATTTCTAGATTGCCATTTGTTATTGCATGAATGCATTCAAGTTGAAGTATTCTAGGAAAAAAAAACAAAAACGAACTTTTGTTTCTGCGTTCCAAATTTCCGACAAGAATGGTTGATATTTGAAACGTCTTTTATCAATGAAACAATGAACATCGGAAAGAAAAATTATAAGTCCGTACGACACACATATTTATATATATACCAGATCAAAGCAACATAATTATGTATGTTGTACACTGCAGCTTTTTGAGCTCAAAGGCTTTAGTCGCGAACCATATCTTAGTAGTTGTGTCGGGCGGCGCTCAGCGGTGCTAGGACACTAAATGGGGATACAATGATCACGTATTTGAAGTTCACGCTATGTGTGTCTCTACAAATTTCACTTCCAATATCAAACTGATTCAAACCGAAAAAAACTTTTAGTTTTCGTGAGGCTTCTCTGACCATTCTATCGCCTTAGGAGCTGAAATCATTAAAAAAAAATCCACAAACCTCAAGTTCAAATACAAATGCAACACGAGCGGCACCGTCAGAATTCCACTAAAACACAGCTAAAGCCAGCAGTATTACTCAATGCTATAAAGTAACTGTTTGAGACCCACATGTTTCTCTTAAGACTGCTATAAGTTCGATGTTATCAAAGGCAAAACAATCAATACGAACATCAATTACACAGTTGAAGAATATAAAGAAATAATACCAGGCCGATTACAGCTTCTAAATATCAAAATAAATGATATGAGTATAATAGTTATTAATGTTTATGGTCCGAATTCAGATGATTTATAATTTATACATACTTTAGAAGATCATATTGACCTCTACAAGGATAAAACTCTTTTAATAGGTGGTGATTTTAATACTGTTTTAGACCCTAAAGTAGATAAACTTAACGGTAACATAACAACGCATAAAAATTGCAGGAGACAGCTTAACATGATACTAGAAAGTTATGATATGTGTGATATATGGCGGTATATAAAGACAAACGGAGGTACACATGGCAGTCTAATAGCAAACCAACATTTTTTTTGTAGACTTGATTACTTTTTGGCATCAAATGAACTCTTCAATAAAGTTATCGCATGCAAAATAAAACCCGGTTTTAAATCTGACCACTCACTAGTAAGCATACAAATTAATTTAAATGAAAATAACCGAGGTCCAGGATATTTGCAGATAACAATTTTCAAAATCAAATCAAGCGATGTACCCTATGGGAAATAATTAAAGGCCGCATCCGTGATGAATCTATAAAGTATTCAAGCAATAAAAAGAAAACAACAATAAAACATGAAAAAGAAATTGAAAAACATTACTCAAATTGAACAAGAACTTCTGGAATCGAACAACGCTGAGATACTGAATAAACTTAATCAAGAAAAAGAAAACCTCGATAAAATTAATGAAGAAGAAATAAAAGGTATATTACTACGGTCTAAAGCAGAATGGATAGAAGGTTTTGAAAAGAGCACAAAATATTTCGCTAATTTAGAAAAGAAACGTGCACAGCATAAAACAATCACACAATTAAATATTGATGAAAATATTGAAACTGATAAACATAAAATATTAGAGTATGTAAAGTCGTATTATGAATCTTTATACAGACAGGACGAAAATATAGAAGAATATATTAATTCACGATTTCTGACAAACATTACAAACACTATTACTGAAGAAAACATGCATCCCGAACATTTATCAGAAACTGAATGCTATAATGCTCTTAAAGATATGAAACTTGATAAAAGCCCAGGGTCTGACGGTTTGACTGCAGAATTTTACAAAATGGTTTGGAATGAAATAAAAACTTATCTAAAAGACTGACTCAATTTTTCATTAGACAACGACAATCTTACTCAGCTACAAAAACAAAGCGGCATAACACTTCTTCCAAAAAAAGACAAGGACACAAGTAACATCAATAACTGGAGACCTATTTCCTTATTAAACATTGACTATAAAATAGCTTCAAAAGCAATTGCTAATAGGATAAAACCCCTGCTAAATAACATAATCGGTACTGAACAAACAGGATTTATAAAAGGAAGATCTATTGGGGAAAATGTTCGTATTTTACAAGAAGCTATTAATTTTCTAAATGAAAATGATATAAGTGGCCTCATATTTATTCAGATTTTAACAAAGCATTCGACAGCTTAGATCACCAAATTTATGTTTTAATGTTTTAGAAAATTTAATTTCAGTGAAAATATAATTAAATGGGTTCGATTATTTTATAAAAATGCAATGGCTTGTGTTACCAACAACGGTTATCTTTCTGACTTTTTCAACATTAAAAAAGGTGTACGCCAAGGATGCCCATTATCTCCGTACTTATTCCTTATCTGTATAGAAGCGCTTGCTGTTGAAATCAATACAAACAAAAATATTAAAGGTATAAATGTACATAATACAGAACTGAAACAAACCTTATTTGCTGATGATGCCAGTTTCCTTATGGATGGAACACAAAAATCTTTCGAAGAACTTATGATTAGTCTAAACGATTTTGGAAAAGTTTCAGGGTTAACATTAAATAAAGCTAAATGTGCAGTTTTACGATTAGGTCCACTTAAATACGCTGACATACCGTTTTGTAGGAAATATAATTGGCAAATCACCCAAACATCTGCGCTAGGCATTACATTTACCAACGGCACAGTTGAGATGGAAAAAGTAAACTTCACTGATAAGATTTTAGAATTTGAGGCATGTCTTGAAAAATGGAAAAAATGGAATCTTTCGTTACTTGGCAAAATCACTGTTATCAAAACGTTTGCGTTCCCAAAACTTCTGTTCCCACTAACTGTATTAGAAACACTATCTGAAACATGTTTAAAAATGATACAAAACAAAGTGTACAAATTCTTATGGAATGGAAAACCCGATAAAATATCAAGAAATCAAATAATTCAAGAATATGAAAATGGTGGTTTAAAAATGCTCAATATATCTATTTTTGTCAAAGCAATTAAAGCAAGCTGGGTAAAAAGAATTGTTTTAAACAAACAATCTATATGGGTTAAATTATACATGCAAATGACCAAACAGTTTGGAAAAGATCTTATTTTTAAAAGTTGTTTGGATCCAAAAAGCACTCAAAATCTTAAATTAAAATCTGTTTTTCTTACAGAAGTCATACAATCATGGGCATCGTTTACATATAAGACGGATACTGCGATCGTAGCAAAAGAAATTATATGGAACAACAGCAAAATAAAACTCCCTAATAATTAAACATTTTTTTTTTACAAAGAATGGCATAATAGGGGTCTAAAATATGTCGAACATTTGTATGACTACAGAAAAAAAACTTTATGACTTTAACGACTTATCTAGATTATATGATCTTGGTACACATATTTTTTGAAATACCATGCCTTAATCAGCAGTATTCCTGATGACTGGAAAACCCGGTTGAAAAATGAAGGCATATCGTATAACACACCAACTTACTTTGTAAATAAAATGGAGGAAAATACAAAATTTAGTAAAATAGTCTACAAGAAACTTCTTATATAACTTAAACCTGAAACTAGAACTCGAGAAGAAAACTGGGAATCTCAATTTGATCTTAACTCTATACAATGGAAATATGTGTACACACAGGCGCTCAAACTAACAATAGATACGAAATTCGGGAATTCCAATATAAATACATAATGAATATCCTTCCAAACAATGATATACTTTACACGTACAATATTGTTGCATCAAGGTTATGTGATTTTTTGTGTAATGAACATCGACTCAAACATCCATATGTTTTGGGAATGTCATATATCGCAGACGTTTTGGGGTGAATTTAGAACATTCATAACAAATTCTTTCAATGAAGTGAGTTTTAGAGAACTATCATATAAAACCATAAGCTTTTGTGATTTAATGCCAAACAAATAAAAATTTGGTTATCAAATCAATTTTATGATACTTCTAGGAAAATATTTCATTTTTAAATCAAAATGTGAAGGAAAGATACCAATATGTGCCATGTTTGTCCAATATCTCAATAAACGACTAAAAATAGAGAAAACAATAGCAACAGTGAAAAATAAAATCAACACCTATAATAGACGATGGCAACAATTAGAACACTTAGTATCTTAGTAAAACAGCTCCAGTATATAGTAGTATTGTAAAGCGCATTTGAATGAAATATCCACCAAAGAACTGTACTTTATAAGATCCATTTTTTTTAAATCAAGTAGGTTTTTTAAAGTGAGAAGGTGTTTTTTTTTTTTTTTTTATTTTTTTTTTTTTTTCATTTTTAAATTTAACATTTATGTTAGGAACACTATTCCGAAACATGAAATACACACCACCTCTCCCATTTTTTTATTTTTTTGTCTACCTTTTTTTTAGAATACAAGTCCCAAACGCTAATAGGAGTTTTCAAACAAAGAGTAAGATCAATATTTATTTGTTCACATTGATATTATTTAGTATAACGGTTTGTATTAAATGGTATACATATATGTATCATTTATAAATGTTTGTATGAATGATCGTTTGGGCAATAAAAAACAGAAACCAATAAAGATGACTAAGACGTTTTGTCGTCCACCTCCGATCCGAAGTATTTATGCCTCTTAACAGGGTTTAGAATTGTTGTTTTTTTACTACAGGGTTTGTCCCTGTAAGTTTCATTGCATTGTTTAGAAACAATTAACGTCCTTGCCACCAAAGTACAAACTCCTTTTAATCCATACTTCACATAAATCTTCTTAAAGTTAGTATATTTTCATTTCCAAACATTTCAATCATTCTCTCGTTCCAATCAAATACAATCACGACAAATGTGTATACTAACTGGAGGCAAATTAAATTGTTTTATGACTTCCATTTTTATATTTTTGCTGTGCTGTTCCGTTTTGCAGTATTATTGTAATAACGCCTCTGTTGCTTAGTAAAGATATATTTCGAAAGCATTAAATGCATTGGAAGCTGGTAGGAATTGTAGAACAAGTTTAGGGTACTTGTGATATATAATATTGTAAGAAACAAGAACGTTAAAGGAACGGATCTATAACAAAAATTTCGAGCAATTTTTTTTCTCCATGTATTCTGAAACATGTTTTAGAACCCAATTGTTGAACATTTCTAAATTATTTCAATTTATTCAAAAAAAGTTCTACTTAGTAAGTATTCGAAAATGCTTTCATACGTTGTTTTTTTCTACTTCCAGACCAATCCTATGTTGGTTTATATAGTTTTTATATGAACTGCTTTGTATGTTCATTCCGATGGTTAAAGCAATTCACATGATCATTGTCTTTGTGAATATTGACACGTTTACATATGTAGACAATATTCCAGCAATTAGATTGGATACAAAAGAAATCTTTTCAAATAACAATGCCATTTTAGCGTTATGTTCTTTTTTCTTAAATTTATCCCAATTCACAAGTGTTTACTTTATTGTGTATTGTTGTTGTTTTGATTAATACCCGAAAGCATGAAATAGCAACAAACCCTCCATATACTGTTTAACAAACACTTACTTTACTTAATTTTGATACTTTTAGGGCCGAATTATATTGTATGTAAACATTTAATGATAGATGCGTTTCCGGGTTTTTCTCATTAAACATGGTGTGTCGTTCCCAAACTTGCAAACATGCCATTCTGGTATAATACCTGTGCAATATAGCTCCAATTAAACTTGTAGACAGCAAAACACGGTAACACATCTATCATTTCGTAAGTACAAGCTGTGAACAATGACAGAATCTTGATTATCGATGGGAATGTGTAGATTGTTAGACTAGTGGCGCACTGAGTCGTTGTTTGCGATTTCCGAGTAAATATGCAAGTTGTCATAGACGCCAAATTGTTCCTAATTTCCAAGTGTAATGAGCTTTAGGAAAATATTTGTTTTGCTGTTGATAGCTGTTGGGTTTGATAAACCAGACCTGAATAATTTTGAAGCTAAATCCACTGGAGAGAATCAAAATGCGACATTTGACCAAGTTGTCTACCCCCGATCCTGAAGAATTAACGGTTTGTCAGTGTTTGACACTAAGACTTTTAGAGAAGGAGTCCACCGGACTCCTTAATTCCAAAATCAAGGAGTCCGGCATAAAATTAAGGAGTCCAGGATAATTACAACATTTATTCAAATTTATTGACTCAATGCTCCAGCTAGCCCTAAATAACAGGTTGCAACCCGCTGCCCTTTTCAAGTACCCGGCTGCCATTTTACTACACCCTGCTGTGCCCTTTTGTTTGCCAGTCAATGTCCAGAAATGAGTTATAAATGTACATACTTTTGACACAAACTTAAAGTTAACAGCTGAGGTAACAAACTGTAAGTATTGAAAGAAGTAACATCACATTACATAAAAACTTGAGTACTGGCCCTTGCAAGTGTCCCATAAAGGCTAATTTAATTCACATCAAAAGTGTCATTTCTGATCTACCCCCTGGCTGGAGCACTGTTTATTCAATGATTTCACAGAGCCTATGGTATTTCATTTCTGAAGGGCAAACTAGAGATTTGTATTCTGAGAGCACAATCAAGTTATATTTTAATTGTTTTATTCAAATAACATGAACATGACTGAAACTATTTATCTAATAGATTCTAATATGACTTGAAAAAATTGCCATGAACTAACGATCTAGCATATAGAACCTTGGCCTCTTGTGAAGCGGCTGTGGAGCCATCAGATATAAGGGAATTGAACTGGGCATTATCAAATACTGAATTTTGTTTAATTGGAACATTCATCTGCAATCAGTGCAATGAGACACTGACGTGCCTTATATGTTGTGCCAATGCTAACAGACTTTGCAATATAAGCTTGGTACATGGTGACATAGTCTGTGTAGGACTGTCCTTATTTCTGAATAATGTTCAGCATCCATAAACAGAATGCACTACCTGTCAAAGATAGCTTTGTTCAGCTGAATTAACAAGCAGTCAGCTGGTGATTAACTTAATTATTTTTCCGTTTTTTTTGCATTTTCTTAGCTTATAATATTATCATGGCCCTTAAAAGTTTTTTGATGGCTTTCAATCGCACTTTAGAGCGCACAGTGACAAAGCTCCCTACGGTCAGGTACTCATATACAGATGTCAGTTCAACCATCAGCCAAGACAATTGTTTTAACCATGCTTGCTGAATTTCCTTTCTCTATAAATTACAAACTCTTGATCTTTTTTTCTTTTTCAGTTCTTTTATTTTTCGCTGCCGGTGGCGAAATCCATTTTACTGTTGACATAAACATTGTTTACATCTAAAATGAACGAGGAATATTTTTTGTAAACACCTTTTGACGGGTTTTATCGATTTAGTTACCATATTACAAACATTAAAAGATACATGAATACCGGTCTATGACGTCACATACTACTTTAAAGAGCGTCTAAATGATAACGATTTGACGAGTCGCAAAATAAAAAAATATGAGCTTTCGGATACTTTTAACCTTCGGATACGATTTGTGTACAATTGGATTTTGAAATGAAGGAGTCCGACGGACTGCCTAGACGGAAAATCCGGTAGTCCGAGCCGAATTTTAGGAGTCTCGGACTACGGGACTCCCGTTAGTGTCGAACGCTGTTTGTATGTTAATTTGGCATGGTCTAGCATAATTGTATCTTAGAATTCACGTAGTTAAAATATACATTTCAATTTCAGTCCCCGAAAACCGGACCGTGCCTTGTCCTTGCTCTGTTAAACTCGAAGTCACCTGGAAACATTTTATCATTGGTCGAAATGGTAACGTAAAGGAGAATAGCATAAGCGTAATGGGTTTTCTTTTTTAGACGCTAAAAGCTGTATATTTCACAACAGTAAATTGTTTTCCGAGAATACGAGCTTAAAGGTGTCCATAGATTAAACAGACATTAGCTAAAGTAGAAATCCATAAATCAATCGAGGAATGTTTTAGCAATGACGTTTAATAAAAAACGAACAGCATAGTATATTATAAAACAAGTTCTCGTTAAAAGCGTGATATTGATATTATCAATAAAACCTTGTTTTTCCATTATTATTTTGGTAATTATGCCTCTGATATTTCAGAGTTCAAACGATTAAAACAATCGTACGATTTGTTTTATTAATGTCATCCGCTAAGAATTGATTTAACAGTTGGGAAGTTTCGAATGCACTTAAAGCAATAGAAGCAAACTACACTACTTTAAGTCTACTTTGTGTTCATACGTATATGCTTTGGTCGATGAATAGAAGTAAACTTTTTATTTGAATTCGTGTGTGTATTAAGATTAAATAAAGCAAACTATCATGGATTAGGTTTCAGACATTGTATTTGTACTGTTCGAAGCGTTTACAAGTGGGAAGCTTACATACTTGTTAGATGTAAGCAATAGTTTTGAACTCTTCCGCTCGCTCTGAAACTCAGGTATCTACTTTGTTGTATGTCGGTAAAGTGTAAACATTGCACGATTCCTGTTTATAACTCCGATAAATAATACAAACTTGTGGTTTTGGTTCTAGTTGGAAAAGATAAATAAATTAAACGACAGAAAATATATACTTTTTATTAAAATGCTGTTGAAAACAAACTTCCGATATAAAAACTTCAAAACAGTTTTTGATAATAATCACACTGGTAAGTGATCACTCGAAGAGAAACACTCAATGTAGACGTTATTTCAATCTAATATGAATCAATTTACACGTTAAAACAATCACACAAGTACACAATAAAGTCACCTCGGGCTCTAGAATGTTAAAGATATACATCTTTATGAACATGATATAATAGAATTTAATATTTTAGACGTTTCAAAAGATTTTTCAAAAGCAAACAATGTACAGAGTATGTCAGTATCAATCGAATAAAAAAGATCTTTCGATATAGTGCTTGTTTATATCAATACAATATCAACTAGGATGTAAAACTGTGAAACAGTGACCTTAACCTGGAATCACAGCTTAACCATTCTATCGAAACGAACACTATTTGCCTTTGCTTCTACTAATTTTCCTGTCTTATTTTCGGTTCACGATTTAGAAAATAAAAACCATTTAAGTCGCAATTTTTTTTCGTTATGCACAACATAAGGCAATAACAAGGGATTTCCCTTTTATGGCACTGGAGACTCAAATCTTTTCTCTCTTAAATGTAAAGCATGTTCGTACTTTTATCATGAAAATAATCTGTTTTCTGAGTTCCATCTGATTAGACTTCAGCAAGAAGACATCAGGGGTTTAGTCTAGGAATGATCAAATGATTGTTTAACTGTAACTGATTGTTGAAGATCTGTTCAAAAGTATGAAGTAGTTATTTTATACTATTACATATATTTTGCTGCTGGAAGGATGAGGCAACGGGGTCAATAAATCGTGCTGTTCTTTAGTCTGCTTTGAATGTCTATTTCCGGTTCGTCACGTCAGAAGTTATCCTGCCAACACCTTTATGTCTGCATAATAAAAGGGTCAACCGAATGTTACAAATGATAACTGTGATGCAATTCTGGTGATCACCATAGGTTTACCAGCAAATGAAATGATATATTTACCGCAATGAAGAGAAATGGTCATTACCATACGGTCGCAGCAGGGATAAATATGTTCGTTACAATAATGAACTCACTGTTATTTTGTAGTTATTTGTTTAAAATAGCGGAGACAAGCATGGACGTCTTGAAAAATAACGCCTCAACATATCACTTATTCTTACGACTATGATAAGATTTAGCTTTACGTTTTTACGTCGGGGTTGTTGAGATACGTTTGAGGTTGTGCACAAAAATTGGTTTAAACACCTATTAAATTTTCATTTTACTAACCGTGTCAAGGCGGTACCTTACAATCCTTGATAAACACACCTAGTTTCATATAAAGTTTATATGTACTGTGTTGTTTGTTGAGTTTTGTGCTGATGTTTCATGTTTCTGCTTGTGTTTGTTTGTTTTGATGTTCTGTGTCTTTGGGGTTAACCATTTGCCATTAAACGGGGTTTATGTTTAAAGTTGCGGCCAAAGAGCTTGTTTCTGTAGGTTTTCATGTAGAACAAGCCATGTTCCAATCAATATCACATATTCGTCTTTTTTGACGAAACTTGTTGGTTCCACATTGTGCTGGCCGGCTTAAAAATAATTTTATTTTACAGTGTGTTTTTTCATTCCTATGTTCTTTCAAACAGTAAATAGTTGCATATCTTCTTCAGGCCAATTTAAAATAATTACCAATGAATAGGTATGATTGCAATGAAATATAGTTTAATATTAGTATTTGGTCGTACAATGTAGAGGTTAAAAGATTAATAAACACACCTCGTGGAACGTTTGATATTGTGTTCGTTGTGCAATTTGAATCTCATTTATGTTGAAGAACAATTTACATGTTATGACACAAAGGCGAACAAAAGTAAAACTTTCGGTTCCATCCCATATATATTTAAAAAAGAGCAAACATACAAAGTTTAAAAAGTTAAAGATGTTTCGGTTTTATTGTCACTAAACTCAGTATGGTTTATTACAACGTTACACTGTGCAATATGTTTTAATTCGATAGTATCTCACTATTTCACGACTATTAGTTATTAATGATGCTCAGCGTTTGTTATTGAGCCTGTCTTGGCTATATTTTTGGCCAAAGGCAAATTTGCCGATATTCCAATTTTATATGAAATAATCTATTGAGCCATGTTTTAATTTAACCTGAGATTAATATATGATAGCAAAGCTATTGCATGGAAACCTTTGTCAAAATGTGATCGGTTCTCTTGGTAAATGGTCAAGTCAAATATCTGTATTCTTTTTAAACAGTAACTTTTAGGGTTTTCTGTTAAAAAAACAACAACACTAACTGCTCCAAATGAATGTGCCCAATTCGTTTTAATCCAAATGTATAAAACAAAACACAGAATATAGTTTGTACCAGAGTTTATTATAGTTCTCTTTTCAAAATTACTGCGATCAATATTTTTACATCAACTTACTTCAACTCCTAAGATCCCAAATCATTTTTGAATTTACATATAGTACGTATTCCCTAGCAATCACAGCGCATTTCTCCCGGACTTTTATATTCATAAAATGTCCCGAGATCTAAAAACATACTTTAATCTGAGCATACATAAGATTCCCAAAATAAATCATGTACATATGTTATTCTCAGGAAGTGAAAATACAGATCTTATCATTCACAAAAAGATGTCGTTTTGGAAAAATATATATTAGGAAAACCAATAATTTATGTTCTCATATATGTTATGTTGTTAATTAATGGCCAGTTTATGTCCACTCATATGATACAAAATCTCTGCAAGGACTTAGAAATACAAAAAAATGACATGCATGCGATTGTCGATTACGAAGGAAATATTTTCTTTTAATGTACTTCAAGTTTAATAGCCTACAATGACTAACGGTTCACAGCTGATTTTGTGTAAGATAAATGTTAACGGCTCTGTGATTTACATGACCCTTTGGTCCAGTAATTAATGAAAGGTAAAACTCTATCAAGTCTAGGAAAACGAGCTTTCCAGAGTAGAATACACAATCTGGTCTCCTGTTTATATATGTAGACACGCTCTAGAGATGATGCCATGAATGGCATGTCAAATGGGATAAACTCTTGGCTTGATAGTCTGGAGACAAGAGGGCTTTGTTCATATTAACTGCGTTTGTCAAACAATATAATTTAAATAAGTGTTTAAAAATTACAAAATTCACTTTTTCATTTTATGTCCGAGTTGAATCTAACCATGTACCAACGTCAGACTCTTATATTACATGTGCCTTCAAGAATAAAACATACTCTACCTGCTTCACGTGTAAACACAGCTGAGTTATTACAATTATCACTCTACGTGCGTTTGGCGAAAACGTAGCAACCGTAAAGTTCAGACCAATTTTCTGATAATCAAAATCCAACTTGGAAACTGAATCAACCCTGAAAAGTCCAGTGAGAATAACATAATAAACCATAAGTCTTTTAAATCGTGACGTCATATAATTAGTTTAAATGATTTCATGATACCTTATTGCTTCATGAAGCCATGAATGACTAAACCGATTTAAGGTTTAAAAGTCCATGGGGGCATTCATGTTATCATTCCAATGGAGTGTAGTAACGATTCTAGTATAAATTGCCAGGTTAAAATTTAATATTGCATGAATGCCTTAAAGATGAAGTATTTTAGGAAAAAATAAAAAAAGGAAGTTAGGTTTCTGCGTTTTAAAATTGCGACAAAAATGGTCGATATTTGAATTGTCGTTTATAAATGGATAAAATGAACATCATGCGAGCGCGAAGCAGTATACAGCATAGAATGCAAAATTAAAAGTCCAAACGACATATATGATTACCTATGGTCAAAGCAATATAGTAATGTATGTTGTATTACACTGCTGCTTTCTTAGCTCAAAGGCTTTATTCGCGAACCATATCTTAGTAGTTGTGTCAGGCGGCGCTCAGGACAGTAAATGGGGATACAAAAGCCACGTCTACAAATCTTATCATCGCAGTCAAACTGATTCAAACAGAAAACACGTTAAGTCTTCGTCTAGCTACTGAATCAGCTTCTATCTGACCATGCTATTGTCTTTGGAGCTGAAATCATTAAAAATAATCACAGACCTCAGGTTCAATTACAAATGCAACTTTTGCCGCACCGCCAGAATTCAACTAAAACACCGCTAAAGCCAGCATGATTACTCAACGCTTCAAAGTAACTGTTTGAAACCCACACGATTCTCTTATGACAACTATTAACACGCCTATATATACCAATATAACACAGGGCCTTCAATCCAGTAACTTGAGACAAATCAAAACTAAGAGATAGTTTTGATTGGGGTTTTGGTAAGGAAAGGGGACAGCCGAATTAAAAGGGATTTCCGAACTAATGAAAACCGTTTATGCAGAAGAACAATGTACATTGAGATTAATGCCAACAATATTTTGATAATTGAACATGTCAATGTGTTCATTATAAACTGTACTATTGGAACATGTTGTTACATGTTGTCATTCCTAACTAAGGAAAGACGACTTATTTTATTTGCGACATTAGCTAATATTGACTAAAAGTAATGCATATCTATTTCGTTAGGTAATATGAATAATAAGCGACATTTAACGGCGAATGCAAAACATCAGATTTTACTTTTGCTCCTGTTTGTGGCATGCAAAACTAAAAAGGTACTATACGCCAAGTGTCAAATTGATAGGATGAAGTCTGCCTTTGATGTTCGTAATTGTGAATGTTTCTATGTATATATATCTTGTTCGTTGTCGTTTGGATCATTTCTGTCCTCTAAGCAGGCTTTATTTATTTTTTCATTGACCACTGGACGTGTCCCTGCAGTTTTCATTGTATTTGTTTTTTTGATAACTGAATATCATTATAAATTGGAACTCACTATACATGAATAATTTTGGTTAGTGCATGGGCACTAAATACCGTGTGATCTTATGTAATAACTAGATCACTGTACTTTTATAAAGCTCAAACAACAAAAACAAGTTTTTCAAAATAGAATTTCTAAGAGAGAATGTATACGACGTCCCGATATATTTCATTTCTTTTTTAATGCGATCAAAGTGTTGAACATAAACGAATAAAATAGTCTGAAATTAATCAAGATCGTTGAGTGATTATTGAAAACACAGTTTAGAGACGACTGGAGATGTCTGCGACTTTCCAGAAAATAGGTTTGATGTTAACGGCTCTCAGTTATTCGTATTTTCCAATTTGTGTATTACAAGTAGAGAAATGTTTGCAGGCGATAAATATAAAAAAACACACACCTTTTTTACCATTTGTCAAGTATACAGAGAAATTACTGAGACGTTTTGTAGTCTTTCTCCGATCCCAGAATATTTTAGCTTCTTTACAGGGTTTATTATTGTTTTGTTTTACTCCATGGTTTGTTTCATTGCAATGTTTAAAACCAATTAAAAGTCTTGCGAACTAAACCAAAGTACCTTTTAATCAAGATAACAGATACATCTATATAAATGTTGTATATTTCCTATAACAATATTTTACTTATGCATTATGGAACATTTTAATCATTTTTTCGTTGCAAAGAAATACAATTTCGACTAATGTGTAAACTAACTAGAGGCTAAATAATTTGTTTGTTTTTTACTACTTCCTTTTTATATATATGCTGTTTTGCTTCGCATTAAAAAAGTCTTGAGCCTGTTTGAACAACGGAGGTATTAAATAAATTAATATTTCGGTGCACATTTATAACAGTTTCGCGAACATTTGCATGCTTGGCTTTTGTAAATTAGTGGGTAAACGTCCAAAGGGGCGATTTTTCTATATCCACTTACGTAGTCTGATAATGTGTTGGATACTTTATTCAAATGTGTTTTGGTGAAGAGTTATTGTAGACACGAACAACGTGATATAGAGAAATAAGAATTTGACCGTCATTTATTTGCCAGAAACCAAGACGAAAAAGCCTCAATTCTGACCTTAACAGTGTCCTTTGAGAACTAATCATTTGATATAGTATGATTAAGAAGATCATAAATTATCAAGAAAATGTTTAGCTATGATGTTAAGGAGTCTATCAGCATAGTTAATTTATCTAAAACGTTCTAGTTAATTATGTGATATTGATCTTAAATGTGTTTTGTAATATTATTGTAATAACGCCTCTGTTGCTTCGTAAAGGTATATTTCGAAAGCATTAAATGCATTTGAAGCTGGTTATCATAGGAAGAAATTGTAGAAAGTATAGGGTACGTGATATATATATAATATTGTAAGAAACAAGAAACGGGTCTATAACATATTTTCGAGCCATTGTTTTTCTTTATATATTCTGAAACATGTTTTTAGAACCCAATTGGTGAACATTTTAAAATATTTCAATTTATTCAAAAAAGTTCTACTTAGTAAGTATTCGAAAATGCTTTCATACGTTTTTTTTTCTACTTCCAGACCAATCCTATATTGGTTTATATAGTTTATATATGAATTGCTTTCTTTGTATGTTCATTCCGATGGTGAAAGCAATTCACATGATCATTGTCTTTGTGAATATTGACACGTTTACCTATGTAGACACTATTCCAGCAATTAGATTGGATACGAAAGAAATCTGGCCAAATAACAATGCCATTTTAGCGTTATGGTTTTTTTTTATTAAATTAATCCAAATTCACAAGTTTTTACTTAATTGTGTATTCTTGTTGTTTTGATAAATATCCAAAAGCATGAAATAGCAACAAACCCTCCATGTACTGTTTAACAAATACTTTTACTTTACTTTATTTTGATATTTTTAGGGCCGAACTATATTGTATGTGCACATTTAAATGATAGATGCGTTTCCGGGTTTTAGTTATCTCATTAATCATGGTGTGTCGTTCCCAAACTTGCAAACATGCCATTCTGGTATAATACCTGTGCAGTAGAGCTCCAATTCAACTTGCTTAAGTAGACAACAAAACACGGTAACACATCTATCATTTCGTAAGTACAAGCTGTGAACGGTGACAGAATCTTGATTATCGAAGGGAATGTGTAGATTGTGTGACTAGTGGCGCACTGAGTCGTTGTTTGCGATTTCCGAGTTAATATGCAAGTTGTCTTATACGCCAACTTGTTCCTAATTTCCAAGTGTAATGAGCTTTAGGAAAACATTTGTTTTGCAATTTATAGTTGTTGGGTTTGATAAACCAGACCTGAATAATTTAGAACCTAGATTCCACAGGAGATAATTAAAATGCGACATTTGACCGAGTTGTCTAGCTCCGATCCTGAAGAATTAACGCAGTTAAAATATTCATTTCAATTTCAGTCCCCGAAAACCGAACCGTGCCTTGTCTTCGCTCTTTTAAAATCAAAGTCACTTGCAAACATTTTATCATTGGACGGAATGGTAACGTAAAGGAGAATAGCATAAGCGTAATGGGTTTTCTTTTTTAACGCTAAAATCTGTTTTATTTGACAACAGTACATTGTTTTCCGAGAATACGAGCTTAAATGTGTCCGGGAATTAAATAGATATTAGATAAAGTAGAAATCCATAAATCAATCGAGGAATGTTTTAGCAATGACGTTTAATAGGAAACGAACAGCATGATATATTATGAAACAAGTTCTCGTTAAAAGCGTGATATTGATCTTATCATTAAATCCTTGTTTTTTCATTGTATTTTTGGTAATTATGCCTCTGATATTTCAGAGTTCAAACGATAAAAACAATCGTACGATTTGTTTTATTTATGTCATCCGCTAAGAATTGATTTTAACAGTTGGGAAGTTTCGAATGGATGCAACGCACTTAAAGTAATAGAAGCAAACTACACTTAAGTCTACTTTGTGTTCATACGTATATGCCTTGGTCAATGAAAAGTAGTCAACTATTTATTTGAATTCGAGTGTGTATTAAGATTAAATAAAACAAAATATCATGGAATAGGTTTCAGACATTGTATGTGTTCTGTTCGAAGCGTTTACAAGTGGGAAGCTTACATACTTGTTAGATGCAAGCAATAGTTTTGAACTCTTCCGCCCGCTCTGAATTTCAGGTATCTACTTTGTTGTATGTCGTTAAAATGTAAACATTGCACAATTCCTGTTTATAACACCGGTAAATAATACAAACTTGTGGTTTAGGTTCTAGTGGGAAAAGGTAAATAAATTCAACGACAGAAAATATATACTTTTTATTATACTGCTGTTGAAAGCAAACTTCCGATATAAAAACTTCAAAAATGTTTATGATAATAATCACACAGGTTAGTGATCACTCCAAGAGAAACACTCAATGTAGGCGTTATTTCAATCTAATATGAATCAATTAACATACACAAAAAACACAGTCACACAAGTAAACAATAAAGTCATCTCGGGCTCCAGAATGTTAAAGATATACATCTATATAAACATGATATAATAACCATTTGATATTTTATACGTTTCAAAAGATCATTCAAAAGCATACAAGTTACAAAAGTTTGTCAATAACAATCGAATAAATAAGATCTTTCGATAATGTGCTTGTTGAGAACAATACAGTATCAACTAGGATTTGGAAATGAGACACAGTGACCTAAACCAGGAATCACAGCTTAACCATTTTGTCAAAAAGAACACCATTTGCCTTTAACACGACTGATTTGCCTGTCTTATTATCGGTTCACCATTTAGACAATAAAAACAGTTAAGTCGCAACAAATTTTTGTTAAGCACAATCTAAGGCAATAACTAGGGATTTTCCTTTAATGGCACTGCAGACTCCAATCTTCTCTCTCTTAAATGCAAAGCATGTTCGTACTTTTATCATGAAAATAATCTGGAGTTCCATCTGATTACACTCCAGCGATAAGACTTTTGGGCTTTATTCTATGAATGATCAAATGATTGTTTGACTTTTATTGATTGTTGAAAAACTGTTCAAATGATTATATGAAATGGTTATTTGATACGTTTACATATGTGTTGCTACTGGAAGGATGAGGCAACGGGGTCAATAAATTGTGCTGTTCTTCAATCTGCTTCGAAAGTCCATATGCGGTCCCTCGCACTAAGAAAGCTATCCTGCCAACACCTTTATGTCTGCATAATAAAAGGGTCAACCGAATGTTACAAATGATAACTGTGATGCGAGTTGGGAAGTCGCCATCGGTTTATCAGCAAAGGAAATGATATATTTACTGCACTGAGGATAAATAGTCATGAGCATCCTGTCGCAGCAAGAGTAAATATGTTCATGACAATAATGAACTCACTGTCATTTTACAGTCAACTTTTTAAAATAGCGGAGACAAGCATGGGCGTCTTGAACAATAACTCCTCAACACATCACTTTAACGAGGCTTATCATACTTTGATAAGATTTACCTTTTACGTTTTTACTTTATTCGTTATCCGAAGTGTTGGGACATAAGTGAGGTTGTACACACAGACTTGTTTAAACCCCCAGTAAATTTACATTTTTTTCTGACCGTTTGAAGGCGGTAACCTCACAATCTTTGATAAACACACCGAGTTGTATATAAAGTGTATATGTACTGTGTTGTTTGTTGAGTTTTGTGTTGTTGTTTCATGTTTCTGCTTGTGATTATTTGTTTTTGTGTCCTGTGTCTTTGGCTTTTCCCCGTGTCATTTAACAGGGTTTATGTTTAAACTTTCGGCTAAAGTGCTTGTTTCTGTAGTTTTTCATGTAGAACAATATTTATGTGAAAGGCTACAGAAACAGGTCATGTTTCAATGAATATCATATAGTCATCTTTTTTGACGAAACTTGTTGCTTCCGCACTGTGCTGGCCATCTTAAAAATACTTTTATTTTACTGTGCGAGAAGCATATTTAGATTTATTTTAACGTTATTATTGTTATAATTGGAGCTTCATTATATCCTTTGTAGCAACACATTACCATTTTGGAGCATGAAGTGTTTTATTATTTTTCTGCATTCCTATGTTATTTTAAACATTTTAAACATTAAATAGTTCCAAATCTTCTTCTTTCCAATTTTAAATAATTACAAATAAATAGGTATGTTTTCAATGAGATATAAAGTTAGTATTCGTTCCTACAATGTGGAGGTTAAAATTAAGTAAATATGAAACACACCTCGTATAAGATTTTTTATTGTGTTAGATGTGCAATTTGAATCTCATTTATGTTGATGAACAATTTACAAGAAATGACACAAAGACGAACAAAATTTAATTTTTTGGTTAACCGATATATTTAAAAAAAGAGCAAACATACAAGTTCAAAAAGATAAAGATGTTTCGGTTTTATTGTCATTAAACATCAAACATCATTACAGTTTATTAGTATCTCACCACTATTAGTCAAATGTTAGGCAAATTTGCCGAAATTCGAATTTAATCTGAAATAATTTATTGAGTCATGTTTAATTTAACCTGAGATTAATATATGATAGTAAAGCTATTGCATTGAAACCTTTGCTCAACTCCTAAGATCTCAAATCATTTTGGAATTTACATATAGTACGTATTCCCTAGCAGCAAAAAATCAC
Organism: Mya arenaria; assembly: GCF_026914265.1. Lineage (NCBI taxonomy): Eukaryota > Metazoa > Mollusca > Bivalvia > Myida > Myidae > Mya > Mya arenaria. The sequence goes on along the minus strand of NC_069123.1, from coordinate 33,706,010 downwards.
AATACATTCTCCTGGACTTTTACATTCATAAACTGTCCCGATATCTAAAACTAACTCTATTTTAATCTGAGCATACATAAGATTCCCAAAATAAATCATGTACATCAGTCATTCTCAGGAAGTGAAAATACAGATCTTATCATTTACAAAACAGATGTCGTTTTGGAAAAATATATATTAGGAAAACCTATTATTTATATTCTCATAAATGTTATGTTGTTAATTAATGGCCAGTTTATGTCGAATCACAAGATTACAAAATCTTTGCAAGGGCTTAGAAATACAAAAATGACATGCATGCGATTGTCGATTACGAAGGAAATATTTTTTTTAATGTTATTCAAGTTTAATAGCCTACAATGATTAGTGGTTCACAGCTGATTTTGTGTAAGATAAACGGCTCTGTGATTTAGATAATCCTTTGGTCCAGTAATTAATGAAAAATAAAAATCTATCAAGTCAAGGAAAAAGAGCTTTTCAGAGTGAAATAAAAAATCTGGTCTCCTGTTTATGTTTGTAGACGCGCTCTAGGGATCATGTCATGAATGGCATGTCGAATGGGATAAGCTCTTGGCTTGATAGTTTTGAAACAAGAGGGCTCTGTTCAAATAACCTACCTTTTATAAATAATATAATTTAAATGAGTGTCTAAAAAATACAGAGTCGAGTTTTGGGTGATCTCACTTTCTTATTTTATTAACGAGTTGAATCAAACTGTGTATTATATGACCAACGTCAGACACTTATGTTTCATATGCCTTCATGAAAACAATATACTCTACCTTGACATTTAATATTGCATGAATGCCTTAAAGATGAAGTATTTTAGGAAAAAATAAAAAAGAGGAAGTTAGGTTTCTGCCTTTCAAATTGACGACAAGAATGGTCGATAATTGAATTGTCATTTATAAATGGATAAAATGAACATCTGCTTATGCGAGCGCGAAGCAGTATACAGCATAGAATGCAAACTTTAAAGTCCAAACGACATATATGAATAAATCTTATTATCGCAGTCCAACTGATTCAAACAATAAACACGTTTAGTCTTCTTTCTGACCATGCTATGTCTTTGGAGCTGAAATATTTAAAAAATATCACAGACCTCAAGTTCAAATACAAATTCAACACTAGCAGCACCGCCGGAATTTCACTAAAACACAGCTAAAGCCAGCATTATTAATCAACGCTTCAAAGTAACTGTTTGAGACCCACACGTTTCCCTTAAGAGAGCTATTAGTTCGATGTTATCCAAAGCAAAACCATCACGAATGACCAATCATAACATTAACGCGCTTTTATTATAATATTATTGTTTAGGTGATTTCATAATGGCTTAGTTATTTGTCCGAGGTTTACTGTTATTGCCTGAGCCAAAAAGGGCGAAGACAGATACATCTGACTGAGGATAAATATCTCGGCCAATATGAAATCACCTAATTAATAAGTTCACATTAAAGTCGTAGTTAGCACTTATTCATTCATGGTGTCTGCTTTCCTAGACATGATTATGCTGATTTTGATATGCATCCTTTATAGACATAGCACATACTTATGAATAAAGCACTGTGCAGTCTAAGGCAGCATGTCTTTTCGTCTTAATTTCGTAAATCGTTTGCCAAAACGTTAAATTGTTCACCTTTTTCGTCCTTTTTGTCGGTATACAAAAACATAACTGTCGTCAAATCTACCAACGGGTTAAATACAACTGTAATATCAAACGGGACACAAAAGTAGTTGAATAATTCAATAGGCTAGCAATTCCAAAAAGGTTTTAACGAAGCACAAAACGGTAAAACGGAAACAAAATGGCTACCCTTTACAATAAATTCCAGCATATTTCTCATATTAGGCGAGTTTTAACATCAAATGACGATGGTCCATTTCTCCAATCCTATATTTGGCGAGTTTTGTAGCCAATCAAAACGGAGGAAACTCACATTGGCCGAGTTTGGTTGATATTGGCCGAGTTTGGTCGATATTGGCCGAGTGTTGGCATATATTGTCTTCAATTGTCTGGTATTGGTACCGCGATTGTCCCCAAGCTAAATACGTTATAGTTGATTAAAAAATAACAATATAACACAGGGCCTTCAATCGAGTAACTTGAGCCAAATTCAAAAGGAACAGGAAGTATTCATTGGGGTTTTGGTAAGGAAAGGAGGCAGCCGAATGGATTTAAAAAACTCAATTTCAAGGTGTTTTTTTTATTGATAACTGTGTTTGTACCTTTCAGTTTTTATTGTATTATTGTATTAAGGTATTTGTGTTTTTGATTATTAAATGCCATTATAAATCGAAAGCTACTATAAAAGTATAACCGTGGTGAGCGCATATGCAATTAATACCGTGTGATATTATGTTATAACTAGATCACTGTACTTATAATATGCTCAAGCAACAAAAGTAACAACATTTAAACATCAACTGATGTTGTCTCATCAGGTCAGGTATATTATTTCAAATCGCGTAAACAATTTTTGTATGTATACGACGCCTCGATATACATGTATTTCATTCAAAACAAATTTAATTCTGTTGTAATTCGATCTAAGTATTCTTTGGCGTTGCCCATTGCCACTAAACAGGGTTTATGTTAAAACTTTTTGCGACTGAGCATGTTTCTGTAGCTTTTTGCATATATATTGAACATTAACAAATAAAATAGTCTAGAATTAAACAAGATCGTGGGATGATTATTGAGAACACAGTTTAGAGACCACTGGTTTACGGCTCTCAGTAATTCGTATTTTCCAAGTTGTGTATTATGAGTAGAAAAATATTTGCAAGCGATAAATGCAGGGTTTGTTTAACAAAAAACTTTGACTACCAATTGAAAAGTATACAGAAAAATTACTGAGACGCTTTGTAGTCGTTCTCCGATCCCAGATTACTGTAGCCTCTTTACGGGGTTAATAATTGTTTTTGTTTTACTACAGAGTTTGTCCCAATAAGTTGCATTGCTACGTTTATAAACAATTAAAAGCATTGCAAACAAAACAAAAGTACAAAAACCTTTTAATCACACAGAAATCTACATAAAGTGTCACAGTGTATTTCCTTTCCAAACAATGTTTTAATTATACATTATGGAGAATTATAATCATTCTTTCGTTCCAAACAAATGCAATTACGACTAATGTGAAAAGTAACTTGAGGCAAATAAGATTGCTTTATGACTTTCTTTTTATATATTTGCTGTACTGCTTCGCCCAAAGAAAGAGTCTTGAGCTTGTTTGAACATCGGAGAAATTAAATAAATATGTTATTAATCCGGTGCACAATTAAAACAATTTCGCGAACATTTGCATGCTTGGCTTTTGTAAATTAGTTGATAAACGTCTAAAGGGGCGATTTTTTTATATCCACTAACGGAGTCTGATAATGTGTTGGGTGCATTATTCAAATGTGTTTTGGTGAGGAGTTATTGTAGACACGAACAACGTGATATAGAGAAATAAGAAGTTGACCGTCATATATTTGCCAAAAAACCAGACGAAAACACCTCAAGTCTGGTGTTAAAAGTGTCCTTTGAGAACTAATCATTTGATATAGTATGATTAAGAAGATCATAAATAATCAAGAAAATGTTTAGGTATGATGATTAGGAAACTATCAGCATGGCTAATTTGACCGAAACGTTCTAGTTAATTGTGTAATATTCAGCTTAGACGTGTAAAGACGTGTTTTGCAATAGTATTGTTATAACGTCTCTGTTGCTTTATACAGCTCATAGATTAATACGAATGTTCCACAATGTCATCTATTTTTTTTTAAACTGAAGGTGATAGTATTATTATAACGTCTCTGTTGCTTCGTACAGCTCATAGATTAATACGAATGTACAACAATGTCATCTGATTTTTTAAAACTGAAGGTATTTCTCGAAAACATAAATGCACTTGAAGCTCGTAATCATAGGTTGGAATTATAAGTGAGCTAAATTAATGAGTGTCATTAACGTTTATGTTTATGCAAGAACTATTTCTCCGCCCAAAGTCGATGAATGAGCATCAACAAGTTTGAGCTATCTCTAGCTTCCCATCTCGAAATATACCTTCATTCGATAATTATTATTTTAGTTTAATTTTAATTAAATATATTAGTTTAAGACTTCTTCTATTTCTAGAAACAATGTTCATGAATCAATATATCGCAATATCATATTGACTGACAGTACCAACCATCAATTTTTTCTTAAAAGTGAAAACATTGGCGTACAATGAATAAAGATATTCACTGTATCAACATAATAATTCACCAACATAAAACATCAATACATTCAATTTCTCAAAACATAAAAGGATAGGAGCAAGAGAGTAAACCCAACTGACATCAACACAGTACCACGATGGATCATCAGATAAGCCAACAGTGATATTACAGAGACTTTTCCGACATCAATTATAGATTCGTTTAATAGGACATTAGTGTTCTAGTGGTTTATTTGTCCGACTCTTATGAAATCGAGGGTTTGATCCCCGCCACGGAAACTTTCTCTTTGCCTATAAACTGTTTTAAACCTGGATACGGACTCTAGCAGGATTCTATCAGCTTTCATGACAATCGGGCTAAAGCAAAGCAGTTTTAAGAAAAACAATCAATTGAACATTAGAATACGAGGAAGAAATATACAGGGCACTAAACCCATTTAAAACACGCTTTCCTGCAATCCTATAGTTCTCTGATAGCGCATTGCTCTTATATAACGTGAGCTTGAACAATCGGTTGCAAAAACCATTAACGGTTCATCGCGCCTGGAAAGCCATTCTGTCAACACATTTATGCCGTCAACTGAATGTTAATAACTATTGTGTGAGGAGTGTGGAAATCGCCAAAGACTAACCAGCAAAGGAAATGATATATTCACCGCAATTAAAAGGAATAATCAATAGCATCCGTTCTCTGTAGGATTAAACATCTTTGTAACAAACATGAATACACTGTCGATTTGCAATCGTCCCTTCGAACCCTCTTACGCAGACGACAACTTGGAAACATCATCGTGCTCGTGTTGGGCGTCTGCTCCTGCGGCGCCCGTCGGCATGGCGCTTCTAGAGCAGGGCGAAAATGCACCGGTTGAGAATTGTAGGCGGCTAGTGATTCTAGGTTCCAGTAAAGTTGGAAAAACTGCGATTGTGTCACGGTTTCTGAATAACAAGTACGATGAAAATTACACGCCGACAATTGAGGACTTTCATAGGAAGATTTACAAAATAAGAGGAGAAGCATATCGTTTGGATATTATGGATACGTCCGGAAATCACCCGTTTCCTGCAATGAGACGACTGTCTTTTATCACAGGTAATTTCATATAACTTTCATGGTCTACATAATGTAAAAACAACTACTCCTTAGTTAACGCGTAGTATTATTTCATTAGACCGAAAACATTTAGGTAAATAACACTCCTAATATAGCGTAAAGTCTTGAGTAACACATTTCTTCTAACCCACAGTTGCATGCCGATTTTTTTTTAAAAACTGGTATGGTATCTTAGAGTATATGCTAAAAGTAGAATAATTTTTTATATTTTAAATATAAGGTTTTTTCTAAATATTATTTTCGAAAGCTTTTTATACTATATTTTAAGTTTATTCCTTTGTATAAGGTTCTGGGGTCAAAATTCATGTTTTGTAAACGTGGAAACAGCTTGGAAGATTTATATTCTTACATTGGTTCAATGGAAAAGATATTTGAGTGTCATAACAGTTTTGCATTGACATAATCTTATTTAAGTTTAGTTAACGTATTAGACTTGCTGTCATTTCATATCATTTTATGTTGGCATCTCTTTATATCTAGCATTAACGGTTACATTCAAATTAGTTGTCAAAAGAGCTTCTATTAACAAGAATAACACTATACCAAACGTCTGATTGGTATAAGTTAAATCCTTCAACAGTTTAAAAGTATTTATTCCTTTTATTTATTCTACTGTTTAGATCTTAATCGAACAAATCGGGCCACACGTTTGATTAGCTAGAACTCTGGAGGTGAGCTTTTATGCAAGCGTTATACGTTGATTACAGGCGTAGACGATTGACACCGTCAAGACTACGGTTTAAACATTTGTCATGGTTTGAATAAGAAAGGAAGTCTTCAACCTTATATCTTAAATAGTGTGGTTATCTAAATACAAACAGAGACCTTTACCAAAGTCGCACCAACCCTAAATCATATATATATGGTATTGCTATAATATATTGAGTTTAATCATGTTTCTTAGTCTTAACTACATTATTGGGACAATACAGTTTTAGCTGTAACGTTGACCCTGGCCTTGATTCAACTAACCCAAAATGTAACCCCAGTCACAATTTATAATTCCTAGCTCAAGCTACTAAATGTAAATAGATGTTTTCTATTGTTTGCAACAACATTTCCAACGAATCAATAATTTACAATGATTTTCAATTGAACATATATTTAAAACAACATCAACAAGGAAAGATAGAAGAACATGATAATATTTTATATAAAATGAAAATTGATAATATCTCTTTTTTATATAAGATGAACGACTTCACATGTATTTTTCTATAATGAATATAAATTTTCTATTAAAACGTAATATACATTTAGATAATTTAATTTTCAAACTATGTTTGTCTTTTTGATCGACAATGACTATCAATTATTTCCATGAATAAAATCTTTATCGCTTAATACTACGCACGTGTGGATAAGTAGCAGCTTTAACCATATATTTCTTTTATTTATAATTTATTGTATTAGCGTACAATGAGTGTTATTGTTTATTAAGAATTTATTTCGTAATATTCATATTGTTATGGAGATGAATTGATATTTCTTATTGAGAATATGGAGTTGGTTTTGACAAAGCTATTTAAAATTATCAAGTTATTTGAATTGCGTATACATTTTGCAGTATTTTTAAGTAATATTGAGTACGTTTAATAGCAACAGTCCCCTTTACGTCGGCTCCGCGTACCCCAAATTCAATCCCAAAGTATGTCACCACATTAATTTGCTTTACATATATATCTAAATATAAGTTATAGCACTAAATCATAATTGCAAACTAAAATTATTGCAAGCTAAGCGAACTTGACCCTGGCACTACTGACTCCAAAAGCTGTCTAAAGGAACGTCTTAACAAAAAAGTCATCAACAAGCTTCATTACGATACATAAATTATATCCATAGCTATTGGCAAAAGCATCTTTTACAGCTACCTAATGTACGCATTCACATTCGTTTGCGATATACCAAGTCTCTTCACTATACGATTTTGATGAAAGTTATGGAGCGAAAACAATTTATTGATTTATAGTAACAGTCACATTAACCTTAACCCTATCTCGAAACCACTGACCATAAACTATATCCAAATGTACGCATTCACATTCGTTTGCGATATACCAAGTCTCTTCACTATACGATTTTGATGAAAGTTATGGAGAGAAAACAATTTACTGATTTATAGTAACAGTCACATTAAATTAACCCGGCTGACCCAAAAACATTTCCTACGTCACATAGGCTTTCTTTACAACAAGTGTTATCACTATAAATGGATTTCAATTACGTAATTGAGCGAACTATTTATCAGCGACATTGATCTGGACCAATGTATGAAGCTTTTCCTCGTTTATGTCGATGACATTTTCTCTAGTATTTAAACAGGTCGCCATTTTGCTTGTTTTCACTTTTTACTTTATGATTTCTTAACAGCTAAGATGCGTTAAAATGTTTTATGAAATAAACGCTGAATGTTTGTGTTAGTAAATTGTGTTGGCTTGCATTAGCTTTGACTTAAATCAATGGTTTTGATAAGGTAAAGGCAGGGATTTATGTCTATGGAAACCACTGAATATCATATTTACATTTAAAAGCAGGATACTTATTTTAATAATATCAATAATAGGTACTTTTTCACATTGTTAAGCTATTCAAAAGAATATGCATATTATTTCCAAGCTATTTGCCCCTATTATGGCAAGGTATATCATATTGAACCGCTATTTTAATAGCTATTACAATAACTCTTTCCATCGAAATGAACATCAGATATAATACATAGACAGGAACATGGACGCCAACCACAGGAAATTAAAAATCACTACACAAAAAAGCGGAGAAGGCAGCAGACTGGAACAAATACGAAAGAACCAGAATCAAAACGCATCAACTGGAACTCCATGCATACTGAAAACATGTTCAGATTTTGATTGAAGTGGACGATGACGACAGATACAAATCGTACAGGAGGGCTCTTCAGAAAGGCAGATGTTGCATTGCAGTCATAAACAACCAAAGAACACTTCCTAACGAATCCGTTGAATAAGCAATTCCAGTTGTGATATCATCAAAGTAGACATAGAAGAAAAACATTGAGAAATGGACTTAACTGCCGGAGTTTACCCTCCAAAAAGCCACTGGCCCAGATATGCTACTAGTTGATTTCCTTAAAGAAACTTGCAAGCCAGTATGCACCGCATCTCCGTAACATATTTGACAATACATATCGGTTTTCTTGGTGGATGCCTAATATCTGGATTTTTTTTATGTATTTGCAATTTTCAAAACGGCAACGTTTCATATCAAGCAATAACTGACCAGTGGCGTTTGCCTACATGTGTTGCAAAATCATTGAATAAGACGCAGCTGTGAAACCAGGCTCCTTACTCTTGTTGACGAGATTCGTCACGAAATGAACACAGACTAGGCATATGAACTTACCGTCGTGGCCATGTCAAAGACTTTCGAAAGAATCCCCCATGATCTCCCCAAACTGGACCAGTATGGTTTTGAGGGTGCTTTATATCCTGGATCAGGTAATTTATGTCCGACAGGTCTGATTTCATCCGGAAGAGCGCGGTATTAACAAAGAAACAAAAGCTTATGGCTACCCAGCTGCTGCACAACAAGTACTGCTCAATAATATGGAAACCATACACAAAAACTACCATCAGGAGACTTTACTTAGTTCAGAGAAGAGCATCAATGTTATTTACTAACGGGTTTCACAACATAAGCAATAAGACGTCAATGCTAGGATGATTGCTGCGGGAGACACGTACGCTGAAATGACCATGATGTGTAAGATAATCATCAACCTGGGCGATATAACATTTGACAACTAACTTCTTCACCACCGCCAAACGCTGTACCAAATCTTCATCGTCTAAAAAATAAAAACAGACAAATATCTTTACCTCCGTCATACTACAGATATTCCATCATGCAAAGGGCCATCTAATATGCTACACTCTGAGGTCGTTGAAGCCCCTGACTTGGTATTGACAAATTTAGAGGTATGGGTTAGCAAAAAGTAACTTCCTAATGATTCTAAAGGCTGTTTAAGCTGTGCGCACCATGACTAGTAATAAGTCTAACAAATAGCTGACGTACACTTCCATATTTCCATCTTTCACAATCCTTTATTTTTGTTCCTATGATTTCTTTATTCTTGACTTGTGACCACCAGTCGCATAAATGTCAAGTGTGACTGAGCTGGCGTATGCTGAAGATGTAGATGTACATTGCTTTTTAAACTGTGGTACTGCGATGAGGTAGAATTTTCTTTGTCTTATTAAAACAAAACTTACGATTCATTGACAAGTTTAGAAACCTCACGGAAGTATCAGTCAAATTAAAAAAAGAAAGATTTGTACGATGATCTCAATTAAAATACAAACGGATAGAAGTGTCGACCTTTGAGAACGACATTAACTTGATTATCTAGGATAATGTTAAATGACGTATGGTGTGATACATGACATCTGAGTTAATGACTTTGAGGGGACAGCCAGTTGTTTGTAATTCGTAAGTTAATGAGTTAATGAAGAGAAAATGTTTGCAATTGATAGCTACAGGGTACGGTTATCCAGGCATGTTTGTCTATAACTGAATTATTAAAGGAGAGAGAAGGACAAAATTTGTTCCGAGAGGGCATTACAAATGAGACGTCTTACTCAGACATCGACCTTCCATCAGGAAATATTAATTGTTTACCAATTGCGAAACTCAAATGCCAGTACAAAAACATTGTAATCATAGTTCACACACATGTAATATCATTTAGATTTTATTTTTAGTTTTCTTGAACCGGCATACCTTCTTCTTTTGATATATAAGATATACATTTACTGTTTTAACTTTCCTTCATGAAAAACATATGCAATTACATCTTGTATGGAAAATAATTCGAGGCAGATAAGTTCCTTTATGGCTTTTGTATCTATTTGCTTTTTTACAGAGATGTTTAAGAAAGAAAAGTTGTTTTAGATTTGAAATATTTCCTAAAAAGCTTCAACATTATCATTTTGTTTTGATTTCGGTGCTCATCTATTACAATCACGCAAAAAACAACAAGCCGGTCTTTCGTTATTTAGTCAATAAACAGCGATGCTGGCTTTCTTTCATTTCCACTTACATAGTCCGAATTTATGTGTCAGATATATGTTTTGGTGAATAATAGTTTCAGACAATGAAAGGCTTATAGAGAGATAAGCCATAAATCATCATAAATCTTTGTCAGAGTCCGAGACAAAACCCCCTTGATGTCCTTTGAGAAATTAAGCCTTTGATATAGTACGGTTTGGAAGATCAAATATCTTTAAGAAATGATAACGCAATAGTGTTTATTTGGAACGACCAGCATGGGTTACCATAACAAACGTTTGAGTTAATTGTTTGACCTCGATATACCAACTAAAACATCTTTTGTGATTCTGTGTGCTTCTGTTCTTTTATATAGTTTGATTGATTTATAAGAATATAAGTTAAGTTAATGTCATCCCATTTGTATTAATAAGGGCGCTGATCCAACGTTGTTTATTTCCGGTGAACAACATCACAAACTTATTTGCTTCACAAGCATTGTTATTAATGGCAAAATGTTAAATGTGAGACGAAATGACGGAACAGACCAGAAATAACACGTAGGACACCAATGACTGTGCTAGGTGGGTGGAGGGGTGGAAGTGGAAAAATGATGTCAGGATTTCCAAACTTGATTCTTTATGAGAACGACGTAGCATTAACCATTATGCTTTATTCTTTGGAATAAAGGTGTCTTTGAAGTTAACTTAAGTCGGCCGACAACGTTTTCAACGTCAAAAGACACTGTTCGGCAATATTTTTACATTACATCAGACATGGTAAATAAAATGTAAATGTGAGACGAACACTCAAAAAAGTCCAAAGTTTGTATCCCTGTAGCTTTTTTCGAAGGCATTTAATGCACGTCAAGTTGTGAATCATTTGTAGGAAGTGTAAGGAAGGGAAAAGAATTGACGTTTTTTTTCTACTCCAAATGCGTTATCATTTCTTGCTGTCCATTGTTGCAATGGCAGATAAAATTGGTTAATATATTTATGACACACTGTATTAAAGTTCATGTCTGATAAGGTGTATGTTTGTGCTGTGATTATAGTGCGTTTAAACATAAACAAGATCATGTGTAGACATTTATAAAACTGGTCTCCTTCCGGTAGTTTCCATTGTAATATAATGTTTAAAATGTGTCTGTGAATGCTCTCATAAAGACGCAACAAGAGTTGGGTTTCTGAAATGATTCGCATCCTCCCGTTTTAGGTGTCAGGGACATCAATAGATTGTGTCTAGTTTTAGTCACTGAAAGACCCTCTTATTAAAGAGTGTTTAGTATAGATATAAGATGGCTGATGGGATGATAGTGAAATTGTCAACTTGAGAAAATACTATCAACGGTCAAAACTGTCTCATAAAGCTGACATGATCCCATCAGCTATCTTATATTTATGGTATTATACTGGAACAAGGTTATCACTAAAATGTAGTTTTAAAAAATATAAACAATGACAGCATTTGCATTTAAAAAAACTTCAACAGTATACTTCACTGTTTGGTTTATAACAAAACTTTACCATTATCCCAACTGTAAATGTCTTGTAAATATTTGATAATAAAACTACTTAAGTGTATCATTTCAGACCAGACAATGCGTCATATTCATGCGCTTCCCATTTGATTTACTGGACAATTTCTATTTCTTGTTGAGAATAAATTGTCCATTCGATGTTTAGAAATTGCATATAACAGGGATGATTTTCTTCAATTTAAAAGGCTTTAGACGAAAACAATATGAAAAATACCGAAAATCCTAAATTGACTTATGTGAACATTTCACATATTTACTCAACACCAATTGATTGTCGTATCACATTTCGGTAAAAGGTTTGATACCTCGTGTCGCAACACACTTGTTTTATTATTTCAGTAGTTTTCTTGATCGAGAGAATGTAAATAATTTGCATGTATGATGCAGTCATGTCTTCTCACACGGAATTCGGAATATCGCTTATTACGAGAGAGCGGATCGAGCGACTAAAAGTTTTCGCATGACTCACCCTTACAGATATTTTCTTCCATTTTGATAGTTTATGCAACACAGACTCAATCCAGTCGTTTCTTAGAATTGTTCTGACTTACATAACCAACAAGGCTACATAAAATATACCTATACACTAAGATGTAAGGAAATAAAAGCAACATCAGTTTATTATGGGACACGTAGAATTTCAACGTATATTCTATTTTATGAGATGTGTTGTCAATATGTACAATGGACATTGTTCAACGTTTTTTTAAGTTATATTCGCTATCGAAAGAGTATCACTTTTCACTGTCAATCTTATATTCGTGAAAAACGGCGGTTCATATATTTAACGTTGGATGTCGAAGGCTTAGAGAGCTTTGAACATACATGCCACCCTTTCCATCAGCCAGCCAGTAAAGGTTTGCCAATAGTAAAACGGGATTTCGGGGTTTCGCTCACGAGAATAATTATGAACATTTTCTTCGACAATATTGCCAATTTCGCGATTTATTTCTGTAATTAATGTTTGATTTGATTAAACAACATTCATTCGGCGATGTCGTTTACAATGTGTTCACAATTTGAGCAAAAACACCACTTATTTGTATGAGTAGCGTTACATGAAAAATAGACACGTTATATGATCACAAAAAATAAATAAACATAAAAGAGAAGAAAGCTTAAACGCTTATACTATGTCTCGCTTCTGTCATTCCGCCAAGCTGCTAATAATGATGTTAATTTTGTTATGTTTCATTGCATATTGACAAATGAGTTATGATAAATAAAATGAGGCAGAGTAATGGTGAAGTAGAATACGTAATATTATGGAAATAAGAGGGGAACATCGGGGAAACGATAAGAATGGGGATTGTAGACAGGTCAGGTAAATGGTGAACTTAAGTTTGTTAAAATATATGTAGGATATCAGAAACGTTTAGTCTATCGCATATAGTGCTTAACTTGTCTAAATAGCCTTATGTGTGTCTTAAGAATGAGTTCCTTGAATCTAAAAAGTAATAATTTGAGAGACAAGGGTCTTATGTTGGATAATTTGTCAAAAAGATGATTTTTGTGAACATGATAAAGTGGACGGATAAAGAAGAAATTATATGTGTTCTCGATTTCTCTACATTGGCAGTAGGAGTTGTCGTGCTGCACTAGAGATGATTCGTGGCGCCACGTGTTGTACTTCCTCTCGGTCATCTTCGTCAGCTTCAGTAAGATTATCCCAAACAACGTCTGCATATTCTTACAAAGGTCTAATAAATGGTGTGCAAAGCACATCAAAAGATTTCTGATCAAGGACGTTTTTGATTGATCATATAAAGAAAATACGCTGCAAGGCCTTCTGTTTGACGGATTGTATATGATAATGGCATCAGCAGTTACTAGATAGTGTGACATCTAAATGTCTGAGAGTTCTGCTATTTGAACGTTATTCATGAAAACTGTTATAATTATTTTACGAGGACAAAAATGTTTGATTGTTTGCTTATGGAATCAAAATCAAATGCCAGTGGAAAATCAGTGGAATCCGGCCATGTATATACAGGAAAATTACACATCAAACATCAATACAATCTATTGTGCACTCCGATTTCAAAGATCAATTCTTTAAATTGTTTAATACCCCCATTATTCATCAATACAATATATTATGAACTCCCACAACAAACATCAATACAATGAACAGTATTTTACCCACATCTAACAACATTACAATCGATTTTAGAATACCCACATCTAACAACACTACAATCGATTTTAGAATACCCACATCTAACAACATTACAATCGATTTTAGAATACCCACATCTAACAACATTACAATCGATTTTAGAATACCCACATCTAACAACATTACAATCGATTTTAGAATACTCACATCTAACAACATTACAATCGATTTTAGAATACTCACATCTAACAACATTACAATCGATTTTAGAATACCCACATCTAACAACATTACAATCGATTTTAGAATACCTACATCTAACTTCATTATAATCGATTTAGAATACCCACATCTAACAACATTACAATCGATTTTAGAATACTCACATCTAACATTAATACAATCAATTTAAAAAAAAACCCATATCAAACATCAATACAATCAATTGTACACCACTCAAATTAAACATCCATACAAGCCAGTGTAAATCAGATCATCAGACACAAACAGTACATACTGTCAACAGAATCTCCAGAAACCAACTATATTCATCTAAACTGTAGATTGTTATCCAGATTACATAGAAGGACAAACAACAATACGGATATAAACAATCGTGTTAACACCAGATACATGTACCACAAACGTAACCAAAAGGACATTCATTAAAGTTGCACTCTCATAGATTGGACATTTGTATTATTTTTGTCTTAGAACGAGCAAATTTAAAATAAAACATCCATGGAAATAAGTTATATAAGACTGCTGACAAAAAATAGATCGCAGATTTTTATATTTAAATTCAAAAATTGATGTTTTATGCATTTTGCTTAAACCGTTTATAACAGTTTAAGCCATAAAACATTCATTTTCGAACGGAAATACGAAAATCTGCGGTCTGATATTTTGTCAGCAATATTTTATCATTGGTTTGCAGATATTTACGCAAAAATTTACTCTTTCCAGGACAAAAATAAAACAGTTGTAAAAATGGTATATCTGTGAGAGGGCAGCTTTAAAAACATTAAATTGTACATTAGATATAAATAAACAAGAAAATTAAGGGAACATAAACAATTAACAGAAAACCCGTAAAACACAACAATTGCGTAAATCTTAATAAATAAGCATTGCAATCAATTGTATAGTAGATGTACCAGCCAAAATACTATAGGAACATAAACGATAAATAGTTCACAGAAAAAGGCCACATAATAGTAACATGAATCAAAATAAATCACCAATGTATTAATTCAGCGATAAATTAAGTGACAAGGGCAAGATTATTATCTCAAACAAGGAGTGCTACCTCAAACAAGGATAGGACATGATTATTAACTAAAAAAAAGGTTGGGCAGGATTTTAACCTCACACAAGGATAGAGTTGGGTTATAACCTCAAACAAGGACAGGACATGATTATAAACTCAAAGAAGGATAGAGCTGGGTTATTACCGCTACCAAGGACAGTGCAGGCGAATAACCACAAGTCACACAAGACGGACATCAATGTATGAAAACATAAGATTGTATGTTTGAGAAACAAGCATGAAATATACAGCACACAATTGAAACCGCTTTGAAAACGGCCTGTATTAATGTAAACACGAGACATTGGCATCCCATAATTAGAAGAGGGCACTAAAATCTCACTTGACAATTAACACTCACCTAACGAACATGAATAGCAAACCTCATTATAGATAAATATACGTGATTCAATATATAGTATGATAACTAAGTGTTATTAAGTTTATTCTTGAAGAGAAATCCTTTGAAAATAATACAAATAATGACAATAGTACAATCCAAATTAAAGGTCTATTAATCAAGTTCTAGTTCAGATAAACGAGCAGTGACCTTTCCCTTGATTCACAGCTGAGGAAATGAAAAATAACATTTTATTGAAAACGGTATCAATTGCCGCAGCATTGTCGAGATTTCCCTTCTAATTACCGGTTTACCATTTAATAAAGAAATAAATCAGTACACTCGCCACAATATCTCGTGCTGCAAAAGCCGAGAAAATAACTGTATGGATTTAACTCATGGCGTCGCAGACTCCTTTTTTTGTTTCTCAAAATTATAACGTGTCCGTATTTAATCATGAACATCATGTATAGTGTTCCGTATTATTTAAATCCCAGAAAAGATATTAGGTTTTAATTCTAGGATTGATTGGCATTTAAAGAAATAATTGTTTTTATTTTCAACGATTTGCCAATTGAAAACAATATTATTGAACGACCAATTATATATTTTACTGCTGGTACAAATGTTCAGTTGAACGCTCAGAGCACACGGCGAATACCTCGAACGTTATCTGATTGGACATTGCTTTTATAACGTGAACTTAAGTAATCTGCTGCAAAAGTTTATTTCCGTTTCATCGCGTCGGGAAAGTTATGCTGCCAACACTTTCACGGGCCAACCAAATGTTACAAATGATAATTGAGCTGCAAGATCTATTTACATCAGTTAATAGGAATAACCAATAGCACTCGGTCTCTGCAGGACTAAACATCTTCGTAGCCATAATGAACAGACTGTCATTTTGCAGTCGTTCCTGGAATCACTCAAACGCAGACGACAGTTCGGAAACATCGAGGTGCTCGTGCTGGAATTCTGCACCTCCGGCGCCCGCCGGCATGGCGCTTCTAGAGCAAAGCGAAAACGCACCGGATGATAATTGTAAGCGGCTAGTGATTCTTGGTTCAAGCAAAGTTGGAAAAACTGCTATCGTGTGCCGATTTCTAAATAACAAGTACGAAGAAAAGTATACGCCGACAATTGAGGACTTTCATAGGAAGATATATAAAATTAGAGGAGAAGCGTACCGTTTGGACATTTTGGATACGTCTGGAAATCATCCATTTCCTGCAATGAGGCGATTGTCTTTTATCGCAGGTAATTTTGCATATAAGCAATTATTTTTATTTAATAAAAAATGTTTTCCTGATTTCGTTTGTGGGTTACACAATCACCTTTTAAGAATTGAATCATGTTTACAGTAATCTTAAGAATTCTTATTGTAAATTACCGAATCTAAGACATTTGCTGCTTCCTTTGTGTTGGAAAAAGCAATGGTGTACAATAGATATGTATTACGTAGTTTGGAGACTGCAGATTTAATGAATATAACGTTTATACTAATATTGATAATAAATATTATCTTCTTTACTAATTATGTAAATGACATTTTAGGTCATCACATTGTTCATACTAACATATCACCTATAACAATGAACAATATGTATCTAACAGACAGATGAGAGAGGAAAACTTGAGACAACACTTACTCGAACCTTACCTCTTGTAGTATCATATATTTGTGATATTTCAAAAGCATCTTTGAATGTTCTAAGGGATACTATGTTTAATCTACCTTAACCAGACTTTCGGACATATCTTTACATGTAACAAAGAAATAAGTCGTGATAGGAATTGTGGTGGCTCAGCTGTGTAAATACCCTTATAATTGCTGATCTCAAATGACATAATATGTGAAGATATCAGTCGGTAGTGGAAATGCTCTGTTAAAGCTGAGACAGACATAGGTTTGTTCAAAATAACACATTGTGATTCAACCATAATAGAGTTTTATGGAATGGAATACAGTAGTAGAAGTGGAATGGATAATAAAACTAGATGAATGGTTTAACTATTATGTTTTCATTTTTTATCTTAATGTTTGGAATTTTTTGACAAGTGGTAGTTCGTTACATTTACTGCGTTGACCTTAACCATGACCATGGCTATTTTTAATTACTAACCAGATTGTACATATAACTTGATATGATCAATATAAAAGTTTCTGCCAGTAACTTTATATAATGTTCTTGTGACTTGGTGTGTAGGGGCTCGTACTGGTTCATTTCAAAGCTCTGATTTCCGTTAACTCGTTCATCATATTTGTACCAATGTTTTACTATTGAATATCGAAGCAATACACTTTCTGCGTTACTTATTTAACACATTTGTGAATACGCATTAAGACATTAACTTGACAGCTTTATTAATGTGCTCATTAAATTCAGTGTTCAATAATATCATGGTGAACATCAAAATCGAGGGCTAAGCGGATTACGGCCGCAACTACTTCTATTTGTATAAATGGAGTTACGTCTGCACTATGGTCCTGCATATACATTAGAAAATAAATTCCATCGTTTATATGCGCCCATGAAAGTCGTTTATTTCATAGGACACTTGTCTCGTTTACGTTTAATTGATGTTTAAGCAACGTTTAATTGCATTTTATGAGAACATAACCACAAACTGCATACACGTAATGCACATGTATCTGCACTTTGGAAATGACGTCGTTGATTTTTGTCTAGTCCTGTGCCGGCTGATTTTTGATGGCTAAAACATATAAATCATCAAAAAGTATGATATTAAAAAGGTACTTATGTCTTAATTCGAAGCAGATTTTTTTAAATGCATTTTAATGAACAACAAAACTGGACATTTTAAGAATACATGAAACGTTAGTGCATTGTTTTGGTTGACTCTTTTAAGCAATGCATACATCATATAAAGTAGCAGCATCGATTTGATTACAACAAGTCATTTTCTTAATATGTAGGTGTTATTACAGCTCATTACAACAGACCTAATAGAAATAAAATTAATAATATCTGTCACCATAGTGACGACTCAACTGTTTAAATAAATTAATACACAAAACGGAATATACGTTTTTCAATGTTAAATCATATTTATTCTTTTTTGGATTAAGATGTTTTGGACCGCTTTACATAGTTCCAACGATATCTCATTATTGTTTAATGCATTTCCTCGTAGTTTCTATTCTCCATGCACCAACATGAATCGATTTATATATTCGTCCTTCTAGTCCAGCATATTTACATATACTGTCATAAACAGAATCAGTAAATATTGTTACTAAAATCTGCAAACATACGAATGTCTCTGGAAATAAATAATGTATTTCAAGCCGTTGTTCGGGAACTCTTTTTGCGTTTGGTTAGCAAACGGTGTAAACTTGATTATTTTGACTACACGGTACTGTGCTTGTTCTTGTAGTTTTCATTATATATCTTAAGAGAAATAATCACAAACAGACCTATGACGAGTTTACTTCAAGTCATTTTAACAGTTTACATTTTTCTAAAAGTATTAAATAAGTAGTTTAACGCGCAGACATAAGTACCTGTGTGTGTCTTAACTATTTGCTGTCTTCGCCCGCTTAACGACATAGAATTTTAAATGTATACCTTTAGATGAAGATATTTGGAAACTGATTATTTTCTATAGTCACCTGATTTCAAGCTAGTAACTAGTTTAGATAATCATACATAAATCTTGTACATTGAAACTGATAAAAAACGTAAACAATAATATAAGGTATTTTTAGTCACAATATAGTCAATCTACATACGGATCAATAGTGTTATTATTTGTTTTGGGCGTTTCCTTTTTTCTTAGGAACGTTTTCAATAAGAAAAAGCGTAAACGTAAGTACTTGACACTATTTTGCTTTGAAAATGTGCGCGCTTTATAACGACGTTTGTATGCTTATAATATTGTAAATCAAATAAGTATTTATGCTATAAACAGAATATCATATTTCATTTGTTTTGTTTTGCTTGTTCTATTGTTGATTAATGTTTAAACAAGCATAATGTTTGGTCCAAACAATAGTAAGACCACCGAGTGAACTCCTCTTTCCCAGACTGCTCAAAGATGGTGACCCAATATTTATGAATGGAATTGTTTAATGCATAATTTAGTGGTTGGTCGTGTTTATGTTTTTTTTATTACTCGAATGTATTTGTTTTCCTCCTATAATTCCAGAGTGTTCGTTAGATAATGAATATAGTTGCTCGCATAGCTAACATTTTGTCATAACGCCAACAGGTCGTGTATTGGGGAATCGGAAAAGTAGTTTTGCAGATTGTCATATTCAATTCCAACATATTCAACTCTTTATAATTTTGTTTTGTTATCCAAATTTCCATTATTTCTTATCTCTTCATGAAAAGGCCGAAACATAGCATCCTTGTGTAATGGAGGAATAAACCACTGTCTCACCTGCAGACTTTTCTTCTTGAAACAATATCACAAGTATAAGTCTATTGAATATGCGTAAAGTGTTACCTTTGGAGTAACAGTCATACATAACATAAACTAATGTTCAGCACACATAAATGCATTTATGATATAAAACCTAGACATGAGGTTTTGAAAAAGCATTGCAATAGCTATACATTATGCCAATACGGAAGACTCAGGAAGAATCTGCGCAAATGTTACACACTATATAGGTTAGCCACTCAATAAGAAATAACTTTTATGATTATTGTTATAATGTGTTTCTATTGAAGTGTCTCTTCGCCCTGATATAATGCATAACATAAACATCCAATAAGTTTAGGTTTCATCATTGGATCAAAAATACTTTCATGAAACAAGAGATGCTATTGAAAAAATACAGTAAGATTGTCTTTTTACAAACAATAGTATTTTCTTCCATGACATATTAGCATTTTGTCTTCCAAAGCGTCTCCTTGCCCTTATATATTGCATATTGCTAGAAAGAACAATCGGATTACTTCTGCTCAATGGATCAGAAATGCTTGCCTGCAACAAGAAATGAAATTGACATAAGGACAGTTTGATACTTATGGGATTACAGTTTGTTAAAGAATTGTATTATCTTCCAAACTTGCAATTTGAGAACATTTTCGGAAATCATGTCGAACCGTTCATTAATGATTTGACTACGTTTAACATAGATGATATGTAATTGTTTATGCATATATGGGCCAGAAATGTAATGATAGACTGAAATAAGTCAATGTTGTTAAAAACATTTTGAAGTAGAATTCTATTTAATTTACGTTTTGTATGCGGCAGTACGGAATGTGTCATTAATTGCCTTTCAAATGATTAATGAACTTGATTTGGTTTAGTGCTGCTTATATCAGTTGGTTCGAGTTTGCTCTTCAAAATACTTGGCGAATCACCTATTTCTTTTCACAATAAATATTTTTATTCTATTTTGCAGGTGTTGTGTTCCTTAAGTTACCAATTATTTCATCTTTACAATTATTACGTACTCAGAATGACAAAACTGCACATTATTCAGATTTTTGTCAGATTGAGGGCCTCTTTTAAAAACTCAACAAGTCTATGATATACTCGAGTATCATTACATCAATGAAATTATGAGATAGCTCACCTGGATTCTACATCTCACAATCACTTGAGAACATAAGAGTCAGTAACAGAGTTGGTGAAAAGTGTTTATTTAATTTAATATATTTCAATGTCTCAGCCATCTTTAATGAATACTGCCATCACTGACACTTACTGATGAAACCTAGAGAAAGACCAATAAACATATAGTAAAAACTCAAAGTATCCCCAAATTATCGTTATATAAAATCTTACCCAAACAGACATCATTGGCGTGCTACCCAACGGACACTTGCTTCGTTGGCAGGGGAAGTTCATTTAAATGTTTCATGGTTTTATGGTTGGCCAAGTACTTGATGCTGATATTCATCTTTATTCCTTTATATTCCTTTGATTGAATTTAATGATAATTTTTTTTTATAATGTCAATGTAAAATCACAATCAAATATGTAAGTTCGTAAAATACGTTTTAAATAATGGTAACATGACATAATATATAGATGTTCCTTAACATGTCCCAAATATATGTATTTTTAATTGAACGTCTAAACAGGCGTTTCGTTTCTAATATCTCCGCGATTCAAAAAGGACTTGGGTCGAAATTCATAACAAATATTATTGGACAAAATATCACACACGCAAGGGGTACCAACTAAATATTTAAACATATTGCAAGTCACTAGTGAGTTTAAATGGGGTTTGTTTCATTTGATGAATTAAATTCAGTGAAATCATGTTAAAACTATGCTCACCTACATATAAACATATATACTACTATTATTTTTCTCCTTAAATCCTTAGAAAAAAACATTTCATGTTTGGTTTTTCTTTGAAGTTTACGAGAATGAACTTCTATCTAACATAGAGTTTAGTTGATAAAGTTCGGTAATTGTTCTCCCTAATTCAATCTGCATCTGAACGCCTGTACCCATAACGATAGATCGGATCGGAGAACAGAACTCAATGTTTGAGTTTCAGAGTTAAAAAAAACTTTGCGGTAATCAGTTCCATCAAAGGCAACGGGTATGCATAATGGGATGTGCATGTAGTCACGTCGACCGAGAGAAAGATGTATATCAGTAGTATGAAAAGGCTCAACAATCTGGTTTAGTGCACGCTCTTATTTCTTAAGGGAGCCTTCGTTAAAGATGTGATTGTAATCAGATTGAATTTTCAATTACCGCTCTACCGGTTTTCATTTGACAGGTACAGAGAAGACTTATTAAAAACATTATTGGTTAAATTTTGACACTTACTTCACTTGTACAAATCTAATGAACTCTATTATCGTGTACTTCCTGAACAATTATCATTCAGTTCTCTTGCTTATGACATATATGTTTCAAGAGGGCGACTAAGTTTAAAATTGTTGTTTGGTTTAGACACACTTTATACGCTGAGGAAGTTAATTCCCCTGTAGGATGTGTTTGTTGTCGACGTTATGTTCATTTTGGCCTTCAACATTGTACTACACAACAAGATCATCTTAACCACTCACGCTATCATTGAGATTACTGCGGGACATTAATTGTACCGATAAAGTAATGTTTTTGCCATTTAACTGTGATTATTTCTATAATGTTTCATGTATTTCAATCGACTGTTTATTCAAACAAGGGTGAGTTATAAATAGCTGAGCCATACCTCAAACTGTTTTATTAAAGATAAACAGATAACCTACTTGTGTATAATCACTCAAAGTTATCTCTGTTGGAGTGAATGACTGAATTCCATCTCTTTCGCAACGCCTAGATACCGGTTGCTAGGCACTATAGTTCATCTAAACTATCGTAACGGATTCCTGGAAGTGGTTCTTTTAATTTCGTAAACAGATCGTAATCAGATGGAGAAATATCTGGCGAGTACGGGGGATGATTAAGTAAGTCCAACCCATAACCCTTCAGTTTCTCCATACCATACTTACTTTTGTGGGGTCATGCGTTTTCGTGTAAAATGATAGGTGTGCTGACAATGATTTCTCAGCGCTTGCGGCGCTTAGCCTGAGGGACGGAGTATTGTTCTTAGAAACATCTTGTAGTACTCTTTATTTACTGTTTCACCCATCTGTATCATATGCAATGTCAATACGCCGCGAAAATCATATGCAAATATCACCATCATCCTCTTGGGACAGTTCTGAGTTCGGTGGTATTTAACTGGTCTCGGGTGTGCAATTCCCTACTCAGTCGTTTCAGTTCAGTTACAAGAGATTGCTCAAATTGTTTTAGAAGCATCGATTCTTTGTAGCATTTGATCGCCTTCGAAACCGTAGCTCTGGAGGAGTGAGCAAACGATGTTAACACGTTGGTATTTTTTCGTTTCTGTTAGTTTCTGGGGTACCCAGCGAGCTGCGATTTTTCTCATTTGCTAACGTTCAGTCAGAATGTGATATACTGACCCGTGACTTATGCCCAACTCATGAGCTATCTTACTGCATGTGTATCGTCTATCAGTGTTTAGCAGTTTTGCTACATTGCGAACATTTACATTTTTTTCAGAGTCCTTCCGCACAGGTGATTGTTGCTAACAGTACTCCGGAAATTCTTAAATTCTCGCTACCATAGTTGAATAGGACTACGTCCTAGAAGAGACTCTGAAACAGCTTCCTCAAGCGCTTTTTGAATTGCAGATGCACTTTATCCTCGTCTAGCCTCACCTTTAATGTATGTAGTATGTTCTTAGCGCGTTAGCGTGAACGGTAACTCCGCCATGGCGTTACGAACAATGATGTCACATATATATGACGTCACGTTACGTAAGTTTATCCACGCAAAAAATGCACAAGATATTGGTCATTAATCGTGTCAATTGTTTTTACGCTGCATTGAATGAAAAAAATGAGGTTATGTTATTTTTGACTGACGACCGTACTAGAGTTTTTTTGTAAATTTCACCCGTTTTAAAATGAGGGATTTATTATAACTTGGGAATCATCGGCAGGGTAAGTGAAAGTTTTCCGTAGTGTATATATGCGCATTTTTAAACTGTCATATATGTTGAGAGTTTGTGTTGCCATGTTTCCACCACGGAAGGAAGAATTGGGTGTCTGACAGCCTACGCTTCTTCCCGTATGAAACATTTGAATATTAAACTAACGCTTACGTTTGGATGAAGCAAAACAGATAAACAGATGAGTATTTCATTAAGAAAGATTACCAATTCTGTTTAAATATTTTAAAATGAAGCATCGGCAAAATATGTATAAGCTTTGTATAAAAACATTTTCAAGAAATAATCAATGCAGTAGTGCAGACTTTGCACAATACATTTATTGAAGCAACACCTGAAACATCATCAGGGACAAACAAAATATTTCATCTACATCTAGTTTCACGTTGGTAAGAGATAATGGTCCGGATATTTGATTTGTATTTGCAACGTTAGCTTGATCAATCTACAGCGAAAGGACATATCCGGTTCATCTTGTCAAGATAGTAATCCTGTTAACTATACGATCAAAAAGGTCAAGCGGTTTTAGAAAAAAAAATCCTTCTGTAAATGAACACCTCCGGGACATTTGCTGCTTTCTTTACGTCAAAAAAAGCAACAGTTGTAATGTAGATCTTTATTACGCAGTTTGACTGATCTTAGTTGATGTTGGATTTGTTGCATAATATTTTGTTTCACAGGCAAGTTTTAAGCTGGGTTAGTATTTCATTAATCTAATTAGCATATACAAATACGTTAACAGATCAAATTCAACTTGCACACACACACACACACACACACACACACACGCACACGCACACATGTTTTTTTATATATATTTAAATGGCTAATTATTATAATCAACCAAAATATACAAATCATAAAATGTTATTAATATTTAAGGCTCTGACTGGAAATTAACGTGATTGTCTTTTTTCAGGATGTGTTGGGGTGCTTTGTCTTCGTCGTTTTAACGCTCTGATTTCCGTTTTACTCCTCGTAAACTAACTTAAACGCAATTTTCATCAGGGCTGTATTGATTTGATCATAATGAATAGCTTTGCGATAGCATTCCTATTTAATTATTTAACAGATTTGTGAAAGAGCATAAACTGTACAGCTTTTTTGTTATGTTTTTTTTTAAATTGAGTGATGATTAGATTGATGGTGTTCATCAAATTGAGGGTTCAGCGTAATACGGGCGTTACTTCCTCTATTTGTTAATAGGGCTACGTCCGTCCTGGGTTGGCCAAGTTAAGCATGCATATATATATTGCCAGATAGTTCGCTGTATTTCATCATTTAATATGGATACGCATCTATGATTTGTTTTTCATTTATTCACAAAGAGAAAGTTTAAAAAATACAGCAAGCGTTAAAGCACTGTTTGGGTCTGAAATCTGGAAAGAGCAAAGCATCCATCATATAAAGTAGAAGCCTCAATTTGAATTTAAACAATTGATTTTTTAAATGTGAATTTTTATTATTACAAGTAACACAATATAAACCATGGCAGTATTAAATTTCGCCATGTTGGCGAATAAATGGTTCAACGGATGTATATCCATTGCATAACATAATACATTTCAATGTTAAATTATATGAATCTTTCTAATATTGTTCTGAGAAAGACTATTTAGAACTTCTGAACACCGCTCCTACGATATTCTTTTAAACCTAACTATTTCCTTTTTAAGTTATGGCACAATAAAGATGTTTGAGAAAGAAAAGTCACTAGATTTTACATATTTTCCGAAATACGAAGGCTCCAGATGATCATTTTATGATTCCGGTTTACAGTTGCACAATTGCACACGCTAGGCTTTAGTACTTTAGGTAACGAGACGGGTGTTCTTTTATTCCCACTTATGAACTCTGATTTTTTGTGTCAGATGTTTCTGTGAATTGTTGTTCAGACACTTAACGGCTAATTGAGAGATAAAACATTGACCATAACACATCTTAGCCAGAATCCGAGACAAAAAACAAGGTCTCCCTTGAGAACTAAAGCATTTAATATAGTATGGTTAAGACGATTATGTATCAATAAATAACTGTTTAGCTAAAGTGTTTAATATAAAACAACTAGCAGGGGGTACTATG
Source organism: Mya arenaria (assembly GCF_026914265.1). Taxonomy (NCBI): domain Eukaryota; kingdom Metazoa; phylum Mollusca; class Bivalvia; order Myida; family Myidae; genus Mya; species Mya arenaria. The sequence continues at coordinate 33,679,806 of NC_069123.1, read as the reverse complement.
GAAAAGCTTCTACCTGATCTAACCAATTAAGACATATATTTCTCCGCGTGTGTTTCTGCTTTTGCCGTCTAATGCTGTTTGATCGATTCATAATGCCCATAGTGTTTGGTAAATGGCACCCCGTTTGTATTTTTTAAGGACGCTGAATCTCTGAACCTAATTTTCGAGAAACAACAACACTTAGGTTAAAAAGTCTGACACTGTCGAAAGACACTATCAGACAAGTTTACATTACACAAATAATAAATAAACGGCAAATGCTATTTAAATTAGAAACGAAAAATTAGACGGAACAAATCAGCAAACCAATGACTGCGCAAGGCGCTTTAAGGGGTGGAAGTGGATGTGTTTTGTCCGGATTTCTAAAATTAATGCTTTATGGGATCGAGGCCGCATAAATAACCAGTCGAACCATTAACAATGAAACACGGACTAAGATTGCGACAATCGAAAGTTTTAACATAATTGAGACATGCAACAGTTTTAAACCCAATGTCTTGCTGCCATATAATCTACTTTGTTCTGTGGAATAAAGATTTATTTTTCCTTCAAAATTAAATTTCGACAAACAACAACGCTAATTCAGATTTAACAGACTCTGTAAGACAATTTATTTTCATTGCATGAGGCATTAATAGCGAATAAAATGCAAATGTGAGACGAAAACACCACATAGCGAAATACATTTTTGTGTCGATTGAGCTTTATTTTGAAGGCATTAAAAGCACGTTGTGTTGTTAATTATAAGTAAGAACTGTATATATATATATATATATATATATATATATATATATATATATATACGTGATTCAATTAATAGTATCATAACCAAATGAGTTTATTCTTGGAGAGAAATCTTTCGAAAACATACATTCCGTTGCTGTACAAATAATGACAATAGCACAATCCATAAAATGTCTGTTTATCAAGTGCTCGTTCAGATAAACGCACAGTGACCTTTCCCTTGATTCACAGCTGAGGAAATGAAAATAACATTTTATTGAAAAAGGTATAAATTACCGGTGCATTGTCGAGATTTTCTGTCTAATTACCGGTTTACCATTTAATAAAGAAAAAAATCAGCTGAGTCCCTACAATATCTCGTGCTGCAAAAGCCGAGAAACTTAATGTATAGATTAAACTTATGGCGTCGCAGACTCCTTTTTTCTGTAAATTATAACGTGTCCGTATTTAATAATGGACATCATTTATAGTGTTCCGTATTATTTAAATCCCAGAAAAGACATTAGGCTTTAATTCTAGGATTGATTGGCATTTAAAGAAATAATTGTTTTATTTTCAATGATTTGCCAATTGAAACCAATTTCATTGAACGACCAGTTATATATTTTACTGCTGGTACACATGTTCAGATGGACGCTGAGAATATACTGTGAATAACTCAAGACGTTATCTGATTGGACATTGCTTTTATAACGTGAACTTAAGTTATCTGCTGCATAAGTTTATTTCCGTTTTGTCGCCTCAGGAAAGCTATGCTGCCAACACTTTCACGGGCCAACCAAATGTTACAAATGATAACTTGGTTGCGAGATCTATTTACATCAGTTAATAGGAATAACCAATAGCACTCGGTCTCTGCAGGACTAAACATCTTCGTAGCCATAATGAACAGACTGTCATTTTGCAGTCGTCCTTTGAATCACTCTTACGCAGACGACAATACGGATACTTCAAGGTGCTCGTGCTGGAATTCTGCACCTCCGGCGCCCGCCGGCATGGCGCTTTTAGAGCAAAGCGAAAACGCACCGGATAATAATTGTAAGCGGCTAGTGATTCTTGGTTCAAGCAAAGTTGGAAAAACTGCTATCGTGTGCCGATTTCTAAATAACAAGTACGAAGAAAATTATACGCCGACAATTGAGGACTTTCATAGGAAGATATACAAAATTAGAGGGGAAGCGTACCGTTTGGACATTTTGGATACGTCTGGAAATCATCCATTTCCTGCAATGAGGCGATTGTCTTTTATCGCAGGTAATTTTGCATATAAGCATTTAGTTTTATTTAAGAAAAAATGTTTTCCTGATTTCGTTTGTGGGTTAGACAATCACCTTAAAGAATTGAAACATGTTAACAGTAAGCATTAATCTTGAGAACTCGTATCGTAAATTACCGAATCTAAGACATTTGCTGCTTCCTTTGTGTTGAAAAAAGCAATGGTGTAAAATAGATATGTATTACGTAGTTTGTAGTCTGCAGTTGTAATGAATATAACGTTTATACTAATTGTAATAATGAATATCATCTTCTTTACTAAGAATATCATCTTCTTTACTAATTATGTAAATGACATCACATCGTTCATACTAACATATCACTTCTAACAATAAACAATTATGTATCTAACAGACAGATGAGAGAGAGAAGCTTGAGACAATACTTACTCGAACCTTACCTCTTATAGTATCATGTATTTGTGATATCTCAAACGCATCTTTGAATGTTCTAAGCTATAATATATATAATCTAGCTTTCGGATATATCCTAGCATGTAACAAAGAACTATGTCGTGATAAGAATTGTGGTGGATCAGCTGTGTTAATACATTTATAATTGCTGACCTCAAATGACATATGAAAATATCAGTCGGTAGTAGAAATGCTCTATTAAAGCTGAGACAGACATAGGTTTGTTGTGACAAATAACACATTGTGATTCAACCATCATAGAGTTTTATGGAATGGAATAAAGAAGTAGAAGTGGAATGGATAGTATTACTAGATAAATGCTTTTTATTGAACTATTATGTTTGCATTTTTTATCTTTATGTTTGGAATTTCTAGAAAAGTGGCAGTTCGTGACATTTACTGCGTTAACCTTAACCATGACCATGACTATTTTTAATTACCAAACTGTACATATAACTTAATATGATTATTTACAAGTTTCTGCCAGGAACCTTATATAATTTTCTTGTGACTTGGTGTGTTGGGGCTTGTCCTGGTTCATTTCAAAGCTCTGATTTCCATTAACTCGTTCATCATATTTGTACCAATGTTATACTATTGAATATCGAAGCAATAAACTTTCTGCGTTAATTATTAAACATATTTGTGAATACGCATGACATTAACTATATAGCTTTATTGTTGTGTTCATTAAATTCAGTGGTCATTATTATCATGGTGAACATTAAATCAAAGCTCAGCGGGATACGGCCGCAACTCCTTCTCTTGGTGTGTATCAAGCTGTCTTATGTTCCTGCATATGCATTAGAAGAAAAATTCCATATGCGCCTGTGAAATACGTATATTTCACAGGACACTTGTTTCATTTACGTTAAAGTGATATAAGCAACATTTAATTGCATTTTATAAGAACATAACCACAAACTGTATGTAAACGTAACTGCACTTCGGAAATGACGTCGTTGATATTTTGTCTAGTCCTGTGCCCACTGATTTTTGATGGCTAAATGTTCAACACATTCAAAAAAATCAAATATATATTTTCACCGTTTGAAACATTGCAATATCATTACTAATAAAACTCTATAAATAATCAGAAAGCATAATATTAAAAACGTACTTTTGTGTAAATTCGAAGCAGATTAAAAAAGGGCATTTTAATAAAGATCATTCAAAAGGAGATATTTTAAGAATACAGCAAACGTTAGTTCATCGTTTTAGTTCACTATATTCAGCAATGCATCCATCGTATAAATAAGCAGCCTCGTTTTGTTTAAAACAAGTCTTTTTCTAAATATGTAGGTGTTATAACTGCTCAATACAACAAATACAAAATAAACACTACCATTAACAATAATAATGTCATTACATTATTGGGATAAAGATGATTTTGGACCGCTAAAGATAGTTCCTACGATATCCAATTATTTTTGAATGCATTTCCTTGTAGTTTCTATTCTCCAGACAACATGAATCTCTTCATATATGTGTCATTCTAGTCTTGCATATTTACAAACACTTCCATAAACAGATTCATCAAAAAGTGTTACTAATATCTGCAAACATACAAATGCCTCTGGAAATAATGTATTTCCGGCCGTTGATCGGGAATTCCTTTTGCGTTTTGTTAACATACGGTGCAAACTTGATTGTTTTGACGTCTACGCTTCTTTGTGTAGTTTTTGTTGCATATCTTAAGAAGAAGGAGAAATATAAACATCCCTGTAACGACGTAACTTCAAGTCATTTTGACCATTAACATTTTACTTAAAATATTAAATAAGTAATTAAACACGCAGACATAGGTACCTGTGTTTGTCTTGACTATTTGCCGTCTACGACCGCCTAACAACATAACATTATAAATGTATACCTTTATTTGAAGAGATTTGGAAACTCATTATTTACTATAGTCACCCGATTTGACTACCTAATATAGTATCCAGCTCAGATAGTAATACATCAACCTTGGGCATCGAAACTGATGAAAAACTTAAACATAAATATAAAGTAATTTATGATAAACAGCAATGCCAGTCGAGATATAAACAAACTGTTTTTCTGAGTCTCTTTATAGTCAATTTATAGTCAATTGACATACGGATCAATACTGTGTTATTATTTGTTTTTGATTGTTTCCTTTTTTCTAAGGAACGTTTTCAATTAGAAAAAGCGAAAACATTAGTACTTGGCACTTTGTGTTTTTATTCGAAGATTTGCTTTATTTATACGAAAATGTACGACATAACCATATAATACACATGTATACCATGATTCTTTATATTCAGTCACAAACGAAAGACACACACCTATAACTACTGTAATGAAGTTTGACGTGACGTCATAAATGGATTGCGTTAAAAATTTGCGCGCTTCATAGCGGCGTTTTATGTTTATAGCGTTGTAAATCAAATAAGTATTCATGATATAAACATATTTTTTTTGTTTATTACTCGAGTTTGTTCCTTTTCCTCCTATAATTCCAGAGTATTCGTAAGATAATGCATATAGTTGCTAACCTAGCTAACTTCAATGCCAAACGGTATTCAGATCAAAGACTTCAGATTTTTTTGTTATTAATATTTCCATTATTTCTAATCCATTCATAAAAAGGCCGTGACCTAGCATACATGTGTAATGTAGGTATAAATTATTGTCTGACCTGCGGTCTATTCTTCTTGAAACAATATCAGAAATATTAGTATATTCAATACTCGTAATGTATTTCTTTTAGTGCCAAAAATAACATGAACTAATGTTCGGCACTCAGAAATGAATTCATGACATAAAACAGATACATGAGGTTTTGTAAAAGCATTGTATTAGCTTTACATTATACCAATACGGATCAGTCTATTTCATGAAAAATGTGGACAATTGTTACACACTATATTGGTAAGCTATGCAATTAGATATTACTTTTATGATTATTGTATAATGTGCTCCTATTGAAGTGTTTCTTCGCCCTGATATATTGCATAACACAAAAAGCCAATCAGATTACTTCTCATCGTTGGATAAGAAATATTTGCATGAAACAAGATATGTAATTGAAAATGGACAGTAAGATTGTCTTTTCACAAACAATAGATTTCTTCTTGTAGCCAAAGCGTCTCCTCGCACGGATACATGGCATAGACGCCAAAAAAGGCAAATCAGATTATGTCTGATCATTGGATCAGAAATCTTTGGCTGAAACAAGAAATGTAATTAACATAAGGACAGTTTGATACTTATGGGATTATAGTTTGTCAAAGAATTGTATTTTCTTCCAAACTTGCAATTAGATGACATTTTCGGAATCATGTCGAACCGTTTTCTAATAAATCTTTTTACGTTTAACATAGCCGATTAGTAATTTTCTTATGCATACGTGAGCCAGATATGTAATAATAGACTGAAATATTTTTTTTATAAAACAAGTTGCAGTAGAATTCTATTGTTTACGTTTTGTTTGCGGCAGTACAGAATGTGTAATTAATTGCCTGTCAAATGATTAATGAACTTGATTTGGTTTATTGCTTCTTATTTCATGTTTGGTTCGAGTTTGCTTTGTAAAAATACTGGTCGAATCACCTATTTCTTTTCACAATAATTATTTATATTCTATTGTGCATGTGTTGTGTTCCATCAGTTACCAATTAGTTCATCTGTACAATTATTACGTTCTCAGAATGACAAAACCGCTCATTATTCAGATTTTTGTCAGATTAAAGACCTATTTAAAAAACTGAAACAAGTCTATGATATACTCGAGTATCATTATATCACTGAACTTTAAGATATATCACCTGGATTCTACATCTCAAAATCACTTGTGAAATATTAGAGTCAGTAACAGAGTTGGTGACAAGTGTTTATTTAGTTTATTATATTTCAATGTCTCAGCCATCTTTAATGAATACTGCCATCACTGACACTTACTGATGAAACTAGAAAAAAACAACAATAAACATAGTAAAACTCAAAAATCTAATTTCATACACAATATTCCAAAATGTTCGTTATGTAAAAGTTCACCCAAACAGACAGCATAAGCGTGCTACCCAACGGAAACTTGTTACGTTGGCAGGGGGAAGTCATTTAAATGTTTCATCAAACATTTAAATTATAATATGTAATGAATGGCCAACTATTTGATGCTGATATTCTTCTTTATTCCTTTATATTCCTTTAATTGAATTTAGTGATAGAAATGTTATATAATGTCAATGTAAAATCACATTTGAATATGTAAGTTCGTAAAATACTTTTTGGATAATGGTAACATGACATAGTATATAGATGTTCCTTAACATGTCCCAAATATATAATATAAATATATCATTTTAATTGAACTACTAAACAGGCGTTTCGTTTCTTATACCTCCGCGATTAAAAAGGTATTGGGTTGAAATTCATAACAAATATTATTGGACAAAATATCACACACGCAAGGGGTAACAACTTAATATTTAAACACATTGCAAGTCACTAGCGAGTTGAATTGGTTTTTGTTTCATTTGATGAATTAAATTCAGTAAACTCATGTAAAATTATGCTCACCTACATAATAATATACATTAATCGTAATATTATTTTTCAGTCATATGCTATACCTCCATAACTGTATATTTTACAATATAATCCAGTGATTTGCACGTTTCTAGGTCTACGGCAACGGTAGTCAAACAATAAGGCAGGCGGGTTGCATGACTATGGCTCGGCGGTCACAATTTAAACATTGTTTATTCGGGTGAAAAATTACATTTTTCATGGCAATCAGGTAAATCCTTAGAAAAATAACATTTCTTCTTAGGGTTTTCTTTGAAGTTTAATAGGATGAACTTCTATCTAACATTCCTTTGAATTCAAGAACATTTAAAAGGCATCCTGAATACCCATAGTTAATAAAGGTCGGTAATTGTTTTCCCAATTTCAATCTCAGAACTTCTGCACCCATAACGATAGATAAAACGCTTGCAAAATCTAAATAGGCGTATATTGTATACAACTCATCGGAAAAAAAGAACAGAATGTTTGAGTTTAAGAGTTAACAAAATACTTTGCGGTAAATCTATACCATCTAAGGCAACAGGTATGCATAATGGGATGTGCATGTAGACGCATTGACATAGAGAAAGATGCATCTCTGTAGTATGAAAAGGCTCGACAATCTGATTTACTGCACGATCTTATTTCTTGCGGGAGCGTTCATTGAATATATGATTATAATCAGATTGATTTATTATTACCGCTCTACCGGTTTTCATTTGACAGGTACAGAGAAGACTAATTAAAAACATTATTGGTTAAATTTTGACACTTACTTCACTTGTACAAATCTAATGAACTGTATAATCGTGTACTTTATACGATGGTTATTTAATAAGTAAAATTACAAAAAGATATTTCCTTCTTTAATTTGTCGTTTTAAACAACAATTTTATTCGAATGTTTTGTTCATTTTTTTTATCGTCACAAACCAAAATATTTCGTGTTAATTGTAGTATTGAAAACAACGATTCAACATTTAAGTATATTTAGTATTTGCAGTCTGCACTGTTGTGTGACATGTTGATGTTCGCGACTTCTGAGTTAATGAGTTTGCGGTCTAGGACAACCAGTTGTTCGTAATCTGTAAGTTAATGACTTTGAGAAGGAAATGTCTGTACTTGATGTTTTCAGTGTGTTTAACACGACCTGTTGTATTGTATTGAATTAGGAGAGAAAAATGACAACTGATTTCATGATATAATAAGACCCATGACCAGACCAATTTATCCTGAAGAATTATCATTCAGTTCCCTTGCATATGACATATCGCCTTTTTATTTCAGGAGGACGACTAAGTTTAAAATTGATGTTTAGTTTAGACACACTAAATACGCTTGGGAAGTTAAGACCTCTGAAAGATGTGTCTGTTGTCGACGTTATGTTCATTTTGGTCTTCAACATTGTACCACACAACAAATTCATCGTAACCACTTACATTGAGATATGTGCGGGAAATTAATCGTACACATAAAGTAATGTTTTTGCAATTGTACTGTGATTCTTTCTTTGATGTTTCACGCGATTCAATCGACTATTTATTCATACAAGGGTCCGCCAAAAAAAACTGAGCCATACCTCAAAACCTTGTTTATATTAGATAACAAGAAAACCTACTTGTGTATAATCACAAAGTATTCTCTGTTGGAGCGAATGACTGAATTCCATCTCTTTGGCAACGCCTAGATACCGGTTGCTAGGCACTTTAGTTCATCTAAACTATCGTAACGGATTCCTCGAAGTGGTTCTACATTTTCGTAAACAGATCGAATCCATATGGAAAAAGTATCTGGCGAGTACGGGGGATGATTAAGCAAGTCCCAGCCATAGGATATGTAAATCAGCATGTTTTTTCCCCTTTTTAAGTTTTTGTAAAAATAAATGCAGAAAAACTTCATAATAATTCCTAAAAGTTATACTCACAGATGCAGGAGACGTCAATGTATCCTTGTAAAGTGACAATCAAAACAGTTCTTCAAATATCCGAAAATCGGAAGTATAAAATGTCAGTCAAAACGTCCCAAGACCGGCAGAAAAACGACATTTTACAAAAAATGCTTGTGAAACTTATTGCTCGTTTTATTTTGTTTCACATAATTAAATAAAATCCGTACTACAGTTGGTAGATAAATTATTCATGATTATTTTGGTACCATTTTCGACAGTAAGCATAAATTTTTGCAGAAGTAATATCCATTGGAGTGAGCGGTGGTATTATCATTGTGCAGAATAGGCGATCCGAAAATACGACGTTACGTTGTTATTGCTCCCATAGCCCTCCCTTTTCTCCATAACAATCTTGCTTTTGTGGGGCGACGCGTTGTCCGGAATATGAGATATTTGCTGGCATTCAGGTATCAGCGTTTGTGGCGCTTAGACGGAGGGATGGAGTATTGTTCTTAGAAACATCTTGTAGTACTCTTTTTTTACTTGTTTCACCCACCTGTATCCTATGCAATGTCAATACGGTGCGAAAATCATATGCAAATATCACCATCATCCTCTTGGGACAGTTCCGACTTCGGCGGAATTTTACTGGTCTCGGTTTGCCATTTTATTACTCAGTCGCTTCAGTTCAGGTTCAAAAGATTGCTCAAATTGTTTTAATAGCAACGATTCTTTGCAGCATTTGATCGCCTTCGTTACCGTACTTTTGAAGGAGTGAGCGAGCGATATTGACACGTTGGTGTTTTTTCGTTTATGTGAGCGTCTGAGGTAGGTTTCCCCCATTTGCTAATGTTAATTCAGAATGTGATATGCCAACCCGTGACTTATGCCCAACTCATTAGCTATCTCAATGCATGTGTAACGTCTGTCAGTGTTGCTGCATTTCCAACATTTACATTATTTGTCGTAGACGAAGTCCTTCCGCACAGTTGCTTGTTGCTAACAGTACTCCGGAAATTCTTAAATTCTAGCACCCATAGCCAAATAGGACTACATCCTAAAAGAGACTCTGAAAAAACTTCCTCAAGCATTACAATTTCAGGTGCACTTTATCCTCGTCTAGCCTCACCTTAAATGTATGTAGTATGTTCTTCGCCCTATGGCGTGAACGGTAACTCCGCCAAGGCGTTAAGAACAATGATGTCACATATATATAACGTCGTGTTTCGTAGGTTTATCCACGCAAAAAATACACAAGATATTGATCATTAATCGTGTCAAATGTTTTTTACCCTGTATTTAATAGTGCAAAAATGAGGTTCAGTTATTTTTGACTGAAGATCGAGTTTTTTTGTAAATTTCAACCATTTTAAAATGAGAGATTTACATTATTTGTCAGAGAAGTACTTCCGCTGAGGTTCTTGTTGCTAATGGTACTCCGCAATTTTTTTAATTATCGTACCCATAGCTTAATAGGATTACATCCGAGTAGAGACTCTGAAACAACTACCTCAAGCGCTTTTTGAATTGCAAATGCACTTTATCCTCGTCTAGCCTCACCTTTAATGTATGCAATATGTTATTTACGCGTTAGCGTGAACGGTAACTCCGCCATGGCGTTACGAACAATGATGTCATATATATATGACGTCACGTTACGTAAGTTTATTCACGCAAAAAATGCACAAGATATTGGTCATTAATCGTGTCAATTGTTTGTTACCCTGTATTGAATAATGAAAAAAATGAGGTTCAGTGATTTTTGACTGACGATCGTACCAGAGTTTTTTTGTAAATTTCACCCGTTTAAAATGAGTGATTTATTATGACTTGGGAAGGTACGTGAAAGTTTTCCGTAGTGTATATATGCGCATTTTTAACTGTCATATATGTTGAGAGTTTGTGTTGCCATGTTTCCACCACGGAAAGAAGAGTTGGGTTTCTGACAGCCTACGCTTCTTCCCGTATGAAACATTTGAACGTTAAACTAACGCTTAATTTGGATGAAGCAAAACTGATAAACAGATGAGTATTTCATTAAGAAAGATTACACATTCGATTTAAATATTTTGAAATCAAGCATCGGCAAAATTGGTATTAGTTTTGTATAAAAACATTTTCAAGAAATAATCAATGCAGAAATGCAGACTTTGCACAATAAATTTATTGAAGCAACACCTGAAACATCACCAGGGACAAACAAAATATTTCATCTTCATCTAGTTTCACGTTGGTAAGAGATAATGGTCTTCCAGATATTTTATTTGCATTTGCAACGTTAGCTTGATCAATCTACAGCGAAAGGACATATCCGGTTCATCTTGTCAAGATAGTAATCCTGTTAACTTATGCGATCAAAAAGGTCAAGCGGTTTTAGAAAAAAAATCCTTCTGTAAATGAACACCTCCGGGACATTTGCTGCTTTTTTAGGTAAAAAAAAGCAACAGTTGTAATGTAGATCTTTATTACGCAGTTTGACTGATCTTAGTTGATGTTGGATTTGTTGCATAATATTTGGTTTCACAGGCAAGTTTTAAGCTGGGTTAGTATTTCATTAATCTAATTAGCATTTACAAATACGTTAACAGATCAAATTCAACTTGCACACACACACACGCACGCACAAACACACACACGCACACATGTGTTTTTTTCTATAGTTAAATGGCTAATTATTATAATTAACCAAAATATACATATCATAAAATGTTATTAATATTAAAGGCTCTGACTGGAAATTAACAAGATTGTCTTTTTTCAGGATGTATTGGGGTGCTTTGTCTTCGTCGTTTTAACGCTCTGATTTCCATTTCACTCCTCGTAAACTAACTTAAAATGCAATTTTCATCAGGGCTGTATTGATTTGATCATAATGAATAGCTTTGCGATAGCATACCTATTTAATTATTTAACAGATTTGTGAATGAGCATAAACTGTACAGCTTTTTTGTTATGTTTTTTTTTTAAATTGAGTGATGATTAGGATGATGGTGTTCATGAAATGGAGGGTTCAGCGTAGTACGGGCGTTACTTCTTCTATTTGTTTATAGGGCTACGTCCGTCCTGGGTTGGCCAAGTTAAACATGCATATATATATTGCCAGATAGTTCGCTGTATTTCATAATTTAATATGGATACGCATCTATGATTTGTTTTTCGTTTAGTCACAAAGAGAAAGTTTAAAAAATACAGCAAGCGTTAAAGCATTGTTTGGGTCTGAAATCTGGAAAGAGCAAAGCATCCATCATACAAAGTAGAAGCCTCAATTTGAATTGAAACAATTTATTTTTTAAATGTGAATTTGTATTACATCTTATTACAAGTAACACAATATAAACCATGGCAGTATTAAATTTCGCCATGTTGGCGACTAAATGGTTCAACGGATGTATATCCATTACATAACATAATACATTTCAATGTTAAATTTCTAATATTGTTCTGAGAAAAACTATTTAGAACTTCTGAACACCGCTCCTACGATATCATATATCGGATATTTTAAACCTAACTATTTCCTTTTAAGTTATGGCCCAATAAAAATGTTTGAGAAAGAAAAGTCACATTTTCAGAAATACGAAGGCTCCAGATTATCATTTTATGATTCCGGTTATTTATAACAGGTAACGAGACGGGTGTTCTTTCATTCCCACTTATGTACTCTGATTTTATGTGTCAGATGTTTCTGTGAATTGTTGTTCAGACACTTAACGGCTAATTGAGAGATAAAACATTAACAATAACACATCTTAGCCAGAATCCGAGTCAAACTACAAGGTCTGCCTTGAGAACTAAAGCATTTGATATAGTATGGTTAAGACGATTATCAATCAATAAATAACTGTTTAGCTAAAGTTTTTAATATAAAACAACTAGCAGGGGTTACTATGGAAAAGCTTCTACCTGATCTAACCAATTAAGACATATATTTCTCCGTGTGTGTTTCTGCTTTTGCTGTCTAATGTTGTTTGATCGATTCATAATGCCCCATTGTGTTTGGTAAATGGCATCCCGTTTGTATATTTTGAGGACGATGAACCTCTGAACCTTATTTTCGAAAAACAACAACACTTAGGTTAAATAGTCTGACACTGTCGAAAGACACTATCTGACAAGTTTACATTACACAAATAATAAATAAACGGCACATGCTATGTAAATTAGAAACGAAAAATTAGACGGAACAAATCAGCAAACCAATGACTGCGCAAGGCGCTTGAACGGGTGGAAGTGGATATGTTTTGTCCGGATTTTTTAAATTAATGTTTTCTGAGAACGAGGCCGAATTAATAACCAGTCCAACCATCAACAAGGAAACACGGACTAAGCTTGCGACAATCAACAGTTTTAACATAATTGAGACATGCAACAGTTTTAAACCCAATGTCTTACTGCCATATAATCTACTTTGTACTGTGGAATAACTGTTTCTTTGACCTTCGAAATTAAGTTTCGGCAAACAACAACGCTAATTCAATATCAAAAGACTCTGTAAGACAATTTATTTACATAACATGAGACATTTATAGCGAATAAAATGCAAATGTGAAACAAAAACACCACAAGATTCGAAATACATTTTTGTGTCACCTGAGTCTTATTTTGAAGGCATTAAATGCACGTTGAGTTGTTAATCATAAGTAAGAACTGTATGCAAGCGAAGGATAATTAAGTGCGTTGGGTTCAAATGCGTAATCTCATCTTGTTGTCCATTGTTACAAGGCCATGTTAAATATGTAAATATTTATACAGATACATCGATGAAAATCATGTCTCGGAGAGTGTCTGTTGGTCTTTGATTATTGTGCTGTTAAACAAGCTTATGTGTAAGTATTTATACTATTGGGATCGTTTCGGTTGTTTTCATTGTATTATAAAGATTAAAATGTGTTTGTGAATGTTCTCGCTAAAAGGCAAAAATAGTTTGGTTTCTGAAAGAATACGCATTCCTCCTGTTTGTCATGTCTGGGACAAGACAATTTTCATCAATTAATTGTGTCTAGCTTTACGCTGTTCAAAGACCCTCCTATTTAACAGTGTTTAATGTAAATATTAGATGGCTGATGGAATGGTAGTGAAGTTGTCAACTTGAGGAATTGCTATTATCGGTCAACACTGTTTCCGCAACTTGACAAGATAACTATAACCCCATCAGCCATCTTATACTTATTGTATTGTTCCGGATTAAGGTTCTGTAAGTAATTAACTATAGTTTCCAAAAATTATTAATAATGACAACATTTACAAACAACAACGGTATACTTCATTGCACAGTTTAAAGCGAACATCTGCCATTATCCCAACTGAAAACATGAAAAATTAATCGTTATCAAAGATTACTCTAGTTTGCTATGTCTTGTACTACTTACTACGCGAGCATGTCGTCTCATACGCAATACTGTCAATCTAATATACATGAATAACGGCGGTTCTTATATTTGACAATGTTTGCCGAGGGCTCAGAGAGCTTTGAACATGCATGCCGGCCATCCCATCAGCCTGCCAGTTAAGATTTTCCAATAGTACATGGGGTTTTCTGGGGTTGAATATCATTATGTTTGTCTGAAGAATGGGTTCCTTTGATCTCAGCAGTAATATTTTGAGAGACAATGGCTTGATGGTAGATAACTGGTCAAAAAGATGATTTCTTTGAGCACGATAATTTGGAAAGGTGAAGAGGAAATTTTATGTATTACCGATTTCTCCACATTGGCAGTAGAAGTTGTCGTGTTGCGTCGGGGATTGTAATTTCTCTTGGTTGCCTTCGTCAGCTTCAGTAAGATTATCCCAGACAACGTCTACATATTCTTAAAAAGGTCTAATTTTTTTGTAATAGTTTATGTGTAAAGCACATCAAGAGATTTCTGATCAAGAACGTATTTGAATGATCGTGTGAAGTAGATACGCTGCCAGGCCTTCTGTTTGACAGATTGTATATGTTAATGACATACGCAGTTACTAGAACGTATGACTTCAAAATGTCTATTAATAGTAACTTCTGCTATTTGAACGTAATCTATAAAAATAGTTGGATGCACTGGTCTTATTGTTTTACGAGATAAAATAATGTGTGTTTGTTTGCTTATGGAATCAAAGTAAAATTTGTTCAATCAGACAGTGGAATTCGGCAATGCATATACAGAAACAATACACATCAAACATCAACACAATCTATTGTGCAATTTGATATGAGATCAATTCTTTAAGTGGTACAATACCCAAATTATATATGAATACAATATAGTGTGTACTCTCACATCAATCATCAATACTATCAACAGTACATTACCCACATCTAACATCGATGCAATCGACTGAAGACTACTCACATCTAGCATTAACAGAATCAATTGTAAATTACCCATATCAAACATCAATACAATAAATTGTACACCACTCAAATAAAGCATCCATACAAGCCTAGTACATAAGATCATCAGACACGAACAGTACATAACATCAAAAGAATCTCCAGAAACCAATAATACTCAACAAAACTGTAGATTGGTCTTCAGATAACATAGAAGGACAACCAACAATACTCGTATAAACAATCGAGTTAACACTACATACTACCAACGTTACACAGACGACATATATAACACACATCAATACAATCAATTCTATATTAGATGTATATCAACAAGAACACTAAGGGAACATAATCAGTTAAACACAAAATAGGGTAAATCAAAAAGCAATGCAATCAATTGTTTCTTAGATAGAAACAAAAATACTACAGCAACATAAACAATAAATAGTTCACAAACTAAATCAACAATGTATTAGTAGAGCGACATATAAACTGACAAGGGCAAGGTTATTATCTCAAGCAAGGATAGGGCATGTGTGTAACCTCAAACAAGAATAGGTCAGGAGTGTTACCTAAAACATGGCTAGAGCAGGATTATTACCTCAAACATGGTTAGGACAGGATTATTAACTCATAGAAGGATTGGGCAGAATTATCATTTCAAACAAGGATAGGGCAGGAGTGTTACGATAGAAAAACAAGTATGACATATACAACATACTATAAAAGCCGCTTTGAAAGCGGTCTATATTAATGTAGACACCAGACATTGGCATACCATAGTTAGAAGAGGGCACTAAATTCGAAAATATACACCCACCGAACAAACATGAATAGCAAACCTCATTATATATATATATATATATATATATATATATATATATACCTGATTCAATATATAGTATGATAACCAAATGTCATTAAGTTTATTCATGAAGAGAAATCCATCGAAAACATAAATTATGTTACAGTACAAATAATGACAATAGCACAATCCAGAAAAGGTCTGTTAATCAAGTGCTAGTTCAGATAAATGAGTAGTGACCTTTCCCTTGATTCACAGCTGAGGAAATGAAAAATTACATTTTATTGAAAAAGGTATCAATTACCGGCGCATTGTCGAGATTTTCTTTCTTATTACCGGTTAACCATTTAATAAAGAAATAAATAAGTACAGTCCCTACAGTATCTCGTGCTGCAAAAGTCGAGTAAATAGCGACATGAATTTAACTCATGGCATCGCAGACTCCAATTTTCTGTTTATCAAAATTATAACGTGTCCGTATTAAATCATGAACATCATGTATAGTACTCGTGTTCCGTATTATTATATCACAAAGAAGACATAAGGCTTTAATTCTAGGATTGATTGGCATTTAAAGGAATAGTTGTTTTTATTTTCAACGATTTGCCAGTTGAAAACAATATTATTGAACGACCAATATATATTTTACTGCTGGCACAAATGTTCAGTGAACGCTGAGAATACACGGTGAATAAATTTTATCTGATTGAAAATTGCTTATATAACGTGAACATATGTAATCTGCTGCAAAGAATATTTCCGTTTCGTCGCGTCAGGAAAGCTATGCTGCCAACCAAATGTTACAAATGATAACTTGGTTGCGATATCTATTTACATCAGTTAATAGGAATAACCAATAGCACTCGGTCTCTGCAGGACTGAACATCTTGGTAGCCATAATGAACAGACTGTCATTTTGCAGTCGTTCCTGGAATCACTCAAACGCAGACGACACAAACAATAGTCAGACCACCGAGTGAACCCCTTTTTCGCTGCCTGCTCAAAGATGGTGACCCAATTTTAATAAATATTTTATAAATGCATGATTGTGTGGTATGTCGGGATGTTTTTGTTTATTAGTCAAATGTGTTCCATTTTCTCCTATATTTCCAGTGTGTTTGTACGATAATGAATACAGTTGCCAACATAACTAACATTAAGACATAACGTCAATTTATCGGGTTTTTTTTGGAGAATCTAAAAAAGTAACTTTGTAGATTGTCATAATACTTCTTTAGATTTTTTTTGTTATTAAAATTTCCATTATTCCTAAATCGATCAAGAAAAGACCATTATAAAGCATCGATGTGTAGTGGAGGAATAACTCATTGTCTAACCTGCGGACTATTCTTCTTGAAATGATATCAGAAGTATAAGTCCATTCAATATGCGCAATACATTGCCTTTGGAGTAACAGCCATAATTAACATGAACTGATTTTCTGCAAACTGAAATGCATTCATGGCATACAACTGAAACATAAGGATTTGCAAAACCATTGTATAAGCTTTTATGCCAATACGGATCGGACTGTTTCATGAAGAATCGGGACAAAAAAATCACACTATATAAGATAGCCACTCAATAAGAAACGTATTCTATGATAATTTTTATTATGTGTTTCTATTGATTTGTCTCTTTGCCGTGATATATTGCATAACGTAAGAAAAAGCCAATCAGATTACGTCACATTATTTGATCAGAAAATCTTCATAGAAACAAGAGATGTAATTGAAAAAAGAACAGTTAGAATGTCTTTCCTCAAACAAAAGTACTTTCTTCCAAGACATATTAGCCTTATATTAGTCTCCCGAAGCGTCTCTTTGCCCTGATATATTGCATAAACGCCAGAAAGGACAATCGGATTACGTCTGATCATTAGATCAGAACTCCTTTGCTACAACATTAAATCTAATTGACATAAGGACAGTTTGATACTATAAGAATTATCGTTTGTCAAAGAATTGAATTTTCTTACAAAGCAATTTGATGACATTTTCGGAAATTATGAACCGTTCTTTAATAAATAATGTTTCACGTTCAACATAGATATTGCTTTTTGTGATAGAGATGATTTATAATGTCGATGTAGAGTAATTAATAAATGAAAAGTTCGTAAAATACATTTTGGATAATGGTAACATGACATAATAAATATATGTTCATTAACGTGTCCAAACTATAGGTGAAATTTATTTCTTAACAGGAGTTTCGTTTCTTATACCTCACCGATTAAAAAGGGCTTGAAATTCATGACAACTATGATTGAACTTGACAAGATGTGAAACACACAAATCATTAAAGTAAATATTCAAACACATTCCAAATCACTAGCGATGTGTACTGTTTTGTTTTTCATTTGATGTATTTAATTCCTTTTAATCATAAAAAATTATGCTTACTTACATAAAAACATTACTTTTACCATTAATTTTCAGTTATGTAATAAACCTGAATTGCTGCAATTCTGTCAATAAAAGTCAACGATATACACATGTTTAGCTTAACAGCTCCGGTAGTACAAAAATGGCAGTCGGATCGCATTGCTCTGGCTCGGTGGTCACAACTAAAACAATGTGTATGTGGTTGAACAAATAACAAATTTGATGACAATCAGATAAAAACCTTAGTAAAATAAAAAATAACATAGTTGATACAGGTGGGTAATTGTTCTTCCTGCCCAACCGCGTTGAATATTGTACGCCAAGGGTCTTTTCTTAGCTAATTCAACAGAACTTGCAGAACGATAATGTGCATGCAGTCGCGTCGACGAGAGAAACATGCATATCTGTAGTATGAAAAGGCTCTAAAAATGATTTAGTGCACGATCTTATATCTTGCGAGAGCGTTCATTGAAGATGTGAATATAATCAGGTTGATCCTTGAGTACATCTCTTCCAGTTTTTATTTGACATCTAAAGCTATTTACGGAGAAAGATAATTAAGAACATTATTGGAGATTTAATACTCCACTTTAACAAATCTAATAAATTGTTTAATCTTGCACGATATACGATGGTTGTTTTAAAGGTTATATTACAAAAATATTCCATTCTTCAATATGTTATTTAAACAACACTTTTATTCGAATGTTCATTTTGTTCAGGTTTGATCTGCATAAGTGTAGTAATGAAAACCACGGTTCAACTTTGTAGTATATGCAGTATTTGCAGTCTGCACGTCTAGCTTGATTATCGAGTTATTACTGTTATGCGTCATATGGATGTTTGCGACTTCTTAGTAAATGAGTTTGCGGTCAAGGACACCAAGTTGTTCGTAATTTGTTAGTTAATTACATTGACGAGGAAATGTCTGCAGTTGATATATGCAGAGTTTGTTCAACAAGACATGTTGTATTGCATTGAATGAGGAGAGGGAAAGGACAACTTATTTAATGTTACGATACAAATAAGACTCATGACCGGGCCCATCTATCCTAAAGAAATATTTTTCAGTTCCTTTGCGTTTGACATATCGCTTTATATCTCCATTAGAAATGCATTTTTACATGTGTTATGGAACATTTTCCTGTTACAAATAAATACGAAATAAACCTTTTGGGAATACAACTAGAGTACAACTAGTGGAAGGATAAGTTTAAAATTGCTCTTTAGTTTTCACACAATAAATACGTTGACGAAGTTAGTGTCTATGTAAGCTGTGTCATTTGTCGTTTTGTGTCTGTTTTGCTTTCAAACTTGTACAAAAGAACAAGATCACCGTGGCCATGTTCGCTACGTTGCTATTCCATGCTTTTACATATTCTTCTTTCAGTAACACGACCGTTTGAGCAAGAATCTTCGGTAATTAAGAGAGTTCTCTTCTTCAAGGCTGGTGTTTCAGATCTCCGTTTACGTATACCTTCATGAATGAGTAGGATGTCAGTCGCGTAGTGGAATTTCGCTCTGTAAAATCCCAAAGAGGCATGTGTATGTCATCAAAAAACAGTTTGTGGCTCGAACAAATTTCAGGAAGTTTTAATAATGGTATAGCTTAGTAGTGGGTAAAAAGCATAACAATCTAAATATCATTCTAGGACCTTTGACAGGTTTTCCTAATCTGTCTTAGAAAATGGTACTAGTGCAGGACATAAACACCATTCATCTTGGCAACGAGCATGGCTAATTATTATTATTAACCAAACTGTACATAATTATTATAAAATACTATTAATATTCCACTTATGACAAGAACTTCACATAATTGTCTTTCGTCTTGATGTTTAAGTGTGCTTGTCGTCTTCGCTTAAACGCTCTGATTTCCTTTCCACTCCTTCGTTAACTACTTCAAACGCAATATTCCTTAGGGTTGTATTGATTTGAACATAATGCATATCGATGACAATAGCGTTCCTCTTTAATTATTTATCATATTTGTGAATGAGCATAAACTGAACAGCTTTTTTGTTATGTTGGTTAAATTGAGTGTTAATTAAAATCTTGGTGTACATCGAATCGAGGGTTCAGCGGAAAACGTACGTAAATTCTTCTTTTTTGTTTACATAGCCACGTCCGTACTATGCTAACCCTGTTAATTTTCGCATGCATTTATATATTAAACTAGATAAAAAACTTCATCTCATCATTTAATATATATCATAAAATAATTCACATCTTTAATACGTGTCTATGAATGACGTTCATATCGTAGAAGATAATTGTTTGTTTAAGTGTAAGAACATATTAATTCTCCGCGTATGCACTAAAAGATGTGTTTCATGAGTGGCGTAGCAATACGAGATGCATTTTCCGTATTCACGAGGCGAAACGTATTGCGATCTTTTACTAAATTGTTTCTTTTTTCTTTTTATTTCCCTTTAAGTGATAAAAAATATGCAATTGCATTTTATTACACAAAAGCCGCAAACGGTATGCCCACGTATCTGATTTCGGAAATGACGTCGTTGATACTGTATACCCAAGCTCTGTGAACGCTGATGTTTGATTATAATGTATAACAGGCTGAATGGTCACCACAGTGATTTTTTTCACCATTCGTCACATCGAAAGATCAATATCAAGCGTAAGTAACGTAAGTGCATTGTTTTGGTCTGGAGTCTGAAAAGAACAAACAAATTTGTATCACGTTGTTACCTCGATTTGATTAAAATATTATACATTTGCTTTCAGGTTAGGGCCAATTGAAAATATTTGAGAAAAAAGAGTAGCTGCATTTGAAATATATCTGAAGACGAAGGCTCCATATGATCATTTATGATTCCGATGCGTGTTTGTTACATTTACGCAAAATTGGACACGCTGGTCTTTAGTAATTTTGTTAATAAACAACGAGACTGTTGTTCTTTCATTTCCACTTATGTACTCTGATAATATGTGTCAGATATGTGCTCTATATGCTTTCGGCGAATAATTGCGCAGCCACAGGCAGGCTAAAAAATAGGTAAAAAAATGACCATTATACATCTTAGCCAGAATCCGAGACAAAAACAACCAAGTGTCCGTTGAGAAATAAAGTATTAGTTAAAGTATGATTCAGAATATCATATATCAATAAAGAATGTTTAAGCTAATTCTTTTTATATAAAACGACCAGCAGGCTTTAGTATGAAAAAGCTCATTGAGAACTATTTGACCTTGATCCAACCAATTTAGGCATGCTTTTTTCATGCGTGTTTATTATTAAGCTGTTTCATACAGTTTGATCGATTGCACACAATGTCCCATTGTGTTAGGTTAATAGCACCTGTCTGTATTTTTTACAGACGCTCTACCTTCGATGCTACTTTTCAAGAACCAACAACACTAAGATGAAAAGGTCTGACAATGCCAAACAAAACACGCAAAATAATTTATTTCCATTACAAGCATACTAAATAAATGGCAAAAGGTATTTAAATGTGATACGTAAAGTTGGACGGAACCAATCAGAACTAACATGTAGGAAACCAATGACCGCGCAAGGTGCGTGAAGGTTGGAAGTGGATATGTTTTGTCCGCATTTATCAAATTAATGCTTTATGAGAACGAGGTTGCATAAATAACCAGTCCAACCATCAACAATGAAACACGGACTAAGCTTGCGACAATCAATAGTTTTAACATAATTGAGACATGCAACAGTTTTAAACCCAATGTATTGCTGCCAATCTACTCTATTCTGTGACATAAAGGTTTCTTTCACCTTCGTAATTAGGTTTCGAGGAGCTGCAAGGCTAATTAAAAGTCAACAGACTGTGTAAGACAATTTATTTACATTACATAAGACATTCATAGCAAAAAAATGCAAATGTGCGACGAAAACACCTAAAGATTCGAAATACATTTTTGTGTCACTTTAGCTTTATTTTGAAAGCATAACATGCACGTTGAGTTGTGAATCATCAATGAGAACTGTATGGAAGCGAATGATAATTAAGTGTGTTGTGTCTAAATGCGTAATCACATCTTGATTGCCATTGTTACAATGCCATGTAAAAGTTGTAAATATTTATAGTGATACGCCGTGAAGAATTTCATGTCTCGTAGAGTGTCTGTTTGGCTTTGATTTTTGTGCATTCAAACAAGATTATGTGTAAGTATTTATACTACTGGGATCGCTTTGGTTGTTTCCATTGTACTACAATGGAAAGTGAATGTTCTCGCTAAAAGGCAAAAAGAGATTTGTTTTCTGAAATACAACGTATTCCTCCTGTTTGTCATGTCTGGGACAGCGAAATTCCATTATTGAATTGTGTCTAGTTTTACGGTGCTCAAAGACCATCATATTAACGAGTGTTAAATATCAATATTAGATGTCTGATGGGGTAAAAAATTGTCAACTTGAGTAAAAACTGTCAATACTGTCTCTGTAGTTGAGAAGCAAACCATCACCCAATCAGCCATCTTATACTTATTTTCTAATATCGGAACAAGTACGAACAGTAGAAGCCCGTGTTTTTCTTTTGTCAATATTTGGTATTAACATGACTTTAGTATATGATCTCAGGCCAGACAATGAGTCATATTCCTGTGTTTTACATTTGATTTAATGGACAAGTTCTATTACATGCTGGGAATAAATTGTACATTCGATGGTCGGAATTTTCATATTTTAGACTATGAAGGGATGATTTCTTTAGATTTAAGATGCACTTTAACTCCCAAATAGGTTTTTCCACAATTACTACAAATGTTTTAATATACCAATACGGAAGAATACATGTGGAAACAATGGTTCTTATGAAGGAAACCGAGTTTAATTTGAAATACTTGTGCAAACACTTCCCACATCTCACATGAATAGAACCAATTCAAATCTACCCATATCAAACAGCAATACAATAACTTGTACACTGCCCCTATCAGACATCAGTACAGACCAGTGTATCAATAGACAGAACAGTACAGGACACTCATCGGTAAAGTGGGTTGTTTTCAATATAAAACACAAGGGCCATTGACACTACTTGTCTTAACAATCGAGTGTACACAGGTGTACACACGATAACCCAGAATGACAGCCAACAATAAGCATCTAAATAATCGAGTTAACAACAGAGAACACAAACAAAACACAAACGACATCAAGTATCAATACAATCAATTGTTGATTAGATACACAAACAATAATGCTACAGAAACTTAAGGAACAAATTTCAAATAATAATCAAGTAACAGTAATAATCAAAATATTTAGCAAGGCAATCAATTGAGTGTCATATTAACAGACAAGATAAGGGCATGAGTATTTCCTTAAACAATGACATGGCAGTATTATTACTTCAAACATGGGTATGGTAGGGTTAGTATCTCAAACAATGGTATGGCAGGGTTAGTATCTCAAACAATGGTATGGAAGGGTTAGTATCTCAAACAATGCTAGGGCAGGGTTAGTATCTCAAACAATGCCAGGGCAGGGTTAGTATCTCAAACAATGGTATGGCAGGGTTAGTATCTCAAACAATGGTATGGCAGGGTTAGTATCTCAAACAATGGTAGGGCAGGGTTAGTATCTCAAACAATGGTAGGGCAGGGTTAGTATCTCAAACAATGGTAGGGCAGGGTTAGTATCTCAAACAATGGTAGGGCAGGGTTAGTATCTCAAACAATGCTAGGGCAGGGTTAGTATCTCAAACAATGCTTGGGTAGGGTTAGTATCTCAAACAATGGTAGGGCAGGGTTAGTATCTCAAACAATGGTAGGGTAGGGTTAGTATCTCAAACAATGGTAGTGCAGGGTTAGTATCTCAAACAATGGTATGGTAGGGTTAGTATCTCAAACAATGGTAGGGCAGGGTTAGTATCTCAAACAATGGTATGGCAGGGTTAGTATCTCAAACAATGCTAGGGCAGGGTTAGTATCTCAAACAATGCTAGGGCAGGGTTAGTATCTCAAACAATGGTAGGACAGGGTTAGTATCTCAAACAATGGTAGGGCAGGGTTAGTATCTCAAACAATGGTAGGGCAGGGTTAGTATCTCAAACAATGCTAGGGCAGGGTTAGTATCTCAAACAATGCTTGGGCAGGGTTAGTATCTCAAACAATGGTAGGGCAGAGTTAGTATCTCAAACAATGGTAGGGTAGGGTTAGTATCTCAAACAATGGTAGTGCAAGGTTAGTATCTCAAACAATGCTTTGGCAGGGTTAGTATCTCAAACCATGGTAGGGCAGGGTTAGTATCTCAAACAATGGTAGGGTAAGGATAGTATCTCAAACAATGGTAGTGCAGGGTTAGTATCTCAAACAATGCTAGGGCAGGGTTAGTATCTCAAACAATGCTAGGGCAGGGTTAGTATATCAAATAAGAATAGGGTAGGGTTATTATTACTAACAAGGATAGGGCATGTTTGGTATCTCAAACAATGCTAGGGCAGGGTTAGTATCTCAAACAATGCTTGGGCAGGGTTAGTATATCAAATAAGAATAGGTTAGGGTTATTATTACTAACAAGGATAGGACATGTTTGGTATCTCAAACAATGGTAGGGCAGGGGTAGTATCTCAAAAAATTATAGGGCAGGATAAGTATCTCAACAATGATAGGTCAGGATTATAACTTCAAACATGGGTTGGGAAGGTTAGTAATGGTAGAGTAGGGTTAATTTCTCAAACAATGATAGGGCAGGGTTAGTTTTTCAAACAACGATAAGGCAGGATTATTACATCAGACACACATAGAGCATGATTATTACATGAAACACAGATTAAACATGATTAAAACCTTTAACAAGGGCAGGGCAGGTGTATAACTTCAACTACCAAGAACTGGGCAGGATTATTTTCTTAAACAAGGATAGAGGAGGAGTATTACCTCAAACATAGATATAGCATGATTATTACTTCAAACAAAGAGAACTCTTTCGATAACATACATTCCGCTGCCGTACTAATAAAAACAATAACATACTCCAAATGAAAGGGCTGTCAATAAAGTACAGATAAATGAATAGTGACCTTTCCTTGGTTTCACAGCTGAGAAAATTAAAAAGAACGTTTTATGAAAAAACAATCCATTACCGGAGCATTGTCGAGCATGTAGTCCTAAGTATCGGTTTATCATTTAATTAAAAAATCAGTACAGTCCCACAATATCTCGTGCAGCAAAATTCGAGTAAAAAACTGCATGAATGTTTTTCATGGCGTTGCAGACTCCATTTTTCTGTTTCCAAAATTTATAAATTATCCGTTCTTTTATCATAGACATTTTCTAAAATTTTCCGTACTAGTAAATTTAAAAGAAAACATAAGGCTTTTCTTCAAGGATTTATTGTCATATCAAGTAAATAATTTTGTTTTCAATGAATTCCATGTTTGAAACCAATAACAATGAACGACCAATAATATATTTTACTCCTGGTAGAAAAGATTTGTTTTAAAACGCCTAGAAAACACAGCCAATAACTCGTATAGTTTTGTGATTGGACATTTGCTTTTATAACGTGAGCTCAAGTTATCTGCTGCAAAAGTTTATATCCGCTTCGTCGTTTCTGGAGAGCTATTCTGCGAACACTTTTATGTCTGCAACATGAAAGGGTCAGCTAAATGTTACAATGGATAACTGGGTTGCGAGATCGTAGAATGCTTGCCATTAAGGGAAATGACATATTTACAGAACTGAAGAGGAATAACCAATAACACTCGCTCTCTGCAGAAATAAACCTCTTCGTATCCATAATGAACAGACTGTCATTTTGCAGTCATCGATGGAGTCACTCTTACGCAGACGACAACTCAGAGACGTCTAGGTGTTCGTGCTGGACCTCTGCATCTCCGGCACCACTCGGCATGGCGCTAATAGAGCAAAGCGAAAACGCACCGGATGATAATTGTAAGCGGCTAGTGATTCTTGGTTCAAGCAAAGTTGGAAAAACTGCTATCGTGTCGCGGTTTCTGAATAACAAGTACGAAGAAAATTACATACCGACAATTGAAGACTTCCATAGGAAGATATATAAAATCAGAGGAGAAGCCTATCGTTTGGACATTTTGGATACGTCTGGAAATCACCCTTTTCCTGCAATGAGACGATTGTCTTTTATCGCAGGTAATTTTAATAATTTTAAATATTAACATTCAGTTTAAACCAATAAAAAACATTAATTCGTTTGTAGGTAAGACTAGCACCTTTTAATAATTCACACCTGTTCATAGTATGCGTAAATTTCGTGAACTCCTATCGTATATGAGCAAATCTAAGACAGTAACGGTGTCAACTAGAAATGTATAATGTAGTTTGGAGTGATTATCCGCTGACTAATCTATGTTGGACTTGTTACGTACGTAGTCTTTAATTCATTTAAGTAGCAAATGAAACTACATTAACAGATAGCACTAAGCTTTAAACTCGACATTCTTTTTTGAAAGAAGTTTTCTATTTTTGCCCTGTCCAAACTATATTTTGTTTCAACTTTTTTTTACACTTGAGACTTTTACCTTTAGTCATGATTGCAGGTATGTTGATACATATAACATCTACATTAATTATGCTAATGATATTATCTTCTGCACTTATTATATCATTGAACATAATTTTCTTTACTTAGTATATTTATGATAATTATCGTCTTTACAATTTTTATTAATGCATATTAGTCTTTTTTAACGTATCATTGGAGCCTAGTTTCTGACATAACATTGGATAATACAATAGTTTGTGGAAAAAAAATCTGGCAAACACTGGCATAACATAGCAAACCATTAACAAATCTCCAAAAGTTCTGGAGAGTATTGAAAACATCTTTTAGTAATAATATCGACCATCCTAACATATCACTTCGTGAAATAACAGTAAACAATTATTCAACAGACAGTTGAGCCAAACTTGAGGTATTACTTACTCAAACCTTAACTCTTGTAGTATTATACATTTGTAATATTTCAAAAGCATCTTTTATTGTACTAAAGGCTTGTATAATCTAGCTTTAGCTAACTTTCGGACATACTCTATCTATTTAATTATCATGATTGTGATGGAGCTGCTGTATTATACCTTTATAATTGGCGACCTTAAACAACATATAAAGATGTTTTGGTCGCGTAGTGAAAAATCTGAGGCAGACAAAGGTTTGTTGTACAAAAGTAGCACATTTTTGTTCGAACCCTTATACATGTATTATTGAATTGAATGAAATATTAGTGGTGGGATGACTAGCAGTATTAGATATATATTTTTCATTGAACTTTGTTTTTCATTTTTATCTTAATGATGCGAATGTCTAAAAAAAAGTCGTGCGAGACATATACAGCATTGACCACCATGGATTATTCTAATACTAACCCAAAATGCTTTTACTATTAAATATGATGAGTATACATATTTTTGCCAGGAGGTTGTTTTGAAATTCATGTGACTTGGTGAGCACGAGCTCGTATTCATTTCTTTCAAAGCTCTGACAAAGAGAACAGTTTTAAGAATACAGCAAGCGTCAGTGCAATACATCCATCGTATAAAGTAGAAGCATCGATTTTTATTGAAACCGGTCTTTACTAAGCATGTAGGTGTAGTTACAGCTCCATACAACAAATACAAAAAAACACCACCAATGAAAATGTCACTTTAGCGGCGAGTAAGTTATTTAAATGGATCTATACCTAGAACAGAATATACTTTCTTTCAATGTTAAATCATATTTGCCCTTCCAATGTCGTTGGGAGGAAGACCTTTTTTGAGCCGCTAAATACATTTCCTACAATATCCAATTATTTTTGAATGCATTTCCATGTAATTTCTATTCCCTAAGCAATAGCATCAATTTCTTCACATGTTCGTCCTTCAACTCCAGCACATTTACATAAACTGACATGGACAGATTCATCAACAATTGTTACTATCTGCAAATATGCGGATTTCTCAAAAAGTATTTCTGGCCATTGTTCGGACATAGTTATTTAAAGCGTAAACATAAGTTCTTGTGTTTATCAGGTGAAGAGTTTCCGTCTACGAGCACTTAACCACATGCTATTATAAATGTATACCTTTATATGCAGGGACTGGGAATCTCAATATTTTCTATTGTCACCTGGTTTGATCAGATAATAACCAGCTAAGACAATAATACATAAATCTTGGGCATTGAACCTGATAAATAACGTCAATTATAATATAACCTTATTGAAATACAAAAAGAGCCATGCCAGCAATAACATAGATTCCACTAAATCAATAAATAAACAAACCATTTTTTTCTGAGTCTCTTTATAGTCAATTGACATATAGGTAATAAGTGTTATTATTTGGTTAGACTGCTTTCTTAACCTGAACGTTTTCAATAAGATAAGCGAAAACACAAGTACTTGACCTAATGTGTTTTCTCAAAGATTTACTTTCTACAAAAATGCACGACATAGCCATATTATACACATGGATATCATTACAGTTTTTTTCTTTGTCACAAAGCGAAAGACACACACTTATAACACATGTATTAACTTTTATGTGAAGCATTAAATGTATTACGTTGAGAATGTGCGCACTTTAGAGCGTTTTTAGCGTTGTAAAACAATTTAGTATTTATGATATAAATAGTAAATCATATTCCATATGGTTTATGTTTTTCTTTAACTATTGTTGACGGACTTGTCCCTATTGATTCGAATGTTTTATTGTTTAACTAATTAATGTATTAGAATACATGTGGATTTTTTTGTAAATGACTCAGATGTGTTTCTGTTTCCTTCAATGTTCGAGTGCTCGTAAGATAATGAATATAGTTGCCAGCATATATAACATTAAGTCAATAGATCGTGTTTTAGGAAATCGTAAACGTTATTTTGCAGATTGTCATATTCAATGCCCAACGATATGCAGCTTTTTGGGTTTTGGTTTAACTGCTTATAGAACTTCAATCATTTCTGAAACGTTCACGAAAATGCCGTTACATATCATACATGCGTTATGGAGGAATAAATAATTGTTTACTCCGCGGAATATTTTTTTGAAAGCAATATCACCGTTATAAGCCTATTCAACATGCATCATGTACTGCTTTTGGATTAACTGCCATGAACTATCATGAACTTAATGTTCGGCACACAGAAATACATTTATGCACATAAAACTGATACATGAGGTTTTGTGGAAGCATTGCATAGCTATACATTTTACCAATACAGATCGGACTATTTCATAAATAATCTAGACAAATGTTACACATTATATAGGTAAACCACTTAATAAGCAATTTATTCTATGAGTACTATTATTATTAATATTATTATGTGTTTCTATTGAAGTGTCTCTTCTCCCTGATATATTGCATTACGAAGAAAACCATTCAGATTACGTCTCATTATTAGATCACAAATACTCGGAAGAAACAAGAAATGAAATCGAAACAAGGACAGTTAGATTGTCTTTCTCAAACAAGAGTATTTACTTCCAAGACATATTAGCCTAATGTCTTTCATGGCTCTTATTATTATGGGTTTTATTGACCAAATCGTCTCCATGCCCTGATATATTGCAAAACGCTAGAAAGGCCAATCGGATTTCGTCTTTTCATTGGATCAGATATCCATGAATGTAACAAGAAATGTTATTGACATAAGGACAGTTTGATTGTCGTTTGTCAAAGATTTCTTTTTTCAATACTTGAAAGTTGATGACATTTTCGGGAATTATGTCGAACCGTTCATTAATGAACGACTTTTGCCCTAAACATAGATGATTGGCAATTTTCCTATGCATGTATGTGCCAGAAATTTAATGATATACCGAAAATAATAAACGTTCTAATAAAACAAGCAGCAATAGAATATTGTGTTTGCGTTTTGTTTCCGGCAGTACGTTATGTGCAATTAATTGCCTGTCAGATGTTAAATGAATTTGATCCCTTTTTATTGCTGCTTTTATAAAGGTTGGTTCGAGTTTGCTTTGAAAAAATACTGGGCATTTCCCCTTGATCTTTTGACAATAATTGTTTGCATTCATTTTTTGTTTGTGTTGTGTTCCTTCAGTTACCAACTAGTTCATCTGTACAATAATTTCGTATTCAAGCTGACAAAACCGCTCATAAATCATATGTTCATTAAATGAAATACACATTTCCTTGAAAACGTAATGAGGGGAGGGACCTATGAAAACGCAACTATTCTTTGATATACGAGAATATCATTATATGAATATATATTAAATAGCTCACCTGAATTTTCCATCTCTTACTCACCTCATTCTATATGTGTTAGAAACATAGTTGATGGTGAATTTTGTTGTTTTTAATTATACTATTATGTTACTATTAAACTATCTTTAATTGATACTGCCATCACTGACACGCCCTATTGAACAAACCTTGAGGCAGACCAATAGACAAATTTAAAACTACCAAAACTGACTGCATACACAACATTTGAAAGTTATCGTTATGTAAATGCTCATACAACCAGACAGCATTAACGTGCTACAAAAAGGACACAACCTACTTTGGTATGGGAAAGCTTATTGTAATGTTTCACATTATATCTTAGTACATGTACTGTTATGTTTGTCTTACTATTTGATGCTGATATTCATCTTTGATCCTGAATATTTCTTTTATTGAATTTTATAATACAGGTGTTTAATAATGTCAATGTAAAATAACATGTAAATAATACATTCATAAATACATGTCTGGTTAATTGTAGCATGACAAATTGCTTGTTACCTTTTATAAGCGAAATTAATTGATATCATTTTGTCCTAGTTCCACGGTAAGTACACAATATGGCATGAATACGACAGACAGACAATTTATTTTGACTTGTACATTGTACATCGTCAACAACACATAATGATATAACATATAATGTCAACGTGTATGTAAAGTAACAGATAATGCAAACAAATTAGTATATATATATATACAAATATATATGTACAAAAGTATTCAATACTTCTAAGTAATAAAATTAAATAAACTAATATATATATATATATATATATATATATATATATATATATATATATATATATATATATATATATATATAAATATATATATATATATATATATATATATATATATCAGAGGATGAATATTAAATAGAATTATATAGAATATAATATAGAATAGAAATATGACTAGGCGGTCACAACTGATACAATGTGTATAGGGTCGAAGAAACTACATTATTTATGACATACAGATTAATCCCTAAAAAACATAAACCTCGTTTGTTTTTTTGTTTTTTCAATGTTTGAATGTCATGAGAATGAACATACTTCTAACGAAACTATAATTTCAAGAACATTTTAAAGGCATCCTGAATTCATATATGTCGACAATTGTTCTACCTGCCCCACGCGGCTGTACATTGTACGCAAAGGGTCTCTAACTAATTCATTCTCAGAAATACTGTTCACATAATGATAAACAAAAGGGTGGCAAAATCTAAACATGCGTGTTTTATTTTAAATGACCCAATGTCATCTAATGAGTGTACAGAGATATCACCGGACAGTTTATGTTTATTAAATATAAATAGAGAGAAAATATTCAATTGCACAACAAACAAACTGGAATAGAACATGTAAAGCAATCCATCGTAAATGAGATTACCAAACATGAACAACGCAGGACACTTAACCTTTATTAACCAGCAATACAGCCAAATCTACCATACCTACATCAAGCAACACATACAATCCACTGAACATAGTTTCAACAAACATGAACATCACAGGACACCTAACTTTCATGAAAACCAATATAACCAATTGTATCCTACCCATATCATACCACAAATACAATCCATTGTAAAATATGATATAAAAATAAGAGCAACACATATCAATATAAAACATCAGTATAATAAAACCTACACTTATCAATACAACTAATTGTACATGAGATTGCAAAGAGGGTAAGCATGGCATTCTTAACCGGCTTCATGCCAGATCCTAAACAGACATTCAATGAGCAGTGAAATAACCGGACATTTAACCCCGTAGGAAGCACCCAAACAGTAAAATTGTACATTAAACGAACACAAAATTAAACCAAAAGATGCCATTTAATATCAGCAGCCAGTTATACAAAACACGTTTTTATTTTATTTTGTTTGGTCAATGATAACCAAACTGGGTTTTTTATTGGTCAGGAATCATCCTATAGTTACTGTTGCCCAATCAAAAGATTTAATTTGGTACACTAAAACGATAACAAATGTACTACTTACCAAACATTTGCTTAAAACTCAACTATATAAGCCGAACACACAACTAACTAATAAGATATAATGCAAATAAAACGTCTATCAAAAAAGTATGATAAGCATATATCAATGAAAACACTTTACATTCTAGAAAATAGGTCCTTCGAAACAGTTATATGTATGCAAATTATGAAAATATGCAAAAATGCTTACTTCAGACTTAAACGATACTTGCTTGTACATGAAAAAATAAACAATATTTGAGATTTACAGCGCGGTAATTTATCTTAAATCATCGATAAACCACTAAATGCCGCAGCTGAGACAATTTTGCCTTTGTTATTATCGTTACAACATTTAATGAAGACACATCAGTTCAGCCCTCACAATAAACTCGTGAAACCTGAGAAAATAACAATGTGGATTTTCCTTTTTAACTTAAATGCCTAGCTTTTAGAATGAAATTATTTTTAATAGCCTATGTAATTCGACCCTAGCATGCATTGGCACTGGAGGATTTATTTATTTCTAATTTAATGAGGCATCTCACCTGATAACATGCAATAGTTATTGAATCACATGTATTCCTGCTGGAAGGCTGAGGCAACGGTGTCAATAAATCGAATATTTATCTGATCGGAGGTTGCTTCAGTAAAGTAAGCTTGAAAAATCTGCTGCGAAAGTTCCTTCCCGGTTCAACGTGTCATGGAAATATATTCTGTATATACTTTCTGTTGGTTTAAACCCCCTGTAAATTTACATTTTACTGACCGTTCCAAGGCGGTACCTAACAATCCTTGATAAACATACCTAAGTTTTATATATATAGTATGTATGCACTGTGCTGTTTGTGGAGTTGTGTGCTGTTCTTCCATGTTTTTTGTTTGTGATTTTATGTTCTATGTCTTTGGCTTTAAACAGGGTTTATGTTTAAACTTTGTGCTACTGAGTTTGTTTCTGCAGCTTTTCGCATAAATTTTGTGTATGTCAAAATCTGTAACGTTAATGAACAATTCCAGGACATATATTTGAACAACAAGAAACTAACAGGTATAACTTAGACCGGAGTGATCAGCCTCTGGCTAACTTCGTTGGGTTTGTTTACGTTTTTCTTTGACAGTCGTGTTTCTGAATTTGATAAACGTTTGTGCTGAGGTAGTCTTCAATTTATCCAAGTAGCAACTACGTAAACATATCAAGTTCGGATTTGACTTTATCGCACACATTTTAAAGTTGTTTGTATTGCTTTATTGTTGAATATGAAAACAATGAAAGACCTTTTGCAACTTTTACCTTTCGACAAATTAATACAGGCTTGTGCACAATCGGAACTCCTCGGCTAGTATCAAGATATGGCCTCGGATATAATACGGGCCGTAAGAAAATAGTCCATCATGGCCGACCAAGAAGATGTTCAAATACCCAAGAGATATGTTAGTCCAAAGATAGAATGAGGATCGAACTTTTACCACTTATTTGTGTGTAAGTGTTATTTTTATACTTATTGTATTTAAATAAAATATAAAAATAGTTTTAAAAGAGCCCTAATGAGAAACTAATTGGAAATTTCATTAATTCTTAGTGGGTGGGGTAAAGCCTTCTTTCATTTGACAGATTCTAATATAGTAAATAACAATTTTGAAGCTCCAGTGATCAGTGGCAAAAATTAAGAAAACAAATACTCTATTTGATTTTTTTTAATAACAAATAAGTCTGAATCTGACTTTACTTAGATCGATAATAGTTTAGACTTTCTTTCTCAGTGTATTTATCTTATACATTTCTTATCATTAACTTTTTTTTTTTATAATTAAAATTTACATTCTTTTAACCAAGGATGTATGGTTTATATGTCCGTGAGTGTTGGTAGCGAACAACTTAATGTAATGGCACAATTGAATACCTCGGCCCTGTTCACTAATATAGTTCTCTAAATAAATTAGATCTTCATTCTATTGGTTTAACAAAATGAGTTTGAACGCATAAACCAGCACACATTTCTTTCAAGACTAAATTCTTCGATATCCACCAGTGGTGGTGATGCAGAAACATTGAAAAATGCTGAAATTTTTACTGTGCCAATGAAATGCAGACATTTAAATTTTAATCTTATTGTCATTTTCAGAGAAGAGTATGGTACCTGGGGTGCAGCTGGCTCTGATTCCCGGCTTGTTCTAATGAAAAAAGGCAGATGAGGTAATGGTTGTGCTATTTTCGAAATTCAGACAATAATTTAACAGTCAAGTATCCTATTGGTTTAAGCCCAAAAGTACCTGCATGTTTGTACAATTAACCAACAAGAATTGACAGTATTAAAATATCAACATTGTAGATGAATTTAAACATGATAACAATTTCATTTCATATTTTTTAATTAACCAGTAGTCCAGAGCTAAAAGCTGCTCTCACAGATTGACAGTTCTTCTTGGTCATTCTTCAAAAGCCCAAAGGAGTAATTAAATTAAAATTACACAGATAATTAATCACATGGCTTAAAGCAATAGCAAAAAAAATATTTTCAAACAATTGAAATCTGTTCTATTATGTGTGACCTTATATGACTAGTTGGAGGAATTTTTACCAAATTTTCAAACTTGTATATGAAAGACTGTGATCTGATATTATGTCAGCTGTCTAATATCACTGGTTTCCATACATTTGCACAATAATTGCCAATTGGCTCGTTTAAAGACAAAAATAAAAAAGGTGTCAGAACAGTAAAACTGTGAGGATGCAGCTTTAAATTGGTGTTGCACTTAATGTTTTGTGAATACTTTTCTCTTGTTGTACAGGCTTTTAAAATAATTGATCTGAAAATATAATTCCTATTATTGTTGTATTTTCTGTTTTCTATTTCAGGCACTGGAATCCGAATGTAATCAAAAATGCCATTGTATGAGGATTGACCTGCAATGCATGGCAATCATCTTAACACAACTGCAACGCCTTCCTTGGAAAAATGAGTGCAAGATGGAAACAAAGCGTTCAGTGGAACATCTTGTCATCTCAAATATTTGATGACTTACATACTGATGTGAAGTTGAAGATAAAAGTCATCTGTTGGTCCGTGATAATTAAATAAATCCGAACATATATTTTAAAAGGGTAAAATGGTAAAGGATTTATATACGCTTTAAGTGTTTTTCCTATATTATGGAGGGAAGATAACTACAAAAACAGAAACAGATGGCATCGGCAGACCAAATAAAGGAGAACTATTTTGTTCAGTTCAATTTTTAAGACTTCAGAAAATCTGTTAATAGGGCACATCCTTGCAAATGCCATATTGTAAACTGGGCTCTTTAAAATGTGAAAAGGTGAAAGTGGTCTAGAGGATAAGCCCCAAATTCAAGGTTGTGAGTTCAAGACCTCCAAGATACTTTCTCTTGACCTCAGGAAAAGGATGTCCATACTTGTTTCTTCTTAGGCAACAGACTTAAGAGTGATTTTGTAAGCTTCCAGCTTGCATAGCAATCTGATAAGGCATAAAATAAGATACTAGCTGACTTGCAAACAGTTTTTCCATTTGTGTTGATTTATTTTTCAGTCTGTTGGAATGTTTATTAGAAGTGATGCGCATTGCTTACTGAAACCAATATTTATTTTCTTTATTAAGTTGAATTTAACGAACACATAACGTGACTTGTGATTTTACAGATGCATGTTTATTTCGTTGAT
This sequence comes from Mya arenaria, assembly GCF_026914265.1. Classification (NCBI taxonomy): domain Eukaryota; kingdom Metazoa; phylum Mollusca; class Bivalvia; order Myida; family Myidae; genus Mya; species Mya arenaria. The sequence goes on along the minus strand of NC_069123.1, from coordinate 33,643,588 downwards.
TGTATGAGTTTATTTTCTCAAATGATGAAATAAAAGTTATTCTGAATGACTGTCCTTTTTTGTTTGAAGAAAATGTGTTGAGGTTTTGGCATAGCATAGCGTCATCATCATTGTTGTGTACAAATAAAACATTCAAAACAATGTATTAAAAACCAAACTGTCAAGCCAAGTACTCAAAGAGGCACAAGGATATTGCTAAAGAGACCGGTAATACAATACAATAAAATGTAAAGAAAGATCTATAATTCTGACACATGGTAATGCTTTAAATAGTCCTCTCATTGTGTGTTTATGGGTAAAGTGGAAACATACAGTATAATTTGTAATGAAGACTTAAATTTGTATGGCAACTTAAAGCCATATATGGGGATTAAGCGCCAGAAATATTGTGAAGTCTCCCAAAAGACTCAATGCACTTAAAAGGGCTTGGCACAGAAATGAAAGTAAAAATGGGAGCAAAACCTAATTTATCATTAGTTTTACATTGGATTGCATACACATGGCTCTGTTATTACTTGACTAATATTAAAAATAAAATTAAGAGACATGTTGATCCAAACTGTTATTATTCTTGTTTGCATTTTATGGAGTTGGACATAAAAGAGTCATTTGGTGAAGAGTGGTCTAAAGGCTAATTATTCAAAATAGATTAAGTATTATTGAAAAGTCTGGTATACATTGCTGAAAAGCTTAGTAACCTGGCTAAATATTTGTTTAAGGCATTTATTTACAAAAAAATAAATCAGTTGAGTATCTTATCAGTTACTCTTTTGGTGTTGTTGTTTTTAATAAAAAAGATATTGAGACTAAAGGTAAAGTGAAGCATGATCTGCCTTGAACAAATACAATTTTAAGACAAGATCTGTCAACTTAGTGCACCAGTCAATTGTACCCCCCCCCCCCCCCAGGTCCGGGGGAATACTGGGGTTAACCAGGGGAAATGGGCCGTGTTTTTACCTATCAGGTGGCCCTGCAGTGCTGGTTGAATGCGGTGGTTTTATCTTCGCTTAAAATATAGAGGGGAATGGACCTTACCTAGAGTCCCTGGGGTGTGGGGGCATTTGGCAGGGATTTTGCCATTGGATCGTCCGCGCAGGGTGGGGATTTTAGCCGGGGTTGGCTGTACTGAAAGTCAAAGTCCCCACTATTCCTGGGGAGGCCGTGGTTACAATTGTCTGGTGCATATCCATATGAACGTTGTATTGGTACTCTAACAATTGAGCTTACTGCGTGGATAGTCACCGCCCCACCTCAACCCCACAGAACTGTTTACACACAAAAAATCTGCAGCCCAAACCCAATAATGCTGAAGTAAAGCCATGCATAGATTTCAGCTGGTAAAGCTGACTTGGTGCCAAGCTCACACCCATCCTACCACAATCCACAAAAGTCTGCACAATGCAATCAATGATTTTACAGAGTAGTAATGTTGTTTTAATGGCAAGGCATGGTGTGAAAAATAACACGGCAAAGTATGACTTAAAACTTACATTTCATAGGGTATTCCTATAACTGTTGAGAAAATGTTGACATATAGTCCATGCATGCATTTAATCCGATGTAATTATTCATGCATGCCATGAACCGTATGATCATTTCAATGACTGTCAAGTACATTTAATGTGTGCTCACGATTTTTCTAGGGGAAATAGAGTGCTTCAACTATAAGAAAACATCTAAATATTCATAAAACGAACATTTTTTGAGGTTACAATAAATATTTTCTCTTAAACAAGCACATTTAATTAAACACAATCCATTTCCTTGTTGTTACAATGGGCCTACTTTACGCGGATTGAAAACGGTGTTAATCGCCGGCAGCCGCATCGCACTTTCGTATATCCTTACTACTATTTACGAGGTCTATCTCGAAGCTTGCCGGAGATGGCCGAGTTGTTACGATTGGCTTGTGCATTGCACATGGTCAACAACGCATAACATTTATGATATAAAACAAACATTTACATACAAACCACTATGTATTTCTTGCTTCAACATATCAAACGAAACCAGTTTCTGACTAACAGATGTATAGCTATACGATTATGTATTGATTCCTAGCTGGCGTTACAAAATCAGAAATAAAAGTTCTGAAGATTATTGATAAAATTTGTTTCCGTCATCACAATGTACATCCTGACATTTGATCTTATTAAATAATATATTCGTGATAATTTAAAACATTCAATATTGTACTAAAGGATTGTATAGGTTTTAAGGTTTTAAGCAAGAGTTCTGACATATCATTATATGTTATAAAGAACCATTGATAGTAATGGATGCAGTTATGGATCGGCGGTGTTTATAGATGTATTATTAAGACATATAAGGACATCAGTCGCCTAGTGAAAAAGCTCTGTTGAAACTGAAACAGACATAGATGTGTCGTACAAAACTGTTCTAGAGCTTTATAGAATAAAATGAAAAAGTGGTCTCTATCTTTATCGTATTCTTGGGAATTTGTAATAATATACGCCATATATACCATTTTCTGAGACCTGGAGCATGGCTAATCATTATAATTAACCGAAACAATAATATTGTAAAATTTGATTAATATTCAAAATTCTGACAGGAACTTTCCAATTTTTTTTTTTTCAGGGTGTGTAGGGTGCATGTCTTCGTTCTTTCAAACGCTCTGATTTCCGTTCCACAAGTTCGTAAAGTAAATAAAACGCAATAATCATCAGGGTTTCATTGATTTGATCATAATGATAGCGATAACAATACCGCTCCTCTTTAATTATTAAACGCATTTGTGAATGAGCATAAACTGAACAGCCTTTTCGTTATGTTGATTAAATTGAGTGTATTATAATCTTGGTGTGCATCAAATCTAGGGCTCGGCGGAAAACGGACATAACAACATCTATTTGTATACCTTTGTCATGATTGGGCCCTCTTAAAACAAAAAAATGCTGTCAGTGATTATAAATACGCATATCAAAACTAACGGTAATTTCACTTTATTTTATTGTCCTGCATTAACATTATTTAAATGATTTTTATCGTTCTTGTTTTAATTTCCATTCTAAACTGAGATATTTCTCAAATCACTTTGAACAGATGTAAATAAAACAGGATAAAAACATTTCAATTTTCAATCATATTAATCTTTTTAATATCGTTTGGAGGAAGAACGTTTTGAACCGCTAAACTCAGCTCCTTAGATATCCAATTATTTTGGAATTCATTTCCATATACACTCTATTCCCTAGGAAACTCCTGGTCCAGTAAATTTACATATACTATCATGGAAAGATTCACCATATAGTGCTCCTTTAATCTCTGTAAATCTCTCGGGAAATTATGTATTTCCAGTGGTTGTACAGGTCATCTTAACGTTCGTTTTGCGTTTTGTTAGCATATGGTGTGCACTTGATTGTTTGGTCACTTCGCTTGTCCCTGTAGTTTTCATTGTAACAGTATTACTTTAACTAAAACTGGGAAACGCTTTATTTTTTTCAAAGTATTCAATCAACAATAGCTGGTCTTTGATGATATCGTTTCAAGTATTATAATAGTCTATAAGCAGTGGCTGAAATTCTCTTCACTGTTACAACAAATGCAAACACGTTTCTCAAAGTCGAAAGAATCACTTAAAAATAACGTAAAGACCAAAAATGGTACTAACAAAAACCGTACAAACACCAACTACAAAGAACACACGAATCAAATGATACCACCTTTGAACGGTAAAAGCCACAAAGTATTGTTAGGTGGATGTAGTCAAACATGTTGGCGCTTAAAACTATTTCTATTAGTGTAGGCCTTCAATATTTAAATACAGTTTTTTCCTTTTTTCTATTACTTAAATTATAAATTGTAAAATTGATAGCTTTTAGAAAACTCCTGTATGAATGGATGCATGATTTGTTGATGCTAACGATTTATCAATTTAAAGCAGATGACATTTTGTTTTAAATATTTATCCTTTAACACGTTAACACACTGTGGCGAGAACTCAAACTGTGTTTTAGGTCAAACAATCCCGAAGTTATAATCCCTAAAGACCACAAAATAAATATTTTTATTGCGGACGATGTACTGGCGACGATTTACTGTCGACACATAAATCAGTTAAGCATGTCGTTGTAAGATACTATACAACAATCTGTTTTAAGTCGTGAATATTAAAACAAGAAACATAGCGCAATAAGCTATTCTCCGACATGAAAAACAAACATAAAAAACAAAACATAACAATGAAGTGGTGACTTGGAAATTAAAGCAGTTTTAAATGGAAATAGGGAAATAGGAAACATATATTTCTTTTCTACACAAGCCAGTTCTAATTATATTCATGCAGACAATTACAAAAGGAAAGATTGATAAGACCACTGTATATAATGATAACATCAATTTGTTTTTCCGACTGTACGGTCAGTCCACACGCGCACGCTTCCGGTAGTTGGCATACCACTGTAAAATGGTTTGTTCTTTCAAGAGTATAAATTAACGTTTATAATAGTTAACATATTAAACAGCAAAGTTGTAAGTAGCATTATGTTTATGTAAATTACAACGTGGTATAATAATGTGTAGACTTCTAGTTGGTAAAAAAATGTTAAATAATATTTATGTTTATATTAAATTGAAAATTGTTATTTTATTATTTTTTTAAAAGAATCGATATCCATCATTAACTGATTTCATTGATTTAACATGAGCTAGTCTGGGCGATGAGTTCTTTAGGGTTGTGTAAGTGACAGTTCTAAAGTGATAACCCAATAACTTTGAGCTAATTCGTTTCCATGCATGCGTAAATATCTTTGATTGTTTTGTAGCGTTTTGTGCAACTTGTTTAGAGTTTTTGCCTTTATTTTGATCCTCTTTACAGGATTGTTTTCTTTCTGATTACTTCTTGACTTGTCCCTATAGTGTCCATGAAATTATTGTTAAAATATTGATTTGGTCACATACATGTGAAATATGTGTGGAACAACCGCAAATTACCTGCTATTTTCAGGCTAGAAATATTTTAATCCACGGGAAACCCTTTATAAACTTCATAAATTGTTTCGGTAGAAATTGAAATATTCCTGGGAATATTACCAACACTTCATAGTGAGCATCTTGGATGTTTTCCTTTCTCTCCAATATTTCCAGGTCTTTGGTCATAACGACACTAGCTCGTGCTTTTGCGAATATGTGAGTTTATTTGCAAATTGTCATATTTAATGGCAAACGGTTTTTAGCTCTTTGGATTTGATAATGTTTAAGCCGTACTGTTACTAAAAAATCCATTTTGTCTAATCCGTTAATGGGAAGGCCGTGACATATCATCAATTTATTATGGAGAAATAAACCATTATCCAACCCGCGAAATTTTAGTTTTTAAATTATATCGAAAGGTTAAATCTATCTTATCTTCGAAATGTATTGCTTCGAAATGCCATGAATGACATCATCGACGTTTCGGCAAACAGGTATACAACCACATACACATTAAACTGAGACATCAGGTTTTTGGTGAATCATTGCTTCAGCTTTACATTGTTCCAATACAGATCGTATAGTAGTCACTATTCATCAAGAATGTGTACAAATGTTATACACTATATTGGTTAGCCACTTAATTAGAAATGGCTTCCATGATATTTTTTATAATGTGTTTCTTTTGAATTGTCTCTTTGCCCTGATATAAACATTACGTAAATAAGCTAGTCACACTACGTGTCATCATTTGGATCAGAAATACTTTCATGACGCAAGAGATGGCTTAACTTTTGGCTACTGAGCTTCACATAAGTATAAAATAATTGATGAATGATTTTGCATTAAATGATTGGTAATTTTCGTATACATCTTTTAGCCTGAAATTAATAATAGACTTAAAGGTCTGAAAATAGTCAATGTCCTCGTAACACAAACTGGAATAGAATACTTTTTACTTGCCTTTTGAATGCGGCTGTACGGTCCATGCCATTATTTGGCTGTCAAATGATTAGTGAACTTGAGTTGGCAGTGTACTGCTCAAATATCGGTTGTTTCGAGTTTGTTTTGACGTATTAAATCCGGAAGCGAATCGCCTATTTCTTTCTCATACCATTTGTTTGATATATATTTTGCATTTATTGTGTTGCTTAATCCGACAATTCGTTCATATTTACACTTATTACGTATTGAAATTTACAAAACGCCTCGTAAGTCCCCATAAAGTTTAGATAAAATGCATATTTCCAGGAAAAACATGATAAGGTAATGGCCTACGAAAAACGCATATTTTTAAAACAAGATCATCATTATATAAATATACTTTTATTAGACAGCTCTCTCTCTCTCTCTCTCTCATATCAGACCATTGATTGCAATATCACAACAATAAAAAATACAATGAGGATTAATAAAACATAGCTTTATTCGTCATTGTTGAAGAACATTTTTTAGTCGTATTTATTTTTTATGTTTTGACTTATATCATATTTTTGGAAATTGGTCGGTATTTGTCCTCCCTGACCCATTCAATTTGACGACAGCCTACGGTGGTATTTGTTCAACTTGTTCAATATAAAACGGAACTAATTCACACATAACGATAAACAAAAATATTGCAGATTGTAAACAGGTGTTAATTCAGGTAGGAAAATGTAAATCAATTTAAAAGACGCTTTGCGGTAGAATGTAACCTTCGAAGGTAACTGGTATAAGAAATGTGATGTTCACGTTCCGCACATCACAGACGCGTCGACCGAGTAAAAAATGTACCTCTGCTTTATGATAACGGCTCAACAATCTGACTTAATTGCCAGAGTTTTCCTTTCTGCGGGGACGTAGATATATGATTTTAATCAGATTGATGTTCAAGTACAGTTTTAATTATTTTAACTTTATATGTCAGGTTAACCTTTGGGAAAAGACTAATTATCTGGTAAATCCAAGTATTAATGAGCTTTAACAATTACTCCACATGCACACATCTAATGGTCTGTATTATCTTGCACGCTATACGCTAGGAATTTAAATAGTTGTGTAACATAAAATATTCCATTCTTCAATTTTTCCTTTCATTTAACATATCTTTCCGTTCATAGTTTTTTATGTGCACAAAACAGATTATTTCTTGAAGATGCACTCTTACTCTCGAATAAGATTTACCATAATTAATAATATTGTTTTAATATTCCAGTACGGACGAATAAATGTCGATCGAAAACAATGGTTTTTATGAAGGATATCGAGTTTAATTTGAAAGAAATGAGCATAAAACACAGTATATCTACCTTAATGAGGCGATAGTAAAACACAGTAAATCACCAAAGTATTCACCAATCATTTAATATTCTTGCGCTTTCTGCTATAAAATACACGATTACAATCTTGTTGTAAGTAATTTATATTTTCCATAAATGCATAATTTAGTAAGTAGTTAAAGGTTTTTCAATCAAAATTGATGTTTGTTATACATGTGTATGTATTGATATTGAATAAGAGTATCACTTTAAACTATGTAGAAATAAAAACAACTATTCCATTTCGTACTTTATCCTACATTCACATGCCTTATTGTTAGGATACAATTAAGTGACATGTTGATGTTCGCGATTTTCAAATTAATGAGTTTGGTTTGCGGTTTAGGGCAGTTAGTTGCTCGTAATCTGTAAGTTAATGAACTTAAAGAGGATATGTCTGCAGTTGACAGATGCAGTGTTTGCTGAACAATACATATCACATGTTGTATTGAATTGAATTAAGAGAAGATAGGGACAACTGGTTTCATGATGCAATACAAATAAGATCTATTTCGCCGGTTGTTAGATATTTTAAATCTTACAATCTGTGTGTATCTCAACGAAGATATGCGTCTCTGAAATCAGTGTAAATGTTAGTTTATACAATATGAATTTTGCCATCTTTGTAGGCTAATCATAAGCGTTATATTTACGTTTAAGTTTGGATTTAGCAAACAGATGAGCATTTGAATATTACAAAGTTCATCAGAAAAATAACTTTGTTTTAAGCTGTGTAATAACTTATCAAGAAATATTCATTGCAGTAGTCAAAACATTTCAACATAAATCAATAGAAACAACCACTTCAAACATCATCAGATACACACAAAATATTCCATCTGGGACTAGTCTCACGTTGTTATAAGATAATGGTCTAACAAATATATATGTATTATTGTTGTTGATATAATACAATTCATCAACTATCAACCATTAGGTAGAAATAAAATAATTCATCTGAGACTATTTTACGTAGTAATAAGATAATGGTCTAACAAATTTATAATTTGCATTGATGTTAATATAATACAAATCACCAACTAGTTACTATTGCATGTGTTTCACCATGGAATCATGTTAAATGTTAAACTGTTGTATATATTCGTTCGTTATTTCACCACCCTGTTTGTGTATTTAAGTTTGTACGATGTTGAAGGAAATGTTTTTAATTAAACTTCATATTCAAATGTTGACTTGACTAGAATACAAATTAACGGGTGAAAGACATAATGTTATAATATAAATGTACAAAAATAACGCAGGACAGTTTAAATTATGTATATTAAACTTCAATAAAGTCAAATCATTCCATTGCACACCAGCTGGAACATCACATATCAAGCAACAACTTCAATCCAATACACGTAATTTCAACAAACATGAATAACACACGACACTTAATCTTCATGAACAATTTCCGCTTCAAGAATTGTACACAATAGAAACAAACTGAATACCACAGAGCACTCAACCTTCATCAAATACCAATTCAATTCTACCCACATAAGGCAACAAATACAATCCATTGTTGATACTATCAACACAGAGGAACCTCACAGAACTCCTATTAACCTTCATCAAACACCAATAGAACCTACTATATCTTTCTCATGTCAAGCTATAAATACCATTGTAGATAATATCAACACAGAACACTTGACCTTCCATTGTCAGATATCCCCGATACACTGCTTCGCTGTGCTTCGTCGTGCCGTCGTGGGCGATTTGGCTAGGAATATCTCGTAGTCATGAATAATAATGTTTATACATGGACTCTATGAATCGTACAATAATGAAGTTGTACGCGCGTACTGCGCCCTTATACGGAAAAATTAAAAAAATAAGTACGGTCACGAGTTGAAATTATTTTATGCTCAGATCAATTGTTTTGAAAACTGGTATTTGTTCTTCCTGTTTTATTCTGTATTATGCCAGTCACAATTGGTTTATGCATAACCCTTTCACCATCAAACGTAAGTATTGCACATGATAACGATGGACAAAAATCTACTCAAAATTTAAATATATGTATATAGTTCACATCTAATCTTAAAACAGCACAGTATATTTGAGTTTCAGGGGTGAATATATCGGCTAAAATAGACAAAACCTTGCGGTAGAATGTTACCGTCGACCCAACACTGGTATGCGAAATGTGAAGTGCAAGTTTCCTGCATTTCAGACGCTTCGAACGAGAGAAAGATGCACCTTTGTGATTTGATGGTCGCTCTACAATCTGATTAAGCGCAAGATTTTCATTTCCTGCGTGAGCGTCCATCCAATATATAATTTTAATTAGATTGATATTCAAGTACAGCTCTCCCAGTTTGAATATGACAAGTAAAGCCTTTTTGAGGTAGACTAATTAACAAAACGTTATTGGGAAAATCCAAGTACATATGAACCTATCAATCAATCCATAAACGCAAACGCATCGAACTGCACAGTCATCTAAAGTTGACGCAGGTTTTTAAAAACTAACTTACAAACGATAAAAAAATCTCAATTGAAATTTTATTCAACATCTCATCTCGAACATATATTTCGTAGTTTTGATCTGCATTTTCCTGAATATTTCGTATAAAGTGTAGCGATGAACACAATGTTTCAATTTTGAAGTATATTTCGTACTCACTAACCGATATTTGTAGACTGCACTGCCGATTTGATTATCGAGGATACAGTTAAGTGACATGTTGATGTTCGGGACTTCTAAGTCAATGAGTTTGCTGCCAAGGTAATTAGTTGTTCGTAATTTGTAAGTTAATGAACTAGAAGGGGATATGTCTGCAGTTGATAGATGCAGAGTTGGTTTACCAATACATGTTGTAATGGATTGAATTGGAAGAGGGAAATGAAAACTACTTACATGATACGATATAAAGAAGACCAATATAGGTGGGTATTTAACCCATTACAATATGCGGTTATCTCAACGAAAATAATCCTCTCTGAAATGACTGTGCATGTTAGTATATACAATATGAATTTTGCCATCATTTAATTCTTATTATAAACGTTATGTTTACGCTTAAGTTTGTATTGATGCAAAACAGTTACACTTGATGAATCTTGCAAACTTCATTAAGACAGATAACACATGAATAACAAACTTATCGTTAGTTTTGAAGAAATATGCACTGCAGACGTCAAAACATTTCAACATTAATCAATAGAAACAACCCTAAAACATCATCAGGGACAAAGAACATATTCCATCTGAGAATAGTCTCACGTTGTTATAAGATAATGGTCTAACAAATATATATTTAACATTGTTGTTAATATAATACAATTTATCAACTATCAACCATCAAATTTGTATGCTTTTTCGGCTTTGAATAATGCTAATTGTTAGACTGTTGTATATATTCAATCGTTATTTCACCACCATGTATGTGTATTTAAGTCAAGACAAAAATCTGCCAGAAAATGTGAACATGCGTTCATGGTTTACATCCCACCTAAGAACAGCACAGTAAATTCGAGTTTCAGGGATATAAATATCGGCAAAAGTAGAAGAAACTTTGCGCAATATTGTTACCTTCGAACCCAAATGGTATGCGAAATGTCAAGTGCAAATTCCCCGCATTTCAGACGCTTCGACTGAGAGACAGATGCAACTTTGTGATATGATGGTAGCTCTACAATCTGATTAAACGCACGATCTTCATTTTCTGTGGGAGTGTCCATCCGATATATAATTTTAATCAGATTTATGTTCAAGGACAGCTCTCCCAGTTTTAATATGACAGGTAAAGCCTATTTGGCGAAGACTAATTAAAAGATGTTATTGGGCGAATCCAAGTGCATATGAACATTTTCAATTAATCCGCATGCGTAAACGTAAGGACATGTACAGTATTCTACTGTAAAACGAATGTTCTTAAAAAATATATGTAAAAAATAAAAAAATATCTTTCTCAACAGTCCTTTTCGAACATATTTTTTGTAAATATTTATCTGCATTTACTATAACAGTTCGTATAAATTGTAGTGATGATAACAACGATTTGATTGTGCAGTATATTTCGTATTCACTAACCGATACTTGAAGCCTGCACTTCTAGCTTGATTATAGACGATACTGTTATGTGACATGTTGATGTTTCTCGACTTCTTAGTTAATGAGTTTGTGGTCTAGGGCATTCAGTTTGTAATTTGTAAGTTAAGGACTTTGAGGAGGAAATGTCTGCACTTGATATATGTAGAGTTTGTTAAACAAGACATGTCGTATTGAATTAAATTAGGAAAGGAAAGGGACATGATACAATAAGACCCATGAAAAGACCCATTCATCCTTAAGAAGAATCATTCAGTTCCCTTGCATATGACATATCGCCTTATATATCAAAAGGAAGACTAAGTTTAAAACTGCACTGCTGTTTAGGTTCGACACACTTAATACGTCGAGGAAGTAAATACCTCTCTGTAAGATGTGTCTGTTGTTGACGTTTATTTTGGCCACCAACATTGTACCACAGAACAAGATCATTCCTTCATTTTCAATAACAATTGTATTCGATTATTTTTGTTCAGATTTTTATCTGCATAAACCATTTTATTCTGTGTGAATTGTAGTTTTGAAAACGCACTTAAGGCTTAATTACCGAGGATACAAAAATTATGTTTACGGCGGAGATAATTATTTTTTCGTTATTCGTAAGTAAATGATCTTGAGGGGGAAACAGAAACATATCCGCTTGATAGATGAAGGGTTTGTTAAACAATAATACAATGAACAAACAGGGACAAGCTCAGTAGTCGAAAATACAAAAATAATCCAAAACTTTTTTCTACCATCAGTATTGAATAAGGATAGGAACAGGACTATTAATTTTATGATACAATACAACTATGACCTGTAACCAGGTTAATCTATCCTTAAGAATTATTATATGGTTCCTTACGTTTGGTATTTTGCTTGATATTTCCATTTCAATATTTATGCAAAAGCTACCGAAACAAGCTCAGTAGCAAAATGAATAAAAATAAACCCGGTTTAAACCAGTTTATGTGCACAAACCTCACTCTTATCCCAACAATCCTTAAATCTTGATAAACATACTTAGTTATATATATAAAGTATGTATGCACTGTGCTGTTTGTGGAGTTTTGTGCTGTTCTTCCAAGTTTCTTGTTTGTGATTTTTTGTTTTTGTGTCCTATGCCTCTGGCGTTTACCCAGTGCCATTAAACCGGGTTTATATTTAAACTGTTTGCTACTGAGCTTGTTTCTGTAGTTTTTCACATAAGTATTTACATGAGTGCAATATAACGATTCGTAACATACGCTCGATACTAATACGAAACTATAAAGGAATACAACTGCAGATGTGCTAATTTTTAATTGCTGTTAATTTGTAACGTTGTGTGTCTCTTGTGCCTGTTTGGCATTCAACCTTTTGCCACACAACTAGGTCATAGTTTACTTTTTGCTACTTTGGTTGTCTCCTCAGTTAAAAGTATCATCTTATGATTCCAGTGCACGCTGACACGAAATTATGCATGCTGGGCTGTGGTTATTAAGATAATTAATTTCGAGGAACTTGTCATTTCTGATTATGTATGCCTACACCAATAAGCATGGTACATTCCTTTTTGGTGTTATTTTTTGTTTTCAGACACTGAAATATGTATAAGAAGATAAATATGTGCCAAAAACTCTAGTCCAAACTCAAATAGCACAGGGGAGATCTGGCAGGTAAACATCTTCAATCATCGATAATTTGTACGCGTTTAATAAAAGATGACAAGCAAAGGACACTAAGTAAATGTTCCTAGTTTATCATGTGACATCAATCCTACCAAACAATCACTTTTTGAACTTTTCTGTCATTCTGACTTTGTTGTTTTGTTTGTAATTTGCATCCGTTTTGTACTGGAGGCATTTAAATAAGTTGAGAGATAGGAAAGGACTCCCAAGCGTATATATGCGTGTCATTTACTGGCATTCTTGCAAAGACAGCAGACAAAAACAAAGCAACACGTTGAAGAACTATATACATGCTGTTGATGTTAATGTACCGATTTGACTTTTGACATTTTCGAACCTAAGAAGAAGAGTTCAGTTTCTGGCCGTGTTCACTTTCTCATGTTTGAAAAATCTGCATTTCTTACATAAGTATTAGAACTATTTCGCTTGATGGTTGATAATTTTAATGTTAAGCTATTAACGACATACATAATTAAGAAATTGTTAGCTTTTAATAGAAACCCCACCATAATGGATTGTGAGACATTTATCTTACCAGTGTTTTTGCAATTTCACTGTGATTCAGACAAGAATGTTTTGTGCAGTTCCATCGATAAAAATATCCTCCAGTTATTTTGTAAAAGTCAACCATTGTAATGAAGGCATTATGATAAGTTGAGAATCATTTGCAGATAAGGAAATGGCAAGGCTCATAGAAATAGTAAAGCTCTACACTAAGACTAATTGTGCAGTGACAGATGTAACAAGTAAAGCACATTACCTAGACCGATCATGCAGTGGCAGATGAAAATAGTGAAGCTCCATACTTAGACTTATTGTGCAGTGACATATGTCAAAAGTATACCACACCACCTAGACCAATCGTGCAGTGGCAGATGTAAATAGTAAAGCTCCATACTTAGACCGATCGTGCAGTGGCAGATGTTAAAGGTAAAGCACACTACCTAGAAAAAGTGTGCAGTGGAAGATGTAAAAAATAAAGCTGTAATCTACGTCCATTCGTGCAGCTTACACATACAAATTGGAACCCTGTATATGTAACCATTGAAGTGGAATAAGTATCTGCAAATATAGCATTTTCTCAAAACAAGCCTACACTTGTCAATGCGAGCTTGTCTGAGGCCGATGATACATAATTTTACATGAATAAATGAAATGACGCAACAATCTCCTAGCTGTCTTAGGTGAGCTTCCCCGTTTAAAAATGCCAATTATGGTTTCCCAGTTAAAAATGGCGGGGAATGTTTGATCTGAACACTGTAAATAAGCGTTTTAGCAAAATTGGCATCAGAGTTAACCTCTTTTTAAAAATTCCATCTTTTCATTTTATCACCGATTGTATTATTTTATGGAAGTGTTTGACAAGGTTATTTTTTCTTGCAATTGTCTCATCTTGTGTCCAGTCCCTTTAAACTGTAAACGAAAACTTTTCGTGCAGAGGTATACGAAAATAGTAAAGCTATTTATGTAGACCATTCCTGCAGTGGTAGATGAAAATAGTAAGGTTGTATACGTATAGCATTCCTTTTAAGCTTCTTCATTCTCACAGATTTACCGTTTTTACATTATTTTTTTTGTCTTGGAAAGAGCAAATGTTTGCGTAAATATCTGCAAACCAATGATAAAAGTTCGCTGACAAAAGATTAGATCGCAGATTTGCATATTTCAGTTCGAAAATTAATGTTTTATGGCTTAAACCGTTATTAACGGTTTAAGAAAAATTCATAAAACATTTATTTTTGAACTTAAATATAAACATCTGCGATCTATTTTTTGTCAAAAGTCTTATATAACTGGTGTCCATGGGTTTTCGCAAAAATTCGCTCGTTCCAAGACAAAAAATAAAAAAAAGATGTCAAAACATTCAATTTGTGAGAGTGCAGCTTCAAGGGCAGATTTACATAATGCAGTTGTTTACTCGGAGAGATCACGCAGTGATAGATAAAAATGGTAAAGCGGTTAAAGTTGACTATTTGTGCAGTGGCAGATGAAAATAATTCAGCTGTATATGAACACCGTGCGTGACTGTGGCTGTCGATTTGTGCATTGGTATATTGAAATAATAAAGCTGTGTTTACGTAAACCATTCTTGCAATGGCAGTATTTAAGATCGATATATGCTTGCTTCTTTTAGTAAATAATAATTGTCAGAAACTAAATCTCTGTTCAAATAACAGAATCCGAGACAACAATCCTAAGTCTCACGCAAGAGGTGTCATGGGAGATATAACACATCCAGCTAGGTATAATTATAAACAGAAAATCATATATCATGAATAAATTGTCAGCTGTTAATAGAAACTGTCCAGCAATCATGCCTGTAACTTTGAATAAGGTATTGATTAATTGTGTGATATCAGTTCTACTAAGAAAGTAATGTTTTGCAATTTTATTTTTTCTATATTTTATGCAGTTAAATTGATTAAATAAATGTAAAAGTTTGTTTTGTAAATGTCATCCGTTTTAAAATGAAGGTTTTATAAGACATTGAGAACCATTGGATTGGGAGGAAATTATTCCAAACTGTATATTTGCGTATTCATATACTGTCATTTTTAAAATAGTAAAAAATAGAAAAGCTGAAATCGTAGACGCTAAGTAGTCACAAGGGGTTCATGTTTCAAGTCTTTAACGCGATTTTTTTTATATATTTTAAAATTAAGATTACTGCCAAGGAACTCTTTCCCCGTTTGAAATATCTGCAGAGCGGAGCCAGTTTATCATTTTATTGTTTGATCACTTTCGTTACTCGTTAAATATTGAAAAATTTATTCTCAAAAACGACAGGCATGTTAGCAATATACATCTTTTTAAATATTGTTTATCAATATCATGATTTTGCTGATTAAGCTCAAATATAGCAATTCATTAACATATAAAACGATTATCATTTTAAACTTTTGAAATGTTGTAGTTGAAAATGAATCAACGCTAAATAATGACAGCATACACATGAATTTGAAGGTAATGTTTTAATATCAAGACAAACGTTTCATTTGTATAATAAGTCTTAAAACCAATCACTATGGATCGATTGAGTCAACATACGTCATCAGGGAAGAATTCAATTGTTCTTCCGTGTTTAGTTTCATGATAATGAAGACCGCCTATTAACGAGTGTACGACACAATACCATAATATGCATACACAAAGATAACAGAGGCCACTTAATGTAATTTAACATCCATACGGTCAATACAATCAATTGTACATAAGACAAGCAAATTGGAACAGCACACATCTAACATCAATAGTTTCCCCCCTGAACAACAGATTAACAAAATAAGATATCACAGCATTCTTAAAAGACGTCACACAGACATCAGTTATCAATTATCAATGCAATCAAGTGAACAGCAGTAAAACAAACATAAAATATACGGGCATTGAATATTTTCACAATCACTCAAACAGTCAAATTGAACCTAAGACAGACACAAAATAAGTCCAATACATGTCATTTTACATCAGTAGCAAATATTATTAAACTGGTTTACTGTTTGGTTTCGTCAAGGTTAGGCAAAGCATTCATTGCTTGGTAAAATATTTATATTAATCAAAACACCATGGATGGGAATAATAACCTACAAGTTCTATACGAAAATAAAAAATGCATACAAGCGCCATTAAACTCTTTAGCAAAAGTTTCCTTCGAAACCATATTATACATACGAATAACGAAAACAACAGACTTTGAATAAAATATCTGGTTATGTACATCTAGTTTATACGATCCAAATACTTTCTAATACATGACATTAATTATCAGTGACCTTTTACAGATGGAAATTATCTTGAAAAGGTTATTGGAAAAAGACTCATTAATTACCGGTGCTGAGACAAACTTGTCTTTCTAATTATCGGTGAACCATTTGATGAAGACCCATAAAGTCAGACCCAGCAATAATTTCGTGCAGCAAACTCCGAGACAAAACTGTATAGTGTCCTTTATAGCAATACAGTCCATAATCTTCCGTTTATCAAATCCCTAACATGTACATCCATTGTCATGGATATCATCTAAAATATTGCATCTAATTAGACTCCATCTTGTTTGGCATTTTAAGATTTTTTTTCTATCCGATGTCCACAAGATAACATGCAAAAGTTATTGAACAAAGTATCACTAAAGGCTTTGGCAAAGCGGTCAATAAATCGTGCAATTCCCTGATTTGACATTACTTTTATAACATTGGCCTGAGCAATCTGCTGCCTTAATCCATTTCCAGTTCGTCCTATAAGGAAAGTACTTCCGCCAACACATCACTGTCTGTAACATAAAAGGGTCAAGAGAATGTAACAAACTTTATTTTATTTTCTGCATTGCGAGTGTGGAGATCGCAAAATATTTACTAGCAAAGGAAATGACATATTTACAGCAATGAAGAGGAATAACCAATAACACCCGGTCTCTGCAGAGTAAACATCTACGTAACGATAATAAACACACTGTCATTTTGCAGCCGTCCTTGGAGTCATTCTTACGCAGGCGACAATTGGGAAACGTTGAAGAGCTCGTGCTAAACTACTGCACCTTCATCCCCAGTCGGCATGGCGCTTTTAGAGCAAGGCGAAAACGCACCGGATGAAAATTGTAAGCGGCTAGTGATTCTTGGTTCTAGCAAAGTTGGAAAAACGTCCATTGTGTCTAGGTTTCTGAATAACAAGTTCGATGAAAATTACACTCCGACAATTGAGGACTTTCATAGGAAGATTTATAAGATAAGAGGAGAAGCCTATCGTTTGGACATTTTGGATACGTCCGGAAATCATCCATTTCCTGCAATGAGACGGTTGTCTTTTATCGCAGGTAATTTTAAATATTACAATTAAGTTTTAAACATGAAAATAACATTTCATTATTTCATTCGAGGGCGGCTAAACACACACCCTTTAATAACACCTGTTTCATGTATGTATAACAATATTCAATTTACATTTCCACAATTTGCATTTGTGCTAAAAAATTGTTTTGTCAGCGAATTAGGTTTGCATGTTACAATTAAGGGATTAAACATTCGATTCTCATTTAAGAATGGTTTTAGATTTGTTCAAATTTGTAAAATAAGGTAGTTCGAGGCAAATTTTCGTTTGCTTCCTAAAATTGTGCACTGCAATACACAGAAAGAAAGGCTTTGCTTACACTCAATTGAGTATATGCTTAATATTTCGCGAACTGGTAAACGTTACAATAACCAGGGTAGAACCAGAGTAGAAGGGCTTTTGCATTATTTAAACATAGCTTTGTTGTAATGGATTTTTGATTGAAACATTTTATAACATTCTGAATATAAAGTTTTTCGTTTAATCTATGCCTAATATAAATTATTATTTCAGCATTCAACATCTTTGTTTAGTCTTATAGTCATACGCTTATAGATTGAAAAACAAACCGCTGTAAACATATTATCATTTTAATACAGCTTAAACTTCTTTGACTTTTAACACAGGCAAATATAGTACTGGTAAATCGACCACTTAAGTACCATCTTCAGCAAAATTTCGGACGTATCCTTACACCTTGCAAAGAACCATGCATGGCTAGAGAATATGATTAATCGGCTATTTTTTATTTTGTTGTCGATCGTAAAGGACATATAAAGTTGTGAAATTCTCTTTTAAAACAATGGTTAATTAAAATGTCTTTCACGAAAACACTTTCTGATTTCAACAACCTTTTATGAAGTAGAATATTTGTAGCAGTACGAGTGGCAGTACTAAATATTGTTTTCATTGACCTTGACCTATATGAATATAAGAGGTATTTTAAAGGGTATACATGTGGAGCATGATGCGAAGCAATGACAAGCAACAATTGAATTGATATTTACTGTTGCATATAACTTTTTTGCCCGTGGAATTGTTATTTAGTACCAGTATAAACAAATCACATCAGAGGAAGCATGGGAATATCTTTTAATAACCGATCATAATGATGAATATTTGTGCACATTTATACTGTATTCCACCAGGAACTATATATAATCTTATTCTGTCAAGTTGTGTGAGTGTATGTGGAGGGAGATTCATTATGCATCAGATTTGTAGGGATATGCTCTTAATAAATAGCGCAAGGACAATAACGTTCCTCATTAATGATTTAACACATTTGTGAATACTGTTATGTTAAGACAAGTAGATGTTCATTAAAAGCATAATGTTCATGAAATCAAAATCTTAGCGCAAGACGAGCGTAACTCCTTCTCTTTGTGTATGGATTTACGCTAGTCTTGAAAGTAGCCTCGATTTGAAAGGGGCAAGTCTTGTTTTCTAAACATGTCGGTTTTATAAAAAAAGTTTAGAACAATACTACTCATATTGTTTAAACAATTTCAATAAAAAATAATCAAAGCGAACAATGTATTTGTATTTCCAATATTGATGGGACGACGTATAATATTTACGACTGCCTAGCGCAGCCTCCTTAGATTTCCAATTATTTTGTTTAATTCATTTCCATAAATCTACTTCCTAGAAAACAGTATTAATTGCATCACAACTGCTTTTCCATAGTCCAGCACATTACATTTATACTGTCATGGAAAGATAAACCACATATTGTCATTTTAGTCGCTGCAAACATACGGTTCTTTCGGGAAATCATGTTTTCCCGCCGATTTTAAGAAAGGCATCTAAACGCTCACATTTGTTGATAGATTTGGCTGTTGTGATGAGACGGCTAAAACAAAAATAAAAGCGCAAACAGGTGCATAGTTATTCAGGCTTAACTTTCTTCTTCTTCCACTAACATTATTAAATAATAAAGGTATAAACATTAAGTTCTGGTGCTTGTCAAGCAAACATTCGCTTTCTATGAACAAATACGATGTAAGAAAGAACTAAAATGTGTACTATTAAACGGAAATACTCGATTTATTTAACTATTTCTGTGGCCGATTTTTATATGATTAGGACAATCTGGGTTTCGAATTATTCGAAAGTAAGGATTTAAATGTAATTGATTACTTTGTTTTAAATCCTTATTCTCGGTTTGGGTCAGTATCTTTGTCAATATTCACGAAAAAAACAACAGCATGATAACTATTAATGCACTAAACATGCAGCATTCCGCCAGGAACTATGCATTACATTATTAGTTCATTATCTAAGTGTGTGTGTGTGTGTGTGTGCGCGCGCGCGTGTGTGTGTGTGTGTGTGTGTGTGTGTGTGTGTGTGTGTGTGTGTGTGCGTGTGGTAGGCGGCGTAGGCAATGATCATCATATTTCAATATCATCATATACAATCATATTTGTATCAATGTGCGAGGACAATAACGTTCATCGTTAATGGTTTCTGAAAACGCATATACTAAAAATATATATTAAGCTTTATTGTAGTACGGCAGCGCAAGACGGGGGTTACACCTACCATTTATATATGCAGTTACGTCAGTTTTGTATAGTAGCATCGATTTGAGTGGGGGCAAGTTATTTTCTTACAAAGCCGGCGTTATAAGAAGTTCAGCAGCCAATTGGATAAACTTGTTAAGTCCTTAGGCTGGTTAAAGTTGGTCAAAATAGTTATTGATTGGTCAATATCTATCTGAAAATAATATTAACCAATGAAATCATTTAAATGTGCAAACCTGCCTAAAGATAACCTGAGGGCAACTTATCCAAGATTTATACAATTGGCTGCAAAACTATACAACCCACACAATATAAACAGTGTTAATAAAAACTTAATCATCGTAATTTACGACCAATTTATTTGTAAAGGGATGCATATCGAATACAGATTGTAGATTATATAAACGTTAAATCATATTTATCCTTCCAATATTGAAGGGACGAATTATATTTACGACTGCTGAGCGCAGCTCCTTAGCATTCTTATTAGTTCATTTCCATAACTCTCTTTTCCTGGGAAACACTATAAATTGCATAACAACAGCAATCTCCTCGTTAGGAAAATTACTTTTAATTTCAAGCAGAAAAATACGAAATATTGTTTCTTTAATCTCTTCAAACTTAAGACCTTCTATAGAAATCATGTTTGTCCCCGCCGATGGTCAGAATGTCAGCTTTACACTCACATTGATTTAAAGTTTTGCGGTGTGTTAGCACATGGTTTCAACAAAAAATAAAAAAACACAAACAGGGACATGATTACTTTCTTCCACTAAACTTATTAAATAACAAAAGTGCGAACATTAAGTTCTGATGCTTGTCTTGCAAAGATTTTGTTTCTTAAAAAGAATCGACTGCATCTTTGTCATATAGAAACTGAAGAGGCGGTATGGACAAAAAGTGCTGATATCGCTAAAACGGGCAATTAACTGGTCGATTTAAATACGCTGGTACAAACGGTGTGGTATTTAAGTTCTGATATTAAAACCGACTGTTTAAAGCTGCTTATAGGGCCCTCAATTAGCATTTTCTTTAGTGTACGGCATTACGATCGTGCTCTGTTTACCTAATCGACTTAGTTTATTTTAAACCAGTAGTAATTTGTTAAAGAAAGAAGTATTACACTGTGAAGGCCGGGATTGAGTAGAACTATTGCTATATTTCGTTTCCATGTACAGTCCACTTTTGTCTATGGCTAATTATGCACAATAGTTAGTGATGCTGGTGAGGAATTAAACACCGGTAGGTTGGGTAGAGCTGATATTATATAACGTCACCATGTCTAGTCTCCGAGAGTTGGTGATAATGGTGCGGTACCTATTGGCAGTAACTTCTGAAAAGAGTAATCGAAAGCAGGAGTTTATCTATGGTTGCTGTTTTACTAACCTACAAAACTAAAGGTTGCTGTCTTGGAGAAATCAATATTGATTTTGAAAAAAAACATCGCAGAAATTTAAATAAGGCTTCCTTACTTCGCAATGAATAACATGAGTATCTTGTCTTGTTTTACAGCAATCACCCCTGCTTTACAGCGCAATATCATGAACACAATTCCTGGCATAGTTTTCTCATACAAATTATAAAGATTCGATCAACGGCAGTAAACTGATCAAAGGACCAGCGCCATAAAACATTCCAGTTATTAGCAACAACAATTGCAGGTAAACATGAATCAGTTGAAACTAATGGAACATTCTGAAGCAAAATAATTACCTTGGTATTAATTACATCACAGATATTGTTTGACCATGAACAGACAACATAATTGAAATAAATCATTATGAAGACCAAACGCCAAAGCACAACAGACATCAAACGCAGAAAATAAGACATTAAACGCAGTAAATATCATTGACCATTTTGAATTTATACAAGAAAGGGAGAAAGCCCCTACTTCCCCCCCCGGATCGAGCACAAAATGAAATCCAAAAAATGACAACAGCAGCCTATGTTCAGGTCATACCAAATGGATTTTATGAATAGTGTCACCCTGCTGGTAGGTTAAGGATCTTCGAAAGAAAAAAAATAAAAAAACAGCTCTTTAAAACTCAAATGTTGCAAAGAAAAATACATTTTGATGCCTTTTTAATAATGAAACATGTTTAGATGTATATTGTATGCTATAACAGAAGAATTACCCAAGTTATATGTGAGCTTGCATGGGTTTAATGATGTTTTGAGTTTTACATTGCCGGATAGCTTTTCCAAGATGATGATGTACGTAGTTGAAAAAGAGCCTAAATGAAGTATAATATGTGTATACGTTGTTGTTTTTTTCTCTACCTTTGTCGTTTTCTTTCTTTATTGTAGATAGGTTTTAGAATTGAAACCTGAAGCTAAACATGGAATTTATTTGGTATGGCCTTAATTGTACGTGTTTATTGACCACAAATATATGTGCAACACTGTCAAAGACTCATAGCAAAAGGCTTAAGCAGTAATCTACTTCCAAGGAACATTAAGACATTGGCAATGATCTCGAAGGTTCAGTAAACACTAAACTACAATATGGAAGACGTTACCTACCATTACATCCTTTGGTAAGTGTTCTTGAAAATAGAAATCGTTTAATTCTAGAGTGAACGTTACAACATGAAACAAAAATAGAAGGGACATTAAAAAAAAAACATTGGCAACGGAAAACGATAAAGATTTAAGAAATCATATTCACGAAGCAAACTCAATTATGGCGTATTTAATGTTATAAACTGGAAATCTGCTCATATCAAATCAAAATTCGTCTTAACTTATGCTCCTGAGGTTTAATAAAACGGCAAAAGCTAGACAATTCCAATATAAGTGATTGTACGTTCGTTTATTACGTTCGTATATATAAATAGGTTGTCTTGGCCACAACCCTAACTATAAATATACTCCATAAGATTTGTTTTGTGATGCATAATAGTTTTTTGTCGTAAACAGCAGATATTCAAAGAAGAACGACCTTAAGTGTCTTAATTATTTAAGTGGTATAGGATAGTCAAAATATTAAATGCGTCAAAGTCATTTTTAATTAGTTTTTAAGCACACTTATTTGCACACCTCTAGGTAAAAATTGTATTCTTAGTAACATTACTGTGCAAAGAAGTTTTGCAAATTTGACAAAAGGTATCTTTTATTAGAGATCATATTTATTCTTGAATATTTGATTACCTGTTGTTTTCATTATATTCTTGGAATTCCGAATTACAAACATTCAACAATATGAATATGTGTTTGTGTCAACATATTTTGAATTGTTGGAAATGAACAATGTCTTATAGTTTATTTTTGATATATTATCAAGTTTGAAAGATGTTGCAAACATAATGACATACATTTTATTTTACAAGTTCTTTCTTTTAATATAACCATATAACCACAAAAGGCTGCAAGACATTGTTGTTCAGATGAGGTCATACATTTTAGTACAAAACTTTTCCTATTACTTCTGCAGATATGCGTTTAAATGCCGAAAATAATGCTTTTTGAATTAAGTTATGTTTGCTTAGGCCTAAGAAACACATGACGATGTATAAAAGGAGATGTATGCCAAACATTTACTGATTTTAGTGTGTTACACCACTTCGACCTAGTTAGTTGAACATATTAATCGCTTTAAATGTAATCAACGCAATTATTTATTTGCTCAAATTACATTTTATATGTATGTTTCTAAATATTTCCAGAGACCGTGGTTTATATTTTCGTGAAATTTCAGTGTGCGTGAAATATCAAAGAGAGCTGTTAATCGTATGCGAAACTGGGAATTTTTTTTGCAGTTTTCATATTCAACGCTTATTCTTGCGTTTCTACAGGCGTAATGTGGCAAGAAATTCCATTATTTCTAATCCGTTAATAGAGGGCCGTGATATATCATCAATGTTTTATGGTATTCTAAACAACTGTCCAACGCGAGGAGTTATCTCGTTAATAATAACATTATAATGTTACTTCGATCCAATACACATTATGAAACCATCAAAAACGGGCGTAAAAAGGTGGTTTCGGAAAGTTTTCACAGAGGTTGCGAAATACGTCATCTAGTGGCGTGTACGTGTTAAATACGTTTTGAGTTCTACGTCATCTAGATGTTGAAAGCTTGTAGTATAATAATAATAATAATAATAATAATAATAATAATAATAATAATAATAATAATAATAATAAAAATAATAATAATAATAATAATAATAATAAAAATAATAATAATAATAATTATAATTATAATATTTATAGATGACGTAGCTCTCAAAACATCTTGTTGTTGTTGTTGTTGTTGTTGTTGTTGTTGTTGTTGTTGTTGTAAACTATGTGGTCTACATATAACTGTATAAGTAGGGCTTGCAAGATGAACTATTATTCTATGAGTACATTTACGAATTTTGTAAAGTGTGTTATTTACATCAAACTGTATTAGTTGGGTCATATTAGACCACTTAGCATTTCGTTTACGACTTTAACGGCCAATTGCAGCTGTTAAATATACGGATAGCTACACATGCACGTGGTGTTCTAAAACCTCTCTGATACATGCTCTTCTACTTGTTTACTATTGGGACACTCATAAAACCTATCTTCTTGAGTTTGTCTACGTTTCATTAACGATGTAACCATATGCGTATAATTTTATGATACATTGAAGTTACTTTTCTACCGGCCTACTGAGCCCTGTATGACGTACTCACACATTGTACATGTGCGCTCGTAATAAAAAATACTTGTTAATTCCACACATACTGTGGTTAAGCTGAACTCAAAAGTAGTCTACGTGTACTTAAGCGGCGTTTTGAAACCTGTATTATGTCTTGTATTGATTTAACAGAACCTGTAATGCCTTCTTTTGAACTTTTATAAACCTTTTTTATTGCGTTGTCCTTCCTTTAACACATTTTAGGAATCTCCCATTAAAATCCAAAATTGATGATTGAAATACATTCTGTGTTTCTTAATATTTCACAAAACATTGACTACGTAGGTACATGTAATAAATGGGCTTTGAGAAATATCATTCTTTGCCAGAATATTTCAAAAGGACCAAAGCTAAACAAACTCTATACGAGATACACACCACGTCAGAAGGTAACAAACATTGCACAAATGCTACAAATATCGTTAAAAATAGCCTTCACTTTTGCTCTTGGCAGTATAACACATGCATCTAGATAATATTATCGAAAGTTTGGCACCAGGACATACATTCATTTGTACTTAATAGTGAGCGTCGTTAACACGTGCTATGGTTTCCGGTTCTTTAGCAGACCCTTTTGCGACCGATCCTGATTGTTTTATTGTCGCCGATCAAAAAAAAATGATCTTTATTTTTTCTCCTGTTGTATATTTTGTTTTCCATTCGTTTCTTGTAACGACAAGACGCGTTAATTAAATGTTTTCATAAAGTGTTCTAGTTAACGTTGACCCAAACAAGATGGCGACAATTTTGACAGCGAAATTGATATTCAGACACTCAATAATGAAAAAGATCCCCGATCCACCGATCGTATTTTGTTTGGCAGTGAACAATAATAACATTTGTCTAAAGGTATTTGGATAACATTACAATAGCTTCACATTCTGTCAATAAAGATCATAATGTTTCAAATAGCATAGCTAATCCAGAAGATTCTGGACGAATTGTACACATAATCTATCTTCTAATTAAGTAACGTCCTTTATGTTCGATGCTGTTATTTGTTTCTATTGATCCAAACTCCAGTGTCTCTTTGCCCACATATATTAGATAATATGAAAATAAAGCAAATCAGATTCTGTCGAAGCAATAGATCGAAAATTATTGCTGGCGCCATGACGAAATGCAGTTAAAAATGACATAAAGACATTTACGAGGTTGTCGTTTGGCGTCGAAACGACGTTTGATGACATAGTTATACATGCCGAGCGTTCCTTGATGCGTGATTCGTGATTCACTCAATGTCTGCAAAAAGTCGAATGGTTCAAACCAAACGAGCTGGAATATGATAATACGTTTCTTGAATGCGGCTTTACGAACCTTGTCATGGCTGTCAATTGATTAATGAACTTGATTTTTTAGAGTTCTGTCACTTAATGGGTGATTTACAAGTCAGAAGCATACAATATAATTCTCTAATGAAACATCGTATACTTTCCGACATTAACTATATTATTCTATATGCAAGTTGTGTTCTCCATTATATTAGATAAACAATGCGTTAGGTAATCTTTTCATGTAAGTGTTCCCTTTTCAGATTCACCGCGCTCGTAAGTCACATTAATATCACATGAAAGATAAAAATCCCAGGAAAACTTTAGGACCTACGAAGAAACGCTTCAATGTTCTACAAATGAATCAGGTTAAATCAGGATAAAATTTTACATTTTTTGGATAGCTAACTGGCCCCAATATCTCGAAACTTCTTAAGTCCTTTATAACAGGATTAAGCTAATCTCACTATTTTTATTGTTCTATAAAATGTGTTATATTTACTTCTTCAAGAGTTTTTAGAAATTATGCAGGAATAATTAGTATGATTATCAGAATAAATCATTTTTCATTTATCAAAATCCATTTTCGGTATGTATTTTGGCTAATTGAAAGAAGCGACTTAACCCTATTAAGCTTAAGAAGTTTCGAGAAATTGGGGCCAGGAGTACGTGCAGCTCTTAACCGCGTCAGACACTTAAGCACTAGTTGAAAGGCTCCAGACAAAGTTAAATACATAGGTGTCTGATTACATATAATAATGTATGTTAGATGTAACTTCAAATGCAAACAAAGTAATCAAGAAGTAGGGCACAACTGATACCATTAACATGGGTCAATGTTTCTTGAAATATATCCAACATAATTATACATTATGTTATTTTATCTTAAGGTTTTCGATATACAATTATGCGGTCTACGAATGCCATGTGAGCCCATGCTATTTTAGTATCATTCTTAAACGCTTTTGTGCAGACGATGAATAAATAAAAGTTATAACATAATAACATTTCTTGCTAGACAATAAGCAAACATACACAGTGCAATATTTTTATCTGTCATATTCTTTCTGAAAACTAAATTTAAGCAAGCTTTAGTCTGTAAAAGTTGAAACTTTGCTTAGGGTCACCTGAAAGGCATCAATATATGATTTGGTCAATAAGGTTTTAGCGAGGTTTTAAAAACAAAGACCGGCTGCTACAGGAGAAAGACAGGGTGCTTAAGGAGAACAGGGCATACTGTTTCAAGTTAATTGAGTTTCGTTTCTGATTTCTCGGCGGTTGAAAAAAAAAGACTGTGGTCGGAACTCATGACTACCAATTCTAGAAAACATAAACATAGCATTCCATCCAACTTTATTTTTGTTAATATTTGAAACACACTGACAAGTAGATTTCTTGAAATTGTCGTAGTTAAATTAAAAAGTTACAAATGTTTGTTTCATAAAACGTATGATTTGTTTTCAATTGAGTCAGTTAAAATACTATAGTTCAAAAAATATTCAGTTGTTATATCACGTGACGAATAAGATACTTAAATTAGAAAACTGAAGTTTATAAATAACTTACGATGCTCATTGGATACCGGCCTAGAATCGCAATCAAAATAAGCCATCGATCAAGTGTCAAGTTTTTGCAGCTCTGATAGTGATAGTAAATGACAGGCGTGAAGTGTGACTCTAAAACTGGTGCTCACGATTGTGGATGGGATCGGCAAGAGACATTTTCATAGATTTTAAGCTAATTCCTCAGAAACCCTACCAGACGTTTTTGACATCTTTTAAACAACAGTGAAAATAAATCACTTCAACAACATTGTATAAACAATTTTATTAGAGAATGGTCGGTAATTGATCTGTTCCATACAGTTCATCGCATATATTTTTTACATCATTTAAACGTCACAACAGTTAAAATAAATAATTTCAAAAACAATGTTAAAACTATTTTATTAGAGAGTGGTAGGTAATTAATCTGTTCCATACAGTAAATCGCAACTGTTTCAATTCATTTAACTTCGAACGTACCTAGTGCACACTGAGCTGCAGGTGTTTCTTGTTTACATTATTCCATAGAACAGCACACTAGATAGAAGTGTTAATTCTGAAAAATATTTGCATCGAACGCAAATTTGCTTCAACCGAGAGACACATGCACATCTGTTACTTTAGGCCACACTAAATTGATAACTTGTTCATCGGATTTTTTCCAAAAAAGAAATTGGGGCGAGCGAGCGAATTAATAATAAAAATATTTGTTTTGCATTTAGCAAAAAATAGGAGCGAGCGAAGAGCGAACAAATATATATAGTGAGTTAACTCACTTTTGCTCATATTATATTCACTTATTCACTAAACAATGATATTGTAAACAGTACAAGGATAACATCCAGTGAAAGAATGATAACACTAAAAGATAATTCTATACAAATATTAGTTTTGAGATCAAACAAATGCTATTTGAGATCAAGCAAATGTATTTCTTTAAACTATTTCATAAATGAGAGAACTCAAAACCACAGTTTTCCAGTTTTCTAAACCTTTTTGAAAAGTTTTCTTCAAAATACGCTATGCATGGCTAAGTTAAAGCCTGGAAACAAGCGCCAATGGTCACGCCAATGGCATTTGGCATTGGAAAACTTGGTTAAAAATAATTCTCTATAAAAATACATTATATCTCATGCCATGGAAATGACTAGACAAGGTGACTTGAAAAATAACTCAGAAAATGAATATAGGCATTTGCAGTCAAATATAACTACAGCTATCACTCTTGCTTTGACTACACAATTGGCCATGGTAGCCATTTAAGTTCTGGAATAGAATTGTCAAAAAGACCTACACCGTATTGTAAACCATTTCAGCTGAAAATATGTCACAAAAAATTCTAGCCAGCGCCAGATTGATTTTAGGCTTTCTCAGAATTTAATGCCTATCTTTTTTAAATTTGCAGATTGTCTTTATTATTTTTTTTTAGATATCTTGTTCAAATTTAGACAAGTAACAGAAAACATAAACATAAATACAAAAGACACTTTTACTTCTTTTGTACTGCAAATACTGATTGTGTCAATTTTCATATATATAGCAAAACAATATTTCAAAAAATACAAGAATATGCAATATTTTGTCATAGACAAAAACCAATCAGCATACATATTTAATACTTGAATGTTTTCCATATATAGTTTAAATATACACATGAACATCTAAAAATTCTACAAACATTTATTCGAACACAAAGTGTGATTATTACCTTTTTCAAATCGCAAAGTCTGACACCATTTTTTTTATCCTTTTTTCACTAATATTTACAAAATATACACAATCAGGCTTGTTTGATGTTTTTGTGTGAATGGTAAAACTCATGGGATTCCATGAAACACATATGAATGTCAGTCAGGTTAATGTTTAGCGTCATCCTACTGTCCACGAACGTTGACTCATCGGCGACCAAGGCCTCCACCACAAGCACGCCCTTGTTGCCTCATCGGGACAGGAATTTAATGATCCGCTGCATCGGAGAAATCTGAAATTATAAATAGCAATATTATACATAAATGTTCATTGTAGTATAATGTAGTATGCATTACTGAAACAGTTTCATGATAACACAAGAAAGGTGGTGCTCGTTTCTTGGCCAAACTTTATTTTTCTATTACTGTACATGCATTGCATATGAATTAAATAAACACTATACTCTGATCTGTAGCAAAATAAAATCAAACATGCATAAATCATTAAATGTATAATTATTTTTGTAGGAAACAAATAATACAAAAAATACATCATATTTGCTATATTAACAGCAAAACAATAAAGTAGTTAAAATACACACCTGAAGTTTTTAACTGGACATGTGTAGTAGGTAAAGATGAACGATTGGAAACTGTCTTTTCACTGTAACGGTCATCCGAATTCCCGTCAAACATGTCCGAACCAAATTCAAACGTTGGACAATCACTGTCATTCGCGATAAAATTCAGCACTTCTTGCCCAGTATATAAACGTTTACTTTTAGCGTTAGCCAAATTAAAACAAACACATTGTCCAAAATCTAATCAAACTTTAAATCGTGGTAGAATTGTCATTTGTTGACGTAATTTTCAAGAATCAGAAAGTGAAATGTTTTCGTTTTGTCAATTTAGTCTCGATCATCTAGACGCTTGTATCCGGGTCTATATCGTCCATTGATTCTAATTAGAGCGGCTGCATGATTGAGCCGTTGCTTTGATAATTGTTACGATCGAAAAACGCGGTTATAAGGCTACATACTACTAAACAAATTAGCGCACATACAAAAATAACTATTTTTTTAGATGGTGCGGGCGCAAGCGTTAAAAAAATAAAACATATTATTTTTCTTTTCTGAAGAAATAGATGCGGGAAATCCGATGAACAAGTTATTAATTTGGTGTGGCCTTAATGATCATGACCCACAATCCAATGTAATAGATTTGTTAATATTTTTAAAATAAGGTAGTTCGAGGCAAATTTACGTTGACTTCCTGAAATTGTAACACGAAAAGGAGGGCTTTGCTTAGACTCATTATGAGTGTATGCTTAATATTTCGCGAACTGGGAAACGTTACGATAACCAGGGTAGAACAAAAGTAGAAGGGCTTTTGCAATATTTAAACATGGCCTTGTTTTGATGGAATTTTGAAATGATCAAAAGTGTTTTAACATTCTGGTTATATTTCTATGCCGTTTTAACTATGCCTAATATAAATTATTGTTTAAGCACTTAGCACTTTTGTTTATTCTTAGTCATATGCTTAAAGATTGACAAAACAAACCGCTGTAAACATATTATCATTTAAATACAGCTTAAACTTCTTTGACTTTCAACACAGGCAAATATAGCACAGATAAATCGACCACTTAAGTAACATCTTAAGCAAAATTTCGGACGTATCCTAACAGCTTGCAAAGAAACATGCATGGTTCGGGAGTATGGTTAATCGGCTGTTTTTTTATTATTTTGTCGATCGAAAACGGCATATAAAGTTTTAAAATTCTCAGTTAAAACAATGGTAAATAAAAATGTCTTTCACGAAAACACTTTCTGATTCCAACAACCTTTCTTGAAGAAGTATATTTGTAGCAGTACGAGTGGCAGTACTAGATATATTTTTCATTGACCAATATGAATATAAGAAGACTTTTAAAGGGTATACATGTGGTGCATGATGCGTAGCAATGACAAGAAACAACTGTGTTGATATTTACTGTTGTGTATCATTTGTATTGCCCTTGGAATTGTTACTTAGTACCATAGTAACAAATCACACCAGAGGAGGCATGGGAATGACTTTGAATAGCCGATCAGCATGATGAATAGTTGTGCACATTGATACTGTATTCCACCAGAAACTATATACAATCTTATTTTGTCAAGTTGTGTGAGTGTTTTTGGACGGTGATTCATTATGAATCATATTTGTATCGATGTGCTCTTAATAAATAGCGCATGGACAATAACGTTTCTCATGAATGATTTAACACATTTCTGAATACGCATAAACTATATAGCGTTATTGTTATGTTGATACAAGTAGATGTTCATTAAAATCATATTATTCATGAAATCAAAAGCTTAGCGCAAGACGAGCGTAACTCGTTCTCTTTGTTATGGATTTACGGTAGTCTTGAAAGTAGCCTCGATTTGAAAGGGACAAGTCTTTGTTTTCTAAACATGTCGGTTTTATAAAAAGGTTTATGACAATGATACTCATATTGTTTAAACAATTTAAATCCAAAATCATTGAAGCGAACAATTTATTTGTATTTTCAATATAGATGGGACGACGTATAATATTAACGACTGCTGAGCGCAGCCTTTTTATATTTCCAATATATTTTTTTAATTCATTCCCATAAATCTACCTCACAGAAAACAGTATTTATTGCATCACAACTGCTTTTCCCTAGTCCAGCACGTTACATTTATACTGTCATGGAAAGATCCACCACATATTTTCACTTTAATCGCTGCAAACATACGGCTCTTTCGGGAAATCATGTTTTCCCGCTGATTTTAAGAAAGGCATCTAAACGCTTATTTGTTGATAGTTTTTCCTTTTGTGAGAAGTCGGTTTGATTATTAGCTAATATAGGTCGCTTTTATTTTTAATTATTTTATTTATTTGTACCCAGTTTTAGTACAATGAGGCTTTTTATTATGAAGCTCTATGATCAGACGTTATTAAACCTTTTATTTTATAAGGCAGACTATGTGTGATGCTCATGGTTTCTAACAATGACTGCATCTTGAAAAGTTCTTGCATTAGGTAATTGTATTCTTCCGTCTGCAGATAGAAATGGGATCTCTTATCATTATAGTACTTGGGGTTAACTTATAAGTTTATTATTATTTGTTTTATTATTAAGTTTCCTCAAGTTTATTAATGCGTTCTTTGATGATTAACTTTTCCGTTGTTGTATTAATTTATGATTGTTTGGATAAGAGTGAAGTTTGTGCACGTAAACAGGTTTAAACCCCCACTAAATTTACATTTTACTGACCGTTTCAAGGCTGTACCTAACAATCCTTGATAAACATACCTAGTTTTGTTATATATATATATATATATATATATATATATATATATATATATATATATATATATATATATATATATATAGTATGTATGCACTGTATTGTTTGTGGTGTTTTGTGCTTTCTTCCATGTTTCCTGTTTGTGATTTTTTTGTGTTCTATGTCTTTCGCGTTTACCCAGTGCCATTAAACCTGGTTTATGTTTATTGTTTTCCTACTGAGCTTGTTTCTTTTTTTCACATAAGTATTGAATAAAACTAAAACCACAAACAGGTGCACAGTTATCTACTTTTAACTTTCTTCTTCTTCATCTACTTACAATCTTTAATAAGTAAAGCACAAACATTAAGTTCTGGTGCTTGTCGGTTTTTACAAACATATACGACGTAAGAAAGAATTAAAATGTTAAAAAACTTTAAAACTTAAAGGCTTGATTTTATTTTTTCAGTCGTCGATTTGAATATGATTTGAGAAAATCTGGGTTTCAATCAAATATTAAGTAGTAATACACTGTGAAGGCAGGGATTGAGTAGAGATATTACTATATTTCGTTTATATGTACAGTTCTCTTTCATGTCCATGTTTAATAATGCACAATAGTTAGTGATGCTGGTGAGTAATTAAACACCAATAGATTGGGTAGAGCTGCTTTTATATTACGTCACCATGGCTAGTCTCCGAGATTTGGTGAAAATGGTGCGGTACCTATTGCCAGTGACTTCAGAACAGAGTAATTGAAAGCAGGTGTTTATCTATGGTTGCTGTTTTCTAACCTACAAACATATAGGTGCTGTCAAAGAGAAATCAATCTTTATTTAAACATGGTATTCTTACTTTGAAATGAATAACAGGAGTATCTTGTCTTGTTTTACAGCAATCACTTTTGTTTTACAGTGCAATAGCATGAACATAAATCCTTGCATAGTTTTCTCATGCGAATTATAAAGATTCGATCAACGGTAGTAAACGGATCAAAGGACCAGCGCCATAAAACATTCCCGTAATTAGCAACATTAATTGCAGATGAAAATGAATCAGTTGAAACTAATGGAACATTCTGAAGCAAAGTATCTACCTTGGTATTAATTACACCACAGAGATTGTTTTGACCATGAACAGACAACATTATTGAATTAAATTATTATGAAGACCAAACGCCAAAGCAAACCAGACATCAGCAGCAGATAATTAGACATTAAACGCAGTTTATGTAAATATCATTGACCATTTTGAAATAATACAAGTAAGGGAGTAAGCCCCCCCCCCCCGGTATCGAGCACAAAATGTAATCCAAAGAACGACAACAGCAGCCTATGTTCAGGCCATACCAAATGGATTTGATGATAAGTGTCATTCTTCTGGTAGGTTAAGGGACTTCGAAAGAAAATCACGAAAACAACACCTCTTTAAAACTCTAATGTTGCAAAGAAAATACATTTTGATGCCTATTTAATAATGAAACAGGTTTAGAAGTATATTGTATGCTATAACAGAAGAGTTACCCAAGTAATATGTGAGCTTGCATGGGTTAAATGATGTTTTGAGTTTTACATTGCCGGATAGCTTTTCCAAGATGATGATGTATGTTTTTGAAAAAAGGCAAAATGAAGTATAATATGTATATTCGTTTTTTTTTTTTTCTTTACCTTGTCGTTTTTTTGTTTATTGTAGATAGGTTTGAATTCTGAAGCTAAACATGGAATTTATTTGGTATGGCCTTAATTGTTCGTGTTTATTGACCGCAATTTTACGTGCAACACTGTCACAGACTCATTGCAAAAGGCTTTAGTGGTAATCTACTTCCAAGAAATATTAAGACCTTGGCAATGACTTCGAAGGTTCAGTAAACACTAAACTACAATATGGAAGACGTTTCATACCATTCCAACTTCGGGAACTATTCTTAAAAAAAGGGTTGAATTCGAGAGCGAACGTAACAACGTGAAACAAATGCAGAAGGAACATTAAAATAAACATTGGCAATGGAAAACGATAAAGATTTTAGAAATCATATTCTCGAAATAAACACAATTATGGCGTATTTAGTGTTATAAACAGGAGATCCATTTGCTCGTATCAAATCAAAATCCGTCCTTAAGTTATGCTCCTGAGGTTTAATAAAACGGAAAAGCTAGACAATTCCAATGAAAGTGATTCTACGATGGCTTATTACGTTCGTTTTAATACGGGTTTTTTTGCCAAAATCCTTACTATAAATATACTCCACAAGATTTGATATGTGATTCTTTATAGATTCTTGTCGTTAACAGCAGTAAAGCAAGCAAGGAAGAACGACCTAGAGTGTCTTCATTATTTTAAAGTGGGAGAGGAAAACCAAAATACCAAATGCATTAAATCGTTTTTCAGGTTACAGTTTTGCATACTACTAGGTTAAACATGTATTTTATAACATTACTGGGCAGATTTTGCAAATTTTACGGAGGTATCTTTTATGGAGTTCTGATTTCCAGTAAATGTACTTTTTTACTGACCGTTTCATGGTGGTACCTAACAATCCTTGATAAACATACCTACATTTTTATACAGCATATGTGCACTGTGTTGTTTGTGGAGTTGTGTGCTGTTGTTCCATGGTTCTTGTATGTGATTTTTTGTTTTAATGTTATATATCTTTGGCGTTTACCCTATGATATTAAACGGGGTTTGTGTTTACATTTTAGGCCACTGAACTTGTTTCTGTAGTTTTTCACAGAAGGATTGTTCTTGAATCTATGACTACTGGGTTGTAGTTTTCATTGTATTCTTCTTATTCCGAAAACACATCTTGAACAATATGAATATTTTTTTGTGTTAAAATCAACAACGTCTTACCGTTTAAGTGTGATATATTTTCAAATTTGAAAGATGCTGCAAACGTAGTGACATTAATTCATTTTGGCTACCAAAATATTCAAATATTTTCTGCAAAAACAAAAGGATACCACCACGCGAAGCATCAAGACATTGCTGTTCCGATGAGGTCTAACATTTCCTACTTATATTGCTGATCTGTGTTAAAACGTAAAAATATTGTTTTTCGAACTCTTTTAAAATAATATATCGTAAAGATTGCTAAGGACTAAGAAACAAATAAACATGTATAAAAGGAGAAATTCACCGATAATTTACTGATTATAGTGTGTATCAGTAGTTTGAATTAGTAAGTTGAACATATTTTAATATCGCTTTAAAATGATAATCAACGTCTTTAATGATTTGCTCACATACATTTGAAATTGATGTTTCTTAATATTTCAGGATAACGTGGTTTATATTTTATGAACCCGAACATATTCAGTATGCGTAAGATATCAAAGAGAGCTGTTAATCGTATGTGAAACTGGGAAGAATTTTTGCAGATTTCATATTCAATGCTTATTCAAGCGTTTTTACAGGCGTAATGTGCCAAGAAACAAGAAATCCCATTATTTCTAATCCGTTAATAGAGGGCCGTATTATATCACCAATGTTTTATGGTATTCTAAACAACTGTCCAACTCAAGGAATTCTCTCTTTAATAATAACATAACATGGATTTTACTTCAATCCAATATACATTATAAAATGCCATCAAACACAGACGTAAAAAAGTGGAATCAGAACGTTTTAACAGAGATTGCGAAACGATATTTTTACATGTTAAATACGTATTGAGTACTATGTCATCTAATGGCGTGTACGTGCTAAATAGGTTTTTAGTTATACGTCATCTAGTGGCGTGAACGTGCTAAATACGTTTTGAGTGCTACATCATAGAGTGGTTGAAAGCGTGTAGCCTTATAATAATAATAATAATAATAATAATAATAATAATAATAATAATAATAATAATAATAATAACAATAAAAATAATAATAATAATAATAATAATAATAATAATAATAATAATAATAAAATACCATTAAATATATAGATGACGTAGCACTTAACCCGACAAGATGCGGTTGTTGTTTGTGTAGATGTAATCTGTGTAGTCTACCTCTTACTGTATTAGTAGGGCTTGCAAGATGAACGTTGATCAAATTAGTTTTCTTGCATTTTTTAAAGTGTGTGATCTACATCATACGGTATTAGTAGGGTAATATTGGAGCACTTGAAATTTTGTGAAAGTCAAATTTTGACCGATGTAACCATGTGCGTTTGGATTCGTTATAAAACCTGTTGATTTTACAAATACTATTAAGTTAAAGTAAAATGTAATACACGTGTACTTAAGTCGGACATTTGCCACTTTTAACGTTATGTATTGATTTATTAGAACCTGTAATAACTTCTTTTGTACATTAATGAACCTTTCATTGCGTTTTCTTTCAAAAGTTTAGGGAATCTCCCTCCGATCCAAAGTTGATGTTTGAAATACTTGCTTAGTTTCTTAATATTAAACAAACTGAAGGCACATGCATTACATGGGGTGTGCGAAATATGAAAGGACCAAAGCTAAAGAAACACTTAACGAGATACACACCATCTCAAAGTCAAACATTGCACAAATGTCACATATATCCAAATATCGTTTATGATAGCCTTGACTTTCCTCTACGCAGTACAAGATATAATAAAGGAAAGTTTGGCTCACAAACATACATTCATAGTTTTCTAGTTAACGTTGACCTAAATATAATGAAAACTGTTTTGACAGCGACAATCTTATTCAGACGTTTAATAATGAAAGAAAATCCCCGATCCACCGATCGTATTTCGTTTGGCAGAGAACAATTATTACTTTTTTCTTTAGGTAATTAAATAACATTACAATAGCTTCACATACTTTTAATAAAGATCTTAATGTTTCAAATAGGCTAGCTTTTTCATGAAGATTCTGGACGAATTGAATACATAATCAAGACTAATTAAATCACGTCCTTTATGTTCGATGCTATTATTTGTTTCTATTGATCCGAACTCCAGTGTCTCTTTGCCCTGATATATTGAATAATGGAAATAAATTAAAGCCAATCAGATTTTGTCTAAGCTTTAGATAGAAAAAACCTAGCAGGCTACATGAAGAAATGCAGTTGACCAACAGACATTTATGAGGAAGTTGTTTGGCGTCGGAACTTGAAACTGGATTACATAGTCGAACATTATTATCAGGCGTTCCGTGATGATTCGTGATAGACTCGAGGTCTGCAAAAGGTCGAATGGTTCTAACCAAAACGAGCTGGAATATAATGATAGGTTTCTTGCATGCGGCTTTATGAACCTTGTCATGGCTGACAATTGATTAATGAACTTGATTTGGTAGAGTGCTGTCACTTAATGGGTGATTTACAAGTCAGAAGCATACAATATAATTCGCTAATGAAACATCGTATACTTTCCGACATTAACTATATTATTATATCTACAAGTTGGGTGCTCCATATTAGAGTAACAATGCGTTAGGTAATCTTTACATGTAAGTGTTTCTTTTTAAGATTCACAGCTCATAAGTCACATAAATATCACTTGAAAAATAAAAATCCAAGGGGAACTTTCGGACCAACGAAGAAACCCTGCAATGTTCTACAAAAGAATCAGGATATACTTTTGCATTTTTTGGATAGCTTACCGGAGTACGTGCAGCTTTTAACTGCATCAGACACTTAAAACACTAGATGGAAGGATCCGGACAAAGTTAAATACATAGGTGTCTGATAACATATAATGATGTTTGTTAGATGTTTGTTAGATGTAAGTTCACATGCAAGCAAAGTTAATAAAAAGGGTAAAAATGATACCATGAACATTGGTCAATGTTTCTTAAAACATATAAAACATAATTATACATTATGCTATTTTATCTTAAGGTTTTCGATAGTAGGACAGTAATGCGATTTGCGAATGCCCGGTGAGCCCATGTTATTTTGGTACTATTCTTAAACGCTTTT
Source organism: Mya arenaria (assembly GCF_026914265.1). Lineage (NCBI taxonomy): Eukaryota > Metazoa > Mollusca > Bivalvia > Myida > Myidae > Mya > Mya arenaria. Next base: position 33,604,921 of record NC_069123.1, on the reverse strand, counting down.
TTGCAGACGAAGAATAAATAAAAGTTATAACAAAACATTTCTGTCTAGACAACAAGCAAACATACACAGTGCAATATTTTTATCTGTCATAGTTTTTCTGTAAACTAATTTTTAGCAAGCTTTACTTTGTAAAATGGTACAAACATTTTGTTTAGGGTCACCTAAAAGGCATCAATGTATGAATTGTACAATTAGGTTTTAGCTAGGTTTTAAAACCAAAGACCGGCTGCTACATGAGAAAGACAGGGTGCTTAAGGAAGACAAGGTATACTGTTTTTATTCATTTTACATAAGTTTCGTTTCTGATTTCTAGGCGGTTGAAAAAACACTGTGGTCGGAATTGATGAAAACCATATTAATTCTAGAAAACATAAACAGATAAACATAGCATTCCATCTAACTAATCATATGTTAATATAAAATCTTTGAAACACACTGACAAGTAAATTTCTTGAAATTGTCATTGTCAAATTAAAAAAGGTGCAAGTGTTTGTTTCATAAAACGTATGATTTGTTGTCGATTGAGTCAGGTAAAATACAATAGTTCAGAAATTCTTTAGTTTTTATATCACATGACCAATGAGATAATTAAATTAGAAAAGTGAATAAAGTTTGGAAATAACTTACGATGCTAAATGAATACCGGCCCAGAATCGCGATTAAAATAAGCAATCGATCTAGTGTCAAGTTTTTGGAGCTCTGATAGTGACAGTTAATGAAATGCATGAAGCTTGACTCTAACACTGATGCTCACGGTTGTGGATTAAATCGGCAAAAGACATTTTCATGGATTTCAAGTTTAATCCTCAGAAAAAAAATATTTTTGACACTATTTAAACTTTAAAACAGTGAAAATAAATCATTTCAACAACATTGTTTAAATAACTTTATTAGAAAATGGTCGTTAATTGATCTGTTCCATACAGTTCATCGCAGCTGTTTCAATTTATTTAACCTTGAACGTAACTAGTGCACACGGAGCTGCAGGTGTTTCTTGTTACATTCCACCGTAGAACAGCAGACTTGATAGAAGTGTTAATGATGAAAAAAGCTTTGCATCGAACGCAATTTCGCTTCAACGAAGAGAAACATGCACATCTGTTACTTTAATGATGACGACCCACAGACCAAATACAGCCTTACCAGATTTTTATTTTCTATTGTTGCAATAATTGACGACAAGAGGGACCGAGTGTGCGCAATTAAACTTTATTTATACATGTAATTACTAATTATTCTTATTACTCGCAATTCACATATTTAATTATCGGTTCAAAATTGGTTATGATAGTCCAAAAAGTTTAAATCAATATTAGAAGCGAATTGCCCATTTCTAAATGTTGCAGATTATTTCCATTTTGATTACGACAAAGACATGAAATATCAGCTATATTTTAGATGAATGGAGTTTCTCGTTTTCAATTAAGCAAACCACGTCTTTTTAAGTTCCATTAGTCTAGTGTTTATTAGGTTTCATAGTTTTGTCTCTCCTCTATGCCCAAGTACGAGGAGAAATCCAAATGTGTTTTGACACTGTATTGAACACACGAATTAAAACATGTTTTTGCTTTTAACGAGACGTTCGTTTAGGACACCATTATTCTATATCATTGGAATGAACTCAATTATTTTTGTCTTCATACATTCTAAAGTAGGTACACTATGTAAAACCTGGCCTATGAATAACTGTTGAAATATCTTCCATTAATGAACCTATCAATAATTTGCCAAACCTAGTGGGTTAAGACTTACTGAATAGTTCGTTGTCCAAATCCCATCCGTGGAGAAGGCACATTCATTTTGTCAAAATCTCCTTGGCGGGTGTCTTATAACGGCTCGAGACGTTACTTTGTAATATATATTTTGTTCTTCTTTTGTAAATAAATGTTCAATATTCTTCTTAAATTTTAATCTAGTAATCAATTCTTATCTTCTTCAGGCTTTACGACGATAGGTCAACTTGTAAATCGCGTTTGCCTGCCTGAACGATTTTATAATTAATCTGTTCCAGCAGATCAGTCAATTGTGATTATTTAGTTAAAAAAATATTTTCCAGTTGCCGATTTCATTTCAAGACGAAAATTGAATTTACGTGAGAACATTATACGGGCCGCAAAATGATAATCGATAATCGGCCCGGGCCGAAAAAACGGTTTTTCGCCGATTCATGCATATAATCGCGAAACCCTACATAAACGTGTTACTATATTTAGTAACATATGTATTAATTTAAAACAGTTATTTGTTTAACTGCTAACAGTTTATTGTAGTTTTTGTAAAATCTGCATTGTGAGGAAATAAGAAAGGAAGTATCTTAGTGGGTAATGATTACATGATCAATGTCATTGTATGTTTTCATTGATCTAAATTTCTCCTCGCCCTGATGAATTGAATATCGTAAAAAAAGCCAATCAGATTGTGTTTAATCACTGAATCGGAAATCCTGGCAGGCAGTACGAAATGTAATTGGCATAAGGATATGTATATCGTTGCTGTCTTTCCTCGGGAATATCCATTATTCAATCTGCTGGCTCATTCACGTCGCAAAGACTGGTTAGATTTATACACTCTAGGGGCATGGCGGGGTCAGGCCATAATGCATCTATATAGGTATCGGTATACCGTTATAAGCACCAATATAATGAGAAGAGGGGAATATCTTTTGATGAATTGTATTATATTTAAGCTTGTCCTTGTACATTTGGTAGCGTATGATAATTGGTTCATGCCTATATATTTACAAGATGACGATTATTTCGGCGAGTAATTAATAGTGGGGATGCGAGTTGATTGCAGGCAGCAAGGAACGTTATCGGACCTTTATTTAAGTGCTGTCTTATCTGGAGAATAACTTCCATTCTTCGATCTGCTGCCGCGTTCACGTCACGAAGACTGGGAAGACCACTCAATTATATAGTCGGCATAAAATGGAGTCTCGACAAAGAGCAGCGGGGATGCTCTCAAGAGGACAGATTTTTCTTTCAAAATATTGGCGCTGTGTATCGCAGCTCTCATAGCATTCTCTCCCAATTATTGACTTCAAATTGAAGAACTGAATTACGCTGAGGCTTTCCCTGATACATTAGGTCGCGTGAGATATTTGATAAATCCCTACATATTCTACTCAATTCTATCGGCGTTTAGTAATGACTGGTTTGAGAGCTAAAATAAATGGAATAGTTCAGAAAGAATAAAACTGGATTGAAATAAAAAATAAACTGCCTGAAGAGACAATATTTTGACCTTTGCCTTGAATGATTAATTAACTCGAATAGATGAGTGTAATGTAGAGTGCCTTGCATATATACTGGGTGTTGAGCGAACACTATCTTTTATGCAATGTGGTGGCATCACTAACGACGACCATGAGTCAGGTTGGCGGTAAAATATTTATTTCATGCGGCCTTTTCGTGTTATGTTCCTAGCAGTAACAATTAATTTGTGTGGTTATTAACGTTACTCGTACAATTTCTCGTAAACAAAGTACGTACGTACGATAGAGGTACCAATTGGATCAAACCTGATCTAATGCGCGTTTATAAATGAAGAATTGTCATGTAAGATAGCAAATATCTAAGGCTTAAACAATTTGATTCCAGGCGTGCCTTATGAACTCCACATCGCCCCAAATGTACACTTTGTCCTTCGGATGCAATAAAAGTAAACTTCTTTATACAATTAGCGAATTTGTTTTTGTAAATCAATTTAGTGGCCCGTGGAATATAATTACGTCTTAATCTTCAGAAGTTATGTTTGACATCTGCAACGTTCATCATATTCGTATATATCAATGTATTGTAGTTTAATTATTTGCTAGCGTAATAAATTTGTGATTTGAGTTTTAATGAATGTTGGCAAGTTTGTGTTTGAGTACTCATAGAATTGTCCCAGTGAGCTCCTGCTTCACTGACCATTTTATTGTGGTAACCCTACGGTTGCTTATTATAAATTTTGATACATTTGCGTTTTGTTTTGTACCTTTTAACAGGGTCATTGTTAAAAAGTTTGGTTATTTGGCTTGTCCTTGACGTTTTTATTGTGTCATTTATGAACAAGTTTATAAAGCGCTTAAGTCAATGGTTGTATTATAATACACATGTACATTTCAAAGGTCCACAATATTCATAATAATATCAGGCACAATAACTTAAAGCAAACAAAGAGTTTATCTTTCCGGCTGATTTATCTTTATCTTAGTAATTTCCTTCTAAGCAGTTATTATAATTCATTTGATTTAATAATTTGACAATTTAAAAGAATACCACACATTGGGTTATTTACGTGTTTATTTTATATTGTTCATGATTCATGCGTTAAGTCGTTAAGAGCTGTAGCCGTTGACAAACGACGAAAAAAAACGGACGCTCACTTTATTGAGCTTTGAAAACGGGCTAATACAACAAGTATTAGCAACCATGAATGGTTTTTGTAATAATCACATGTGTTTATTTAATGTGAGTATATTCGAACTGATTTTTCTAATCATATCCTTCTCTATTTTCAGGCGACCTGTTTATTTTGGTGTTCAGCATAAACAGTCGAGAATCATTTGAAGAGGTTACTCGATTAAGGAACCAGATTATTGAGTGTAAAAGTCAGTGCAAGCTGGGTTCTGCAAACCGCAAAACCATTCACACACCAATGGTCATAGTTGGAAACAAGCGTGACCTTAAAGAGAAAGAGCGAGTCGTTGATCCCTCTGAACCAGAGTCATTGATCGACGGCCAACCACTCTCCGATTACATAGAGGTTTCTGCGAAAAAGGACATAAATATCGATGAAATATTCCTGCGCCTCTTCCGCTTGGCAAAGCTGCCAACGGAAATGAGTCCGGCGCTGCATCGTAAGGTGACACCATCGTATGTGAGTTCCAGCGTCACAAGCCAGAAGGGCCGCGGAGTCTCAATCAGGCGGAAAATGAGCGACGCATGTGGAGCCATTGCTCCGAACGTTCGAAGACCCAGTATCAGAACTGATTTATTGGTTGCTAAAACTCGAACAAATCTGAACTCATTAAACGGCCCTACCCGGGATTCCAGATGTCTCATAATGTGAACTGATAAGTTCTATATGTATAGTTCTAAGTACCGTTGGTGCTAAAAAACGTGCTTCAAAATATCATTTTTTTTAAATAGCCGGAAAGCGGTTGAATTAATTTATAAATTGTATTTTTTATACTTAAAATATATCGAGTTTGTTAATGTTCATCCATAAATTGATTTCAACTCGTTTTTAACCGGTATGTTTATATGTTCCCAAAACTGCGATATAATATTGTGTCTATATATTCATATTGTGTAAAAAGTTTCGTGCAATAGCTGGTCTGGGTAGTATCTTAAGTTGAAGAATTGTGTTCTTGTTTGAATGTCAAATATATTGTGTTGTACTTTATTTGATAACATATGTTTTAGCCAATATGCATATACTTTTTGATTATAATAATTTTGTTTATACATTGAGCATATTTATCGTTTCGCTGTCTATGGTTGCCCGCAAAATGACTAGTCTTGTTTTTTTACCATCGATGTAAGCTAGCACATTTATCTATTTGAAAAAATGCATGCAAAAGATTCCAAAAGTTTGTATTTTTTAAGTTTAACGTGAGATATGTTCAGCTAATTGTTTAGTTCGTTGTTTTTATATGTAAACCGAATACACAGAATTTGGAATAAAGAACAATGCAAAATTCAAAACATGATTGATCATTAAAAATCAACTTTTGTACTTAAATATTGTCTTCGTTTATTCAAATCTTTGGCAAATTCCAAAATAAAGCGATCAGTAAATATTATTTTTTTGTAATTTTGAGAAATATTTTTTATTTTACGACGACTGATGTAAAATATGATCTTACTCTGAAATCAACAATTTAATGCTCATTTTATGAACTTCACGCGTTCTCTTTATTTTTTTCTCCGTTTGAGACGCTATTGTTTGACGAATATCCCAAAGTGGGGCCTCATGGATTAATTTGAAAATTGAAAACTCCGTATGTTAGCCTAGTTTTTACGTGAAATCCGACCGATTTTGACCGGATTTTTATGATAGTTTAAAAAATTTCTAGCGCATGATACCATCACCCAGTATAGTTGTATATATGTCAAAATCACAATATGTTATTTCGATGTGGTTGTGGCAATGTTGTACTGATGTTATAATGATTAAACTTAGTATAATATCCTGTGTGATTAAGATATCACGTCATTCATAGAAGGAAAAGAGTTACCTTAAATATTGCATCCTTATTTGTTCGTTGTTATTTTTTGGTAAGATTTGATGTTTCAGCCAATATAATTGTACTATTTGGTTATTAAACTATATTGTACATAACTATCGTTTTTCTGTGGTTGTCCGCAAATTAAGTATGTTCAATTTTGTTTTGTTTTTGCACTTATTTCGATACGAGACTATTTTCATGTAATTAAATAATTTTAATAAAAAAGAAATAGTACTCAGCACGTGTTTTGTTTGCAAAACATAAAAAAAACATGTACAATTTACAATTTGCATTTTAATGTACAGTTGTCGTTTTAAACATGCTAGAATCTGAGGTTAATGCGAAAATACAAGAGAAAGGATAACGGTTAAACACTGGAAAAAATGTTTACCAACTATCAATAATATATATTCCAAACGGGGTCAGGTGCAGGAGCGGGCATATGACGGCTATTATATTACAAATGCTGTAAACCTCTTGTAGTAATTGGACTAATGTGAAGAAATATTGAATATCGTAAGAAAAGCCAATTGCAGTATGTCTAATCATTGAATCGGAAATCCTTGCAAGCAGCAAGAAATGTTATTAACATGAGAACATTTATATAATTGGTGTCTTATCTGCAGAATATCTTCCGTTCTTTAATATGCTGACATGTTAACGTTGCGAAGACTGAAAAGACAATTTGACTTAATAGTCGGCTCGACGAAGATCAGCGGGGTATCTCATCAGTTCACTTATTGCCCTTTTTACTTAATATTGGCGCTATGGGACCATCCAGATCACATTTATCGCGGCGCACAATGCATTTCTTTCAATAATTGATTCGAAATTTGATAATCTGCATGATGTTGAAGCTTTTCTTTATATATGTTAGGCCGCGAAACATGAAACATACATGATTATGTAATTAACAAGATGATAATTCTTTCTGCCAGAAATTTATGATGACGAGCTCACGAAGGATGATAAATCGAATGATCCACAAAACAAGCCGGAGTGTAATAACATTTTCTCTGGCCTAAAGAGACGTTGTGGAGACCCCTGTCCATTTCTGTGCTGTGAAATGATTAATATACTTGATTTGGTTGAGTGCAATTTCGAGTGCCTAGTTCATAAAATTGGCTTATGACAAACACGATCTGAGGATTCCTTGTATGAAATATTGTGCCATTACCATATGACAAACATATATCTGACTGATAATATTTTGTGCGGCATAATGATGTTTTAATCGTTAAAATAATAATTTCTTCCAGTTCTCATTTACTTTACTCGATCAATGTATTGTAACACATGGTATGTACGTCCGATACATAACGTTTAACATAACCGTCTCCGTGGCCTTGTGGTTGAGGCGTCCGCCTACGGAGCGGGTGGTCGAAGGTTCGAGTCTCACAAGGGGCTTGTTCTGACATGGCCGGTTGCCGACCCAGCAGCTAGTTAAATCGAGGGGTACCGATTGCCTTCCTGCCAGGCGCCTGGCATTTGGGATAAGGAATCGGGGTAAAGATGTTCACGAATGTAGGTGTCTCATAAGCCCAACGGGCTGGCCCTTAACTAACAGGGGTGACACTATAATAAACAAACACTTTACTTTAATCGTGACCAGTTTGACAAAGTTTGGCACAATGTGTGTTAATTTGCAGAAATGCATCACTTAAGGTTTTAAATTACAGTTTTTATCCTCTAAAATTGTTTGCTTATTTCTGTTCGATATGGTAGCTTGAGTATAGAATGACATGAATATTTTATCATCAAGGCACAAGTAAGGGGGATATATATATATATATATATATATATATATATATATATATATATATATACAAATTCAACCTTTGGGACATTTTGCCTATTTGAACAACCTTTGGAAGACATTATCATTACATGCTATATATCCTATGATAATATATCCTTTGCATATTCCTTCATAAAATATGCATAAATAAATGTAGTAAAGCATAATTAATGATGTTTTTTTCCCAAAATACTAGCCATCGAGAATATACAATTTTTGACTGTCGCCTAAAGGTAAAGCGCCGGATGTTCATGAAAAAGTACAACCTTTGGGAGAAGTACCCCAAATGTTGTACTGTATATATCGCCGAAAGGTTCAATATTATATATAATGTAATTTGACTACTTAACTCAGCCGGTAGAGTGGTCTGAATGTCTCGCGGCAGACCCTGTTCGAAAGTTTTAGTCCTACTGACAACGTTAAGATGCCAGTTCTGTAACCATGATTTATGTAGCCATCTCCTCAATCCTTTCAATATATTGTAAAATTATTATTTCTTGCATTTTATTTGCTGTGTTCATAACAATATTTGAAGCTAATTTTAATTTAAAGTCGGGCTAGGTTGTGATCTTACTCTCACACTAAGACGAAGATTTATGAACCTTAATAAACAATAACAACAAAATCTATGCCATTATTAATAAACCACATACATGTTGTTTGTCCAATGGCATGCTCTATTGCCGTTTTCATCATATCATTACACTTGTAAAAAAGCAGCACTGTTTGCAATTATGACTGGGTTGCTGAATTGCTTTAACCACCAGTTTGTTTGTAAGCTTCTTTAAACTCGCACTCGGGCCTTGCCCGTTCGACGAGTGCTCTGGTAAGAGTGTTAGTTATTTAAAATAATTCGAGAATGGTGCACAGACACAATAAAACCCTGGTTTGAGACAATTAAATTCTTTGACGTGCCGCAAAATATAGAACTGTCACACGGAACCCCGATTAACGTCCATCCCGGAAGATGATTAGTATATTAGTGTTGCGGTTGGGAATAGAAACTGGATTGACTAGTGTGACACAAGACCACGGAACCACCCGGAAAACGTTGACAAGCTATTAACCATGTATTTTGGTATTTTCTCCCTATATATGGCGATACCGATGAGCAATGCGATGGTTGTCGGAATAAATCCTCCGGCGGGATAATGTATGCCAAAAACGTGCCCTGGTATCCAAACACGTAGTTAGCAGCTAGCCTATTTCATTTTCGTGAGCTGGTAGAACATCAATAATTATGAAACGGGTATAAAAATTACAAGTTATTATGACTATATGCAAAATGCAGCATGAATGACTCATTTAAGTAATAGTTTAATACGAAAAGTTGCAATTGTTGTGTATGATGTCCACATCCTGTTATGCCAATGCCAAAACGATTGTCTGATGGAGGGTCAGACATCGACGGCCCTATACTTGGAGGAAGAATTGGCGATTGGATTTTAAATATGTCTCTGGTGTAATGTTGTCTGCGATTGCATACGTTTTCTTCTCAGACTTAAACAGACGTGTCGTTGCAAACCCACTGTTCCTATACTTTAAATAACAAATATAAACCACTCTTTGCTAATATGTACCGTTATGGCATTCCTTAAAACACCTAGTGCACGTGCGTTTTTCAAAATCATTTCAGAACTGAGAAAAGAGTGAAATCTATATACATTGTTAATTAATTATGTTTTCAATTTGAAAAAAAAAACTGAAATGCTATGAATATATGTAAGTTTCACTCGTATCTGTTTGATTGTTAAACCAATCGAAATAATTATGTGAGGCTTTTTTCCAAGAAAATAATGAGTGCAAAACAAATCAGTAACGTATTATTTCACTTGAGAAACAACCACCAGAAACCATATAGTAAAATTACACTAAGAGAAATGATTTGTTTTAATGAATGTAGTGCAGTTAATCTCTCCAAAAAGATTTAAAGGTGCACTTGACAATTATTCTTGAATATTTGATACGGTATAAAAGCGGTTACAGCAGGCGAGAAAATGCACAATATAAGATAAGAAGGTACAACACTCGCCCCAGGCGGTAGGTCCTGACTCGAGGCTAAGACGATGGATTCAAGTAAAAAACGGTTAGTGGCAATATCAATTTGATATTCAATCTAGGGAATGTTCGTGTGTCGCTTTGTTTAAATGGGGTATGGAAGGGGTTTACATACTTTATTATTATACGGCTCCAGACATTAATTAAGTAGAAATGTATTTTAAACATTGGCATAACACATGTAAATGGGGGGTAGACGATGTATAACAAATATAAGATATTTTGAACGTTTGAGATTCAAAGATTCATTTAAATATGTATCAAAATGAATCTAGGAACAATTTAATTTATTCAAAAATGGTTCTTATATAGTTTTCCCATCAATTTATAGAAATTATTCCAATTACAAATCAAACTTCAGTTTTCCAGACATACTTATTCGTTTCACGATGTCTCTCCCAGAGGAGTCCGACTGCAAATATTAATTGTTCAGATATTAAGAATGTGTTCATTGGTTGCACGACACCTAGTTTAGTTTAAACTCTTTTTACTAATTTGTGGGATTATATTGTTCCTGAAACAATTCTTAGTCAGTAAAACCTTTAAAATTGGTTATTTTGTTTTGTATTCGAATAACAAGGGACCACATAAATCCGCTGGCGACTTTTGGACACCAAATAACTGGGGGTTGACGTTTTCACTTAAACCCAGGTTATGGTTACACCATAGAAGTCGAGACAACCGTTGAAGTATAAAAACCCCCGAAAAGAATGAGGTCACAGGAGCGGAATTTTATACAAGATAATGAGGCCTAAATTGAAATTGATTCGACTTTTTTTATTGAAATCCCTGTAACGGAAAAAGATTTATCACAAGTTTTGAAAAGTCCTCGGTACACACAGAACATAATGCTTGACAAACCTATTGACTATTTGACATAAGATTTGGTTTTATTTTGACTGACGAAGAGGTGTATCACTGTTATATTATTGAAATGCATTTACTGCATATTTTAAAGACTAATTAACACATAACAAACACTTTGCAAACACGTCCTAGCAGTAAATGCACAGTTGTGTTTATGTAAGGTTTATTCGTGTTTCTTAACATGACTTTTACCTCAATTATACACCAATGATATATCTAAATCAATACGTTGAATATATAACTGAGTCGGAAATAAAAACGTTTGTTTTATAATTATCAAGGTTTAAACGAAATCCTTATTTAATTTACATGGAAAAGAGCTTTCATGTGAAATACGTTCAAGCGACATACAATATACATGGATTTTTATTACTTCTTCAGGAAGGATCGCATAAGATCATATCGTTATTTACATGAAGCTTACAAGGCCATTTTTCCTGCAAAAAAATAGAGGGAAGAACAGAACAATAACACTAACATAATTTTACGGAATATTTACATTTGTTTGAATTGTATTCATAATCTTTTTAAGTTCTTAACCAGACGACTTACACTGAGCAGAGATTATCGGTTGAAAATTTAAAACAATTTGCACTTTTGGGACATATAAATTTGCATAGGTCCTTAAGTACGAATGTCCTGAAAATCTTGTGACAAGCATATCATCAACTTTTATGTATTTACGTCAGTCTTTGATTTCGCATAACTTGACGTAAGAACGTGAAGGATTCTGTATTTAAGACACAACCGTTTCATTCATTGGCAGGTATATTGTCCTTCAGTCTATAATAATTTCATATAGTGTACTAGATGCCATTTTTTCTAAATCGAACAACTTATAGAATATTCAGTGTTTCACATATATTTTACTGTTTGAAATTATGGAATAAAACGAAAAGGACTTTATGGACTTATGCATGGCATAAAGAACGATATATTAATCAGCTTTTAACACTACTGAGCCCGGTAAACAAACACTTATTATTACAATTATTTTGATGATCTATTATCCACGCTGTGGTGACAAAAAAAAATAAATTATTTTCTGTTTTCGTTTTTACATGATAGGATGAGGTATTTCAGAGTATGATTTTACAAATCGGTCTAACCATAAACAATTAAATACATGTCACCACAAAAAAACATAACGTCAAATGAATAAACGCATCAAGAAAAAAAAATATCGGAAAAAATGTATATATTATAAACAATTTTTCAATTCTTCTCATTTAAAGCTTGTACACAACCATTGTACTAATAGAAGTCCAGAATGATACATGGTATATGCTATGCAAGTTGATGGTTAGCTTCGGGTCCAAGTACATTGTAGGTTTTTGACCCAAGCCTAATTCATTCAATAAAAACTATTCAAATACAGAAAATAAATTATATCCAGTGAAAAAGAGCAAATACTGAACTAGGGGCGACATGTTTATGTCTAGATAGTCAAGTATGGGTAATAATTACCTCCTACTTGAATACTGGACGAAACGTTCTGATCTCAGAACACTCTCTTGCCAATGAACTGTCCGCGAGTCTTATTCATCCTTTAAAAATATCAAAGTTACCGTACTCTAGCTTTTACATTTTTAAGACACGCATGCTATCCAATTTCTAAATTACAACAAGTCAAGACCAATGAAAAAAAACATATCCAAAATTCAGGGCTGTGGGACCACATATTTCATTCATCGTAGAGTCCGCGGTTACTCATTTGGCAAACTTCATAAACAGACAGAAAAAAGGTACATACATTATCACTACGAAATCGTGGCTTAATAAAATCAATCTTTATTAACAGAATTATCAAATCACTATTGAACCCACGGACAAATCCCGCCAAATATTAGATACTGCGATGACCGTAATAGTATGCAATTGACTGGTATGTTTTGCCTATTAACCGAAAACAGTAATCTAATATCTACAGCGTGCTTAAAAGATAAAAGAGACATTTAGAAACGTTTAAAATTATAAACATATATATATATATATGTTATAGCACCATTACTGATGATAACATTTTACTGAAAATAATTCATCTATGCCATATTCTAACATGGCACATACTACTCTTACTGACAATATATTTTTCGATCCCTAAACTTTACTGTTAGGCAGAGATAAAATATAAATGTCATGCGTAGGCAATTAAAAAGGCAATTTACTTCTATGTCCTTTTACATTAAAATGTGTTTACACCTCAGAGGAATAATGAACCCGCAAAAACAAAAACAACCAAAAGTAAATAAAAAGCAAAAAAAAAACAACACAAAAAAACAAATGCGATAACATTAAATGTAAAAACCTGTATGCAAAACTATATTCTTTTTTTAACACAGTGGCTTTTCGGTAAAATTTTCTGATCCTAAACAAAACTTTACTTTTAGGCAGAGGTAAAATATTCATGTCATGTGTAGGCAATTAAAAAGGCAATTTACTTCTATGTCCTTTAATAATAACAAATGCGATAACAGTAAATATAAAAACCCGTATGCAGAACTGTATTCTTTTCAAACACAGTAAATTTCGTCATCTGGTAAAATAATTTCATGTCTCCCAAAGGTTGTTGCGATGTTACCCAAAGGTCGGATTGTGTTAAACGTTTCGGACACTATATTAAATCATTTTCTTGCTCGACATATGCTACGGGTAACCAATGTCGCATGTGTCAGGTTCAAACATGCAATTTGCATTTTTGTAATGTTATATGAAGTTACAAGAATATGACCTCACCCTACAGTTTGTGGTCCAAGTAGGCTTATAACAGGTCAAAACAAGTCCTGAATTGTGCACAAAGTGACCCCGGTTTCTGCTTGATGCCCTTATAAATACATATTAGGGACATAATATGCACGAAGTGAACAGATAAGGATGTTGCACAATTTGTCGCCCTAGTAAACGTATAAGCTAGAATTGCTAGTCCTTAGCTGAATTTATAGCTATCTCCGCCTACTGGTTATTGTCCTAATAGGCACATGAGAGGGAAATTCCAGTCCGAGCTGAACATTTACTGCTTCCGGCCACTGGTTGTCGCCCTAATAGGCACATCAGTGGAAATTTCCAGTCCTAGACGAAAACCTTTATGTTTATAATAATATATCATTTGGTTACGAACAACTTTGAAAAGCAAAAAAATCGAACCTCTTAATTTATTATGTACTTAGTTATTTAATGTATCAACAGTACTATTTAACTGTTGACCTCTGAGTGTTACCTTAGGAACTGGCTGATGTGTGCACCACGTCCCCTCATAATGATGAACCTTCATGGCAAAACCGTTTTGAAAATCCTATTATGAAATATCAAAATACTGCCAGGACAATGGTCGGTCAGGATGGATGGATGTACTCACGTTTTGTTGAAACTCATAGAATGCATTGTTCATCCCGGACTAGCTTCAGTCTAAATAAGTTCTATCAACAGTGTTAGTTTTGATATTTAACCTGCAAGTGTGTCCTAATTGACGAACACATCTGTTTGCGCTAAGGGCTTTATGGTGATCCTTTATACTTGGTTAAGATACAGTTTGGGTGGAAGCACTTACAAACTTTTACCCACTCAGTGATCTTTTTCAATATCATTATTTAACATAACACAAACGCTGAGGTACCAGTCATTCAATATGTATGCGTTTCAAGCCTTTGGATATACGGTTACAATCCTGTTATCAGTCATTAATATTTTCCGTAAATGCATTAATTAGTGGGTTGTTAAATATAATTCTCTCAATATTCATCTTTGTTATACATGTGTATGAATTGAATTTGAATGAGAGTGTCAATTTTAGGAAAAAGAACTATTGCTGTGCGTTCATACGGTATGTAGGTTCGTATGTAGGCGCGCGCCCTATTTTTCAAACTGCATAAACCGACAGAAAAAGGGAACATACATTATCACTAAGAAATTGTTGCGTAATAAAACCTATCTGTATTAATTAGACCATTTAAAAGCAACAGTTCTTCAAATCCGCTATTCTACGATCATCGTTATTATCAAATCACTATTGAACTCTCAGACGAACCCGCCAAATATGAGATTCGGCGATGACCGTGATATTATGCAACTGACTAGTATGTTTTGCCTCTTAAGCGGAACATTAATCTTAAGTCTACAGCGCGCTTAAAAGACGAGAGAGACATTTAGAAACGTTTAAAACTATAAGCATAAGTATGTGTTGTGGCACCATTATTGATAATAACATTTTACTGAATATAGTTCATGTATGCCATATTCTAGCATGACACATACTACTCTTACTGACCATAACTTTTCTAAACCCTAAATAATACTTGTCCTTGAGGCCTAGGTAAAATGTTTATGTCATTTCTATGCAGCAAAAAAGTAAATATGCATCTATGTCCTTTTATATAAAAATTGTGTTTACACTCATCAGAACATTGGATCTACAAAAATAATAAATTGGATAACATGAAATTCAAAATCAAACATTTGAAAAAACAAATTATTATTAAATATAATACCGTTTGGATTACAATCGATTAAACCGTCTGGTAACATACTTTTTTGTCTTCAAAATGTTGCAACGATGTAACCCAAAGGTCAGATTGCCAAACCATTTCGGACACTTTTTTAAAGCATTTTCTAAAAAGATTATTGTTGTTCTTCACATATTACTGACCAAAAATGTCGCGTATGTCATGCTCAAAGTGCTTGTTGGGGTGGGAGTAGAAGGGAAGGGCGACTTTGTACATGTGATATATTCCTTTCTTGTTAGAATGTTCATTATTCAGTTATAGAATTCACATTGTATACTAATACATAATAGCCTTACTCGGTAACTCGATTTTATCTAAAGTGACAACAGAGTGACCTCATCCAACTGTTTGTGGTACAAATACCCATAATAGGGACACACTAGTCCTGAACTTCAAGTGACATCCGCATTATGGTATTAAAAATCATGATATAGACATGCTTGTTCTGAATTAAACATATAGTGTCTATTGGCATGCCATGGCGGGCTAGTAGGCATAAGGGGGCTACACTGATACGCAATTGTACATTACGTGTCATCGCCTTAGTAGGCACACAATATGAACATACCAGGCATGAACTGAAACTATATTGACCTCATCCTACATTTGGTCGCTCTGATATACATACTTAAGCGATAAATAAGTCATGTAAGGAGCATCAGGTGGCATTTGCCGACTGGTTGTCGTCAAAATAAGCTCATATAAGGGTCAAATCGGACCTAAGCCTCACATAGTGACCTCCTCCTTCTTGTTGTCACTCCAGAAGATACCCTTTTAACCAGGCATGAGATGCCTTTAATCGCATTTATATTTCAGATTGTTTCTTGAAACAACATATATTAACGTTATTTCGGTTTAAATGTTGTTTAAAGAATGATTTAAATTGTTGTTCATTTATGCTGTATGTATGTATGTATTCGCGCCTCCGATCGTTCAAACTGCATTAATGAACAGAAATCGCATATCACTAAGATGTCGTGACGTCACAAAATCTATGTTTATAAACTTATTATGCCATAAAGAAACACATTGTTTCATGAAATCCGCTTTTCACCGATCATCATTATCAAATAACTTTTTAATCCTTGGACAAAAAGTAACAATATTGTCAGGGTAATTGTGTTACAGCTGTAATCTCACGGTATTAATTTACATTAAATGCAGAAGCCCGGTAACCTCAAACTCTAAATGTTGTTATAAGGTTATACTATGTTCGTATTGTCCTGATGTTTCTATTTTCTATCCTGTGATAGATCCCCTCGGAGATGGGATTCTGCGATGAACGTGATATTATGCAACCGACTAGTATGTTTTGCTTATTTCAGCGATAAAATTTAGTAATCAATACTGCGCTTCAATGACGAGTGAGATATTTGAATTCGCTTCTAGTTATACACTTAATTATGTAAATATAATAGCATTATAACGGATGGTAGAGGTTAAATGAACATAACTTCACTGGCATATTATAGCATGGTACATTCTACTGTTACTGACAATGCATTTTCTGATCCTAAACAATACTTTACTTTTAGGCAGAGGTAAAATATTCATATCATGGGTAGGCAATTAAAAAGGCAATTTACTTCTATGTCCTTTAATAATAACAAAATGCGATAACAGTAAATATAAAAACCCGTATGCAGAACTGTATTCTTTTCAAACACAGTAAATTTCGGGCAAAAGAAAATTTTGTTATTTGGTAAAATAATTACATGTCTCCCAAAGGTCGCAGCGATGTTACCCAAAGGTCGGATTGTGTTAAACATTTCGGACACTATATAAAGTCATTTTCTTGAAAAGTCACTGTTGCTCTTCATATGTTATGAGGAATAAATGTCGCAAGTGTCAGGTTCAACGCGGGTAAAGGGCAACTACTTCAATTTCAATCATGCAATTTATTCATTTTTTTTGTTAGAATGTTTATTATATAGTGATAAAAATACCCGTGTATAACAATACATGATAACGGTTTCTGGTTGATGCCATAATATATACCTAATAGGGAAAATAATGTCCCGAACAGTACATTTAATGTACTTTGCCATGAAAACGCGGCAAAGTAGTCAAAATATGGGGACAAACTGGTACTCAGCTGCACAAAGTGTCATTGCCCAATAGGCACATACTAGGAACATACGAGATATGACCTTAGGCTATTTATGTGATGTTCAAAGTTGGGGAGCGGTAAATATTTATTTTTTATGTATGCAAAATATTCCTCTTTCGTTAGAATGTTCATTAAACAATAATGCCTACTTGTGCGACAACCAGTAGGCGAAGGCCACTATTTCCTGTTCAGGACTTCAGTGTCGCGTTTAAGTGCATTCTAGGACGGTAACAAGAAAGCAAAGATCGCTTTATGTTCATTTCAGGATTTATATGTCTTTGTTATATTTTTACAGGGACTTGATTTACATTATGAATGCATGCATGTGCTTTAATTTTTATTTACATAAATTTTAAATAAAACAAGTATAATCACAAGTTATTTGTTATTAATTAAACACTGTTTTGACATAATTATATACTGAACTATCACTCAACTAACATTCATAACGGTGTTAAGGTGTTGCACATTTTCACGACTTTATGTTTTATGTCACCAATAAATCGCGCATGCTGTTTTGTCTTTAAATTGTTTGTTCGACATACCGTTAATCCTTATCCCGACTTAGGATTAACGGTGTTTAATGTGTATATTGACATCGGCTTACGGATTATCGCCCTAGTAGAAACAAACCCGAGACATGCTAGTACAAATCTGAACTGAACTGAACATAAATGGATATACGCCATGACTGGTAGCAAAGAATTCTCATAAAACGGACATAGTAAACATCCATTAAACATTAAGTGTTGTAGGCGATCTATATCATTCGAGTTTTAAGAACTATGTTTGGAAAAAATACAAGAATATGAGGATAATGGGGATGTATAGTACATGTGGAAAATAAAAATATTGGAAATATATTGTCATAAAATTATTAAAAACTATCGAGTATACTGGCGAGGAGGAAACAAGTCAATGATTATGAAAAAGTGTAGAAATCTAACTGCTATGCGATTTGGGTCAAAAGAAACGCGTCAGTTGGAAACTAGCAATATATGTCTGAAGATCTCAGCAAGTTGATACCAAATTCTGCAAAAACAGTGATATCTTGCCACCGACTTGTAAAGTATGTCTATATGAGCAAAAAAGAAATCTTAATAATTATTACAATACGCCTCCAAAAAGTGATACGTTTGGAATTGTTCCAAATTATCCAAATAAATATGTATTTCTTGTAGCACCATAACTTAAAATTATAATTACCATTACTTATTTGATATATATTCTAGCATGGCAAATACTACTTTTACTAACCTATTAGGCTGAGGTTAATATTCATTTAATTTTTAAGCAGTAAAAAAAATGATTATCATCTCCATCCTTTAATACCATTAGTGTGTCCACATTTCATCAGAACATTGCATCTACATAAAATATATTATATTATAATTTATATATATGGGATTACACAAAATGTAATGAAGCATATGCCAAATTATGTTTTATCAAACACAATACCTTTTGGGAAACATGCTATTTAACCATCTGATAACAAGTACAAGTTTCCCAAAGGTTGCACCCATGTAACCCAAAGGTCGGATTTGTTTAAATATTCCGTAGACGATTTACAATCTTTTTCTAGAAAGGTAACGGTTGCTCTACTGCTCTAGTTTCCTTTTACAGTTGCCTGAACTTACAAAATAGTGACCTCCACCTACTAATTGTGGTCCGCGTATCCACAAAATAGTACTAGCACCCACTGGCCGATGCCCTAGTAGACGCATGAGACGTACCTGTCCTGAATTGAACATAATGTGACATCCACGATGACTTCATGCCCTAGTGGGTTCATAAAAGGAACAAACAGAGCAAATTCAGCTGTCCATATAGTGCCATCCGCATACAAATTGTCACCCTAGTACGCACAAAATATGAACATAATATTCGTGAACTGATTGTTTATTGACCTCCGCCTACTCGGCATCACCCTGTTAAGCACATGCTAGCGTTAAATGCAATAAGAATTCATATGAACCAACTGGTCTAAGGCCGGACATACATTGACATCCAGGTACTGGTTGATGGACAGACACCTGATAGAGACAAATTTGTTTCAAAATGGGTTTATTGTGACGTCCGCCATTCCTCGTCGCACTATTATGCACATAATTGAGTCAAACGGTAACTTATATTGACATCTGTCAACTGGTTGGCATCAAAGTAAGCACATAATAAGAACCTACCGTACATGAACTTAATTTTATTCACCTCCGGCTGTTGTCCAAGTTAACACATATAACACATATAAGGATATAACAGTCATGAAGTGAACAAGTTATGACCTCCACGTACTGGTTTTTGTCCTATTAAACAAATGATATCCATTTGCTATTGGTTTTGGCCCTGGTAGGCTCATGATAGCGACATACTAAGTATGAGCCCAAAACAGAGTGATATCAGCCTACTGACATCGCCTACTATTTATCTGCCTTGTCGGCACATAATAGGGACCTACTGGGACATATCGGAACACATGGTGACCTCCGCCAACTGGTTGTAATCCTACCAGCAGCATTGTAGGGACAAACTAGACATACTGTAATCATATAGTGAACTGCGCCTATTGCTTGTCGCCATAGTAGGCGAAAGAAAACGACATACTAGTCCTGTCTAAAATAAGTGACCTCCGCCTACTGGTTGTTGCACTAACTTGCACAAAATAGGAAAATACTTCGATTAAAGAAAACAAAAAGCTGAGACTTTCGCCAACCGGTTTTCATCTTCGTAGACGCAAAATAGCGACCGAATAGACATGATAGTGATCGCCCCTACTGTTTTTTCAATAGAACGCAAATAATAGGGACGGACTTTTTCGAGACTATAAGGCAAATTATAGAAACATCATAGACGTGAAATGTTCATTATGACCTGCTTGTGGTTCTTGCACTAATAAGCACCCAAAAGGGCTAAGCGGAACAAGAATGACCTCCTGCTACCACACAGTGACATTTGCCAACTTGTTATTTCCCTAGGACGAACAAAACAGGGACATATCGGAGCTGAACTTAACATAAAGCGATCTCTGTCTATTGGCTGCCACACTTGAAGGCACGAAAGAGCGACATACACGCCCTGAACCGAAATGGACATAGTTACTTTTGCCTACATTTCGTTGCACTAGTAAGCACTTAAAACGATATACGAGCTGCACACATACTTCTGCATAAAACATTTCAACATAACTTCTTTGGTTTAGTATAGCATGACACGTACTACTGTTACTGACCACAGATTTTCTGAGACCTAAACAATACTTTTAGGCAGAGGTTAAATATTCATGTCATATCTAGGAAGTTAAATATCAGATATTCCTTTATGTCCAGTTATATAAAAATGCATTTACACAGCATTAGAACCATGGATTTACAACGACAAAAATATAAAACACAATAAAAATAAGAAATGCGATAACATTACATGTAAAAACTCGTATGCAAAACTATATTCTTTTTGAACACAAAACTTACTTTCGGAAAACAGAAGATTTGACCATCTGGTAACATCATTTCATGTCTTTCAAAGGTTGCAACAATATTACCAAAAGATCGGATTTGTTTATAATATATTTTAGACATTATACAAAAATCATATAAATAACCAGCCTATGCTGAACACAAAATTATCTCCCTACTGGTTGATACCCGAGATGGCATATATCTTAAACCGCAGCATACTACATTGTCGCCCGAGTAGGAACATAATAGCGGCATTCTATCCCTGAATAGAAGACCAGAAGACCTCAGCCAACTAGTTGTCGAAATTTTGGGATCATAAAAGGGACATTTCAATCTTGGGACAAAACATGTCCGAGTCTTTACCTGAAAAAACATTCCCTGAGCCTGAGGAGAGTATATAATGACCTCATACTTCTGATTGTTGCCATAGTTTACTCATTATAGGGAGTTACTAGACGTGAACTGGGCATAAAGTGACATCAAACTACTGGTTTTCGCACTAATAGAGACATAATTGTGACGTACTTGACCTAAAGTGAATATGCAGTGACCTCCGCATGTCCTAGTGCCCTAGGGGGCATAAATAAGGTCATCATTCAAGCTCAGACATTAGCAGGCCATACTGCTTAATGCGCAAGTATCTTTATCATTGGAACATACTGGGCCTGAGTAAATGTATAATAGCTTGCACGTACCGATTGTCACCCTCATGTGCACATTTAGTGAATCAGCCTACTGGTAGTCTCTCTGTTCGGCACAAATAAAGACATACCAGACCTGATTTGATCGCATAAATTTGACCGCCGCCTACTGGTTGTCGTCCTAGTTTACACATATAGTAACCTCCGCCAGCTGGTAGTCCACCCAATAGCCACATGTTATGAACGTATGAAGCTTGAGGTGAACCTTTGAAGATCACCGCCTGCTTGTTGTCGACCTAATACTACTAGGCACATCACAGGTTCCATACTAGTCATGAGTTTAACACATAGTTACCTCAACAAACTAATTGTCGACCTTTTAGATACAGACTAGGGACGAGACCTCATGTGAACTAAGTTATGTGTTCTTTACATTTTGTTTCGAAATTATATACCAATTGAATGGATTACATGTAACTTCGAATTATTTTTTTAGCCGCGTACCAAATAAGACGTTTTTAATCATATATACAGTCGAACCCCGTTGGCATGACATTTTCATTAACAGATGTAGAGCAACATTAAGGAAATACTAAAAAAATGCTTGGTAATAATGTCAAACGTATTTTGACAAATACAACCTTTGGGTAACATCTTTGCGACCTTTGGGAGACATTGAAAATTTTCACCAGAAGGTTATTTCTTCTTCTCGCTAATAGTCAATGCGCGTTTAATAATAATATATTATTGCTAACGTATTTTTATGTAACATGTTTTTTTATCCCAGTTGTTATTTGATAAATATATTTGAGTTTTGTTTTGTTTTTGAACCAACGTTCTGATGAAGTGGCTACACGCGTTTTGATTCGGACGGAGAATTGATTTTTGCTTTTTTAATTTGCAAGATATCACACCTTATTAATTCTTTACTTAGGACTTTTAAATAAGGCATCGTTTATTGTTACAAACAAATATGAATAGCATGGTACTTCAAATTAAATTTCTTTGACGCGTACCAAATAAGACGTTTTGAAATACACATACAATCGAAATCCGTTGTCTCGATATATCAGGGACTGGCCATAATACTTCGAGCCTCGCGAATATTGAGCCAAGCGATATTGCGTATTGTATGTGTATATTTATACGTTAAAGAAATACTTGTTAACCTCGTTTGTTGTTTGCTACGTTATCTCCTAAAGACCTATTATTACCGTGTGCATATCGTACAGTTCACAATATGACAAATTTGATCATATGAAATAATTTGATTTTTTTTTTAAATTTATTTACGCAATAAAATTATATAAACCCATCCATAGAAAACATAAACAACTAATCTTGATATTAAGTTAGTAGGAATACGTGCAAATAGTATAGGTTGTACCGAGTCCTCTCAAGATTGCTCAACATTTGACAGTTGTATTAATTCTTCCATTTGGAGAAACCTTCAGCGCAATAATTTTATCTGAAGACGCCTGATCGAAACACAATCAGATTTATACCTGTACTGACATTACTATTAAAACGCACATTAGATGAGTTTGGACATACATAAATGTGACATAATGCAAATGTTACGAAAGTTGAATTGGAGATGTTAATCCAACGTGTTTATGATCAATGCGTACTTTGTTGGTTTCAAAATGTTAATAATAGTAAAAAGCTAGAAACGTATGTACTTATGAAAATAAGTGTTGTATGTGAGCCCAATCTTAACTATATTAATATAATCAAACATAGAATAGCATGTATCAATCTATTAAACTTACACAGTGGGTAATTTGTTAAACACGAAATCCTCGTGCACATTCTTATCAATGAGAAATTTATGTCAAATTTGGTCTTATACATGTATTCAACAATATTCAAACCCTATATTTTCATCAGGCATGTTATTTACAATCTTAGATAATTGTGTAAATGGAAAAGTTAATGATAACTTAAATTTATCTAGTTCATTTTTTAGATATTTAACAACATAATTTTCTGATGATTAATATTTACATTTGTGTTTGTATATACATTACTTGTTCACCGTCTTTAAATTGTATTATGTATAATAGCAATGACATTTTTATGTTTATGCTAATAAAACTTAAACTTGACTCTGACATACTTTTAACGTCTGTATTCGTACCAGGTAAAGACAGAAATTAAAGTGAAAGCATGTTTGCTCAAACTGTTAAAACATTTAAATATGATAATGATTATAATACCAATCAAGCAAAATTAATCGATCAGCGCCTCGGCTTAGCCAAGCAAACAAATCAAGGTGTGAAAACTGACATTGAGTATTACAAACAAAACAAAATGCTTACTGTTTACTAGAGACCGCAAAATGACATCGAGCGTTGAGAAATATTTAACCTCAAAATACCAAGCTAACCGATCGAATTTTATATGAACATATTGAAAAAAAACAAACACTTTAAACCTTGTTCGAGCCAACGAGGATATCGAACCTTGCGATACCGAGACACCGAGTTTCGACTGTAATCGAATATGAATTCATTGGCATCAGTGGCCGATCTGCCGAGATGAAAACCTATCATATTTATCATTTTGTCACTTCCGATTGCACTTAAGTTTGGGTCGCAATTTTTACACCTTACTTAATATATTGTTTAACGCTATGCGTCTAGAATTTTTATATTCACTCGCGTTACCACGCGCCAAGAAGGCAAGTATCTTAAACCATAGCATATTGGTTGTCGCCAGAGTAGGAACATAATAGCGACATTCTATGCCTGAAAAAAGATAGGGAGACCTCAGCCAACTGGTTGTCAAAATTTTGGAATCATAAAAAGACATTTTCAGTCTTGAACAAAACTTGTACCAGTCTTTACCTTAAAAAACCTTAATAAACCGTGGTCTTCACCATGTCATGGCGCCGTATTAAAACACCCTGAGTCTGAGCAGAGTATATAATGACCTCATACTTCTGAGTACTTGCCATAGTTTACTCATTATAGGGAGTAACTAGACGTGAACTGGGCATAAAGTGACCTCAGACTACTTGTTTTCGCACTAGTAGAAACATAATTGAGACGTCCTTGACCTAAAGTGATTATGCAGTGACCTCCGCATGACCTAGTGCCCTAGCGGGCATTAATAAGGTCATCAACCAGGCTCAAATGTCGCAGGCCATCTTTATTATTGGAACATACTGGGCCTGAGTAAACGTATAATGGCCTGCACGTACCGATTGTCGCCCTCATGTGCACATTTAGTGAATCAGCCTTCTGGTAGTTTCTCTGTTCGGCACAAATAAAGACATACCAGGCCTGATTTGATCGCATAAATATTGACCGCCGCCTACTGGTTGTCGCCCAGGTAGGGATTCAATAAGGACATATTATGAGTCCTGAACTGAACAAAGAATGATATCCGCCTAATTTTACCGTTCTAGAAGACACAGTATATGGATATACTTGGCTTGAACTAAACAAATTGTTGAGAAGAAATATAGTTGGAACATACTAGGTTGAACTGATCATACAGTGTAATCCTGGTTATGCCTGACGCCCTTGCATATGCATAAAAGAGACTTACTAGTCCTAAACTAAATGTATAGTGACTTCCGGCATGACCTTGGACCATAGCTTATACTCATTCGGAGCTCCTCGGCCATTTTTTTCAAAACAACCTCGGATGTATTTGGACGGTTTACATACTAAAAAGAGGTACGTTTACGTCTGCTGCAAGTAGATCGCGTAGTGATTTGATTTAGTAGTTAAACTTTATGACTTTACTCTTGGAAATCTTAATTATGTTTGCAATAATATACTTCAATGACAATCAGTTTAAACTTAGATCAGTAAACACAATTCTAAAACACTACATTTCTAAAATGATTTAATTAAAAAAAATCGAACTACTTTAACTGATGTACCGACAAACATCCGAGGTTGTTTTCGATAAAAATGGCCGAGGAGTTCCGAATGAGCTTATACTAAGCCTAATCTGAACAAATGGTGACCGCCGCCTACTGGCTGTTGTCCTAGTTTACACATATAAGGGAAATATTAGACATGAACTGCATGTACTTAGGCCATAACCCGGGGCCCTTGTTGGCACATATTAGGGACACAAATAACCTGGGCAGAAGGCTGGAAATATAGTAACCTCCGCCAGCTGGTAGTCCACCCAATAGCCACATGTTATGAACGTATGAAGCTTGAGGTGAACCTTTGAAGATCACCGCCTGCTTGTTGTCGACCTAATACTACTAGGCACATAACTGGGACCATACTAGTCATGAGTTTAACACATAGTTACCTCAACAAACTAATTATCGATGTTTTAGATAAAGACTAGGGACGAGACCTCATGTGAACTAAGTTATGTGTTCTTTACATTTTGTTTCGAAATTATATACCAATTGAATGGATAACATGTAACTTCGAATTATTTTTTTAGCCGCGTAACAAATAAGACGTTTTTAATTATATATACAGTCGAACCCCGTTGGCATGACATTTTCATTAACAGATGTAGAGCAACATTAAGGAAATACTCAAAAAAATGCTTGTTAATAATGTCAAACGTATTTTGACAAATACAACCTTTGGGTAACATCGTTGCGACCTTTGGGAGACACTTGAAAATTTTCACCAGTAGTTCATTTTTTCTTCTCGCTAATAGTCAATGCGCGTTTAATAATAGTATATTATTGCTAACGTATTTTTATGTAACATGTTTTATTATCCCAGTTGTTATTCGATAAATATATCTGAGTTTTGTTATGTTTTTGAACCAACGTTCTGATGAAGAGGCTACACGCGTTTTGATTCGGACGGAGAATTGATTTTTTCTTTTTTAATTTGCAAGATATCACACCTTATTAATTCCTTACTTAGGACTTTTAAATAAGGCATCGTTTATTGTAACAAACAAATATGAATAACATGGTACTTCAAATTAAATTTCTTTGACGCGTACCAAATAAGACGTTTATATATATACAAACGAAACCCGTTGTCTCGATATATCAGGGACTGGCTATAATACTTCGAGCCTCGCGAATATTGAGCCAAGCGGTATTGCGTATTGTATGTGTATATTTATACGTTAAAGAAAGACTTGTTAACCTCGTTTGTTGTTTGCTACGTTATCTCCTAAAGACTAAGTATTACCGTGTGCATCTCGTACAGTTCACAATATGACAAGTTTGATAATATGAAATAATTTGATTTTTTTTTTATTTTTTTTACGCACTAAAATTATATAAACCCATCCATAGAAAACATAAACAACTAATCTTGATACTAAGTTAGTAGGAATACGTGTAAATAGCTTAGGTTGTACCGAGTCCTCTCAAGATTGCTCAACATTTGACAGTTGTATTAATTCTTCCATTTGGAGAAACCTTCAGGGCAATAATTTTATCTGAAGACGCCTGATCAAAACACAATCAGATTTATACCTGTACTGGCATTACCATTAAAACGCACAATAGATGAGTTTGGACATACATAAATGTGACATAATGCAAATGTTACGAAAGTTGAATTGGAGATGTTAATCCAACGTGTTTATGATCAATGCATACTTTGTTGGTTTCAAGATGTTAATAATAGTAAAAAGCTAGAAACGTATGTACTTATGAAAATAAGTGTTGTATGTGAGCCCAATCTTAACTTAATTAATATAATCAAACATATAATAGCATGTATCATTCTATTAAACTTACACAGTGGACGATTTGTTAAACACGAAATCCTCGTGCACGTTCTTATCAATGAGATATTTATGTCAAATTTGTTCTTATACATGTATTCAACAATATTCAACCCCTATATTTTCATCAGGCATGTTATTTACAAACTTAAATTATTATTGTGTAAATGGAAAAGTTAATGATAACTTGTATTATATATAATAGCAATATTCAAATATTCAAAGTTTATTGGCAAATATCGGCATACAAATGCCTATTGCC
Source organism: Mya arenaria (assembly GCF_026914265.1). Lineage (NCBI taxonomy): Eukaryota > Metazoa > Mollusca > Bivalvia > Myida > Myidae > Mya > Mya arenaria. Next base: position 33,577,329 of record NC_069123.1, on the reverse strand, counting down.
ATTAAACACATAGTCATGGTGATAATATACACAAATAGAAACACACAACGATTCATTAATACAGTACATATCATAATACAAAAAAGACACAAGAACATAAAGCAAAAAAATCCATAATAATAAGCCAATTGGTTTATACTTAATTATTTCATTAAATTTTAGAAACAGTTAAGTTTCCAGGGTAGATTTTCTTAATTCCATTGCAAATTTGATAAATCTTACAGTATTAGTAACTTACTAGTTGATTTGTTTAGTAAAACAGATTTTAACATATTTATAGAAGGCCAGGAGGTGTTGCCTAAGTGAGTTTGTCTCAATCTATTGTATAGTATAGAACATAACATAAAATGATACTCGTCTTCTATCATATTTGAAGAACAACATTTACATTTTCTGTCAACTCTGGCAGTACCAATATATCTACCAGTTTCAATTTCAAGATTATGTGCTGATAATCTAAAACAAGTCATATATTTTCTTTGCCTATCATTTTTAATTTGTACAAGATAATTTTCAAAAGAATTTTTTTCTTTAAGTTTACAATATAATGAAAGTTTTGGCGTACTATTTATAGAAGCATTCCATTTTTGAATAAACTGATCACGAATTCTACATTTAAGTAAAGGAAGATAATTTATGTTTACATCGAAGTTTAGTCTTATATCCATAAAACCAAGATGATCAATAATGGAATTTATTCTCTTTGCCCAAGAAGAATTATTTATATTAGCATTCAATTATTATATACCATATGTATTGGTGAATTTACATTTTTTTTACTTTTAACCAAAATTTAACAGATCGTTCCTTGCATAAAATGGATAATGGAAATCTGTCAAGCTCACCATATACAGCAGCGTTAGGGGTTTGTTGCTTTACACCTACAATATACTTAAGAAATCTAATGTGTAGCTTGTCAACTTCCTTAAAGTTATATACCCCCATACCTCTGAACCGTACAGTAAAATTGGAACAACCATAGCGTCAAACAAAGACAATTTGGTTTTAACATCGAGATGAACTTTGTCAAACAATGACAAGAGACTATGGTAGGCCTTTAGAGCTTGATCATTTAGCATTTTTACTGCATGTGACATATTGCCTGTATAATGAAAGTTAACACCTAAATAAGTAAAGTTATCTTCTATATTTACCAATTCATTGTTAATATAGAATTGTACATTTCTAGCTTGCTTCCGATTTTCAAAAACACAAATTTTAGTTTTATTTACATTGATTTTTAAACCCCATTTAACAGAATAAGTGGTAAATAGCATCCATCTGGGCTTGTAAACTTGCTGGATCTGTGGTAAATAATACTATATTCATCAGCGAATAAAATCATATACATTGATAAAAGTTCTTAATCCTTAGTAGTAAATGCTTGAAAATTTAAATTCTCAAATATATCATTTATAAACAATATAAATAAAAGAGGAGAAAGAGGTTCTCCTTGTTTCAGACCGACTGTTACGTCGAAAAATTGGGAAAATTCCAACTCGCCAGCAGAGCATAGTTTAACACATGACTGTACGTCAATGACATTTTTATGTTTATGCTAATAAAACTTAAACTTGACTCTGACATACTTTAAACGTCTGTATTCGTACCAGCTAAAGACAGAAATTAAAGTGAAAGCATGTTTGCTCAAACTGTTAAACCATTTAAATCTGATAATGATTATAATACCAATCAAGCAAAATTAATCGATCAGCGCCTCGGCTTAGCCAAGCAAACAAATTAAGGTGTGAAAACTGACATCGAGTAATACAAACAAAACAAAATGTTAAATGTTTACTAGAGACCGCAAAATGACATCGAGCGTTGAGAAATATTTAACCTCAAAATATCAAGCTAACCGATCGAATTTTATATGAACATATTGAAAAAACAAACACTTTAAATCGTGTTCGAGCCAACGAGGATATCGAGCCTTGCGATACCGAGACATCGAGTTTCGACTGTAATCGAATATGAATTCATTGGCATCAGTGGCCGATCTGCCGAGATGAAAACCTATCATATTTATCATTTTGTCACTTCCGATTGCACTTAAGTTTGGGTCGCAATTTTTACACCTTACTTAATATATTGCTTAACGCTATGCCTCTATAATTTTTATATTCACTCGCGTTACCACGCGTTCTGTTATGTTATATATTGGTGTTATTATTACCCTCTCCTAATGACTCCGGGTATTCTGCGTTATTTAACATTATGTTTTACAATTTGAGCAAATTTGGCGGAACTAATTTCAAATGAATTCTTAAAATAAAACGCCATTAACATATTGATGCCGGGGCTCTTTCGCTATAGAAGATATAAAATTCTTAAGTTCTGTTTCCGAGATTATCCCATCTAGCGACTCATACGCCTTAAAAGGCACTTTTTGTTTTAATTTTTCGCAGCACCAAAAGGTTTCTAAAATGCTTATACAACTCATCTATAGATAAGCCTTCTGAGCTGAGTATACTTTTCTTGTACTGAGTTTTCATTTTTTTTCAAAACTGTTTTGTTTTTGTTATTGCCATGTTAGCAATTCTATATTAGTATTAGTATTAGTATTATCATTATTATTAAACGCGGTTAATCGTTACTGTGCGACTGTAGTAAATTTAAGGATGAATTACGTTTATTGTTATCACACGCAATGTGTATACTGGGGATATCCAATTGATCAAGTACTTGAATTCCTGTTTGTAAACAAATACCTTATAAACATATTGTTATTGCCGAGTGGTCATAGAATTGTGTGGAAGGAAGTATTTCAAAGTTGCTCAAAAGAGAGAAATATCGATAGTTAATGAAAAAATAATCTACCGGGTTATTTGCTTTAGTTTTATTGAAAGTAAAGTCGCTTATTTTACTATCCTTACTAGTAACGTTTTTCCGTGGTTGTCTGAACATTTATCTTTACTTATTATGTAGGAACATTTGTCAACATTTGTTCGAATTGCTCGTTGTCTATATTATTATCAAAACTTATGAAGCCAATTTCATCCGCCATGCGGCCGTTTAAATTGCAATTTAATGCAAGTATATAATCAGTGCTATATATTTCGATTTCCTGTTTAGTTTTACAATTTGTATGCCTTTCAATAATCGTAATATTATCTTTAACACTATCCTTAAAATAAATGGAGAAACATCCACTATAACGATTTTTGTTTGTATTTTTTATTGGAGGTACACCATTTGTGATAAAATAGCAACAGATAAACATGTAAAAATGGAATATAAGACTGATTGTATTTTGTTTGTTTTAATCATATAACTTGCAGTGCGTTTTTCAATTAATTATTTGAATAAGACTTCTAAGCTTGTTCGGTCAGAAAACAATCAGAGTCAATTATTGATTAACAAAGACATCAAAACAATCTTGAAAAATTGCAAACTTTCCATTAGTTTTTTTAACGAAGCCGGCCATTATTTTGTGTCATTAAAACTTCTTTAATTATAAACAATGCGAGAGATTTGAGTAATAAACGCTTAAACCAAGCTGACTTAAAATAGACCGCTTGTGCAAATTACCCATCACAAGACGGTAGGCGGATTCGAAATAACAAGACCGACCAATCAACGATCCGAATCCGCTACAGAGATAAGCACCCTCTATTGAAAAATGTACTGGACGCGTGGCTTCTGTAAACACCAACGGGGTTTAATGGTCTTATCCGATAAATCAATACTCAACCACATGCTACAAATGCATTTGCGTTTACGTTTGGAGAGGAATTATAAGCAAGTTATTAGTATGATTTTTTTTTCAATTGCTAAAGTGAATTTGATGTTATATTTTAGATATTTAGGACATTTGGTATATTTATAAATATAGACATAATTCAAAATAAAATCCTTAAACGATGTTAATGTCATTTCTGCACACGTTTTTGTTTTTTGATTCTAAAAATTGATATGGTTTCCGTTAATGTAGGTCTAATACATTTGACTTAAACATAAAATATTACAATGAGGCATTCATTTAGATTTCGCTACAAAACAATTATGTTTTATTTAATATCATTGTAATGTCCCAAGGCATATTTCAAGCCTTCTTTAAGTGACAATTGATACCCGACCCGAAATTAGTGTGAATAACTTCTGGGTATTGATCTTTATTTCAATTGTCTTGTGTTCCATATTTTTACATAACATTTATTCAGCATTAAATGGTGTAAAAATAAGCACTAGTAACTCTGCAATATATGGTGAACTAGGACGGTACCCTCTGTATTTTACTAGCATTCTAAGAATTGTAAAATATTTTCTTAAACGGATTAATTTAAAACAGACAGTTCCTTTTTATACAAAACATTGCAAAGCCTTCGATACAGTGCGGAAAATAACGCAAAATTCAAACAAGTGGTGTTCTAATGTACGCACACATATCCGGAGTCGATTTATATTGATTATTTTATTCCTTTTTTAGAAGAAGATTAATCGACTCATTTATTGGACATTGGAAAACTTATATAAACTCATAAGTTCATTAGTGTTATACAGAGAACTACAATTCACTATTCATATGTCATCGTGTATAGATAAATTGTATAGCTATAGACTTAGGAATATTATTGCTAGATTTAGATTGTCTTCTCATATGTTAAATATTGAAAAAGGCAGATATGTTAATATTGAAAGAAATCAACGTAAATGTATTTTATGTGTTCATAATGATATCGAAGATGAATATCACTTTGTTTTGATTTGTCCGAAATATAATGGCATAAGGAAATAAAATATAACTAAATTATTACTATGCAAGACCAAGCATGTTTAAATTCATTCAATTATTAAACTCGGAAAACGCTGCATGTCTACGAAAACTAGCTTTGTATTCCAAACATACATTTAAGCTACGATATACTGCTTTGAATAATAATGCTTAATTTTTAACATGTTGAAATCATTGATAGTTATAATATATGTATAATGCAATCTCGCATCTATCAACTATTGCCATGCAATGTGTTATGTTATTGTAACAACGATGAACTGTAAATGTTAAAGTTAACAATAAATGTTCTGTTCTGGTCAATGATATATAACGTTCAAAGACAAAATGCAAAAAACATATGAAACATATCATCGTGATATCATTATAACCATCATGCACGCTGAATTGTGTGATTAACTTGGTTGATATTTTCCTTTTACTCTTTTATTCTTTCGATTTTTGAGTAATTTCTAAAATTTCTGTCAATGATAAAAAATCATTTAAAACGTGTTATACATTAAACTATATATAGTTTGATTGTTTATGTGTGTGCACTCTATATTTCTGTTTTGTATTCATATAATATAACGATGAGCTTTTTATGTTTAAGTCAAAAAATAAACTTTCTGTTCTGACCTTTTCTATCAATAGAGAAGTATACTATACATCATAGTATCAAATTCTTAACATAATAATGTTCTCGATCGTAACAAAGATGCATACAATAAATATTTACTAACTTGGCATATTTTTTTCCGCTGTCTGAGGAAAAAGGGTAATACATTTTGTTTTGTTGGCCAAAAGCAAAAATATGGTTTACAGCAATGATTTCGTAGATTATGATGTTTTTGACATACACAATGATATTCATCTCGATGACATTCATATTACAAAAGCTACATATTCTATATTTTTTGGAAAGTGATGCTGTCTTCCTGTTTCGATTAAAAGGTCATGTGAGGAAATGTTGTAACCACCGTTTTATATTTATTCATGTGCATACTATTTAGATATTTTCATGCTTGAGTTCATTTTTATACCAGCGATATGTTTCTAGTCTGTTCGATTCATTAATATCTGCATTCCATATATGTCAATTATTCTTTGTCGTATTATTTCGATCAAAATCATAATTGAATGTAAAATATAGGGATGGCAACGAGTAGTAAAGTTAATACTCTAGTACTCGGACGATCGTTCGATCGAGTACCCGGGTACTCGATTACTCGGAAGAATTGAATATATGTTCGCAAAGACAAGATTGTGTATACATGTATCGTTAATGACGTATATTGTGCGTTGGTCGTATTATTGGTCAATTTCACCTTTAAAGTAAACTTTCATTACGTATTTTAACAAAAAATGATATAAAAACAAAACAAATGTTGTTTCAGGCTTTTAATTTGTCTTATTCGTTTCATTTTATACAAGTATGCACCGCAGAAATGAACAACAATCACAATTACAATGAACGAAAATTAATAGCATACATAAAAATAGTGAACGAAATTCAATACGAAGTTCAGTTGTTTAGTTGTTTACTCTACATTTTTTTTTAAATGATAGTTTTTTGTACTGTGTAATTGTTGTTTACCTCATTAATATTCATAATTCTTGATTTAAAATATCAACCAATCAATTGTGATAATCATTGATTAAAATAGTTAAAATACGCCCATTAAGAAATCAATTCTCGTAACATTCGATACTCTTTCGCTCGTTAGCGTCCATTGTTTGGTGAAAGGTCTCTAATTGGTATACAATAGAATTGTGTAGGTGAAAGTACCTCTATCAAAATTTCGCTAATTGACATCAGTGCTAATTTGAAATAGAGGTCCTTTGTTGACAGTTTGCAACTATCACAACAATTGTCAACTAATTTACTGAGGTCAATTGTGTACACAGCGGGGATTAGAGGGACCGTAAATTGTCCTCTTGGCAAATAACCAGATCTGATATTTTGTCTGTTAATCGTGAATTTGGTGTTTTTTATAGATTTGTTCCCGAGTACTCGAGTAGTGATTTGGTACTCAAGTACTCGGACGTTCGATCGAGTACTCAAGTCCTCGGGTACTCGTTGCCATCCCTAGTAAAATATCAATAAATCGTAGACTTGCCTTTTTGAAATTGATTTTTAATAGTTTAATTAAGACTGGTCCACGTCAATCGTTTAAGAAATATTGGAGAATTAAAGTTCTAAAAATATCAATGAGGGTTGATATAAAAAAAATATCAATGAAACAACCCAAAGGCATTAATCAATGAAAAAAAATCATGATTAGTGAAAAATAAACGGAAAAAGCATGTGATTTTACAATGAAACATTTATTATTTTAAAAGTTAATTGTTTTCTCTGTTATTTGTTGACTAAGCACTTATTTAATAATCTTTGATCAGTAAGTTCCCACCTTTAATTAGCATTAGCATTGACCTTTAATTATTTAATAGGGTGATAATCCTTAATGCGATAATGACATTATATGTTTTATTTCTTTTGAAGATGTTTTAGTGCAATCCAGTTGATAATTACTGATTGACCTAACACATTAATTGCATAATAGTATACTATTCACATGGTGGGGTGGAAACATCAAAGTTGTTTGCCTAATTGAACGTTAAATAATACTTAAATAAAGGGTATTTATCTTTTGTCCAGTTTATAATTATACTTTGAGTCATTTACATTTCACAATCCAATGCTAAATGAAGATTTTGCTTGTACGCCCTATATAAGTCAAAGGACAACTAAATGGCATTTTTTTATGTTTTATGAGTTTTATGTATATGCAAATTTAAAAGAGTGTATATATGTAAAGTCATTTATATATATGCAGGGGGGCTATTGTCTGGGGGGGGGGGGCTATTGTCTGGGAGGGCTATCATCCGGGGGGATATGGTCCTAGAGGCTAATGTCTGGGGGGCAATCATCCGGGGGGGATATCATCCTACACTCAGACCTCTATAGTTCTTTGGGTCGTCTTCATTGCTCCCTTTAAATGCAGGTACTAATATTCTTCCCTAAATGGATCTGGGATATTCTCCTGTGGTAAAGATGCGATTTAATAGTTTCAGTAGAAACGGTAATATATCTGTAAATATGGTTTTATAGATTTCAGCATTACAGTTTCATTTATCTGCCAAAATGACCCTTTTTATCAAGATTGTCATCGCAAATGTTTGCTCTTAATTTTGAGTTGTTAGTATAATCTTAAGTACTATATAGTGTTTTGAAATTATCATATAAATCCGACGCATTTTGATTCTCAGATTTTGGTTGACTTTTTTATATTCGTTTTTATTTTGTTTCTAAAAATCGTTAAGGTTTATTTTGCTCATGCTCTCACGGCTTTTTTGGAAGCGATTTTCTAGAAGTTGTATCATTTTGTTTTTTGGCAGACCGACACAAAGACGAATTTGAATTATCTGTATGAACGAATTTGTTGAACCGTCAATGTTTAATTAGAATCTAATTGTTCTACAAATCAAGACAATTGGTTACATTTGAATGACAAACTACTTTTAAGTTCTTCAATTTTGGATGGATTCCATTAAATTGGATTATCATTATTGATATTATTACTCTTACTATTATTTTTGGCATTATTTTTCCCCAACTGCTTATTACAAGCGAAAACGATCCATGATTGATTCGAAAATTCGGTTGGATCTTGTATTTGAAAGTCTGAAACAGAAAATATATTTTGAAGCTGAAGTATTTAATAATCCAATACGCCTGATTGATTCTTTTTTAATAAAATGTATATTCGCCCATACCTGATCGGTGTGCAGTCGACATATAACAAAAATATCAAATTTGGATTGACATAACTCGATGAAGCGTTTACCTTGTGTAACTAACACCTAATCTTTTGAATCACGTGGTGGAATGTAAGCACAATCTGACAGCTGATTACCCGTCGAATGTTAGGTAATCTATGATTTAGAGCTACTGCCATCCGCTGTAACCAAACATTTATTAAGTTGGTAATCCTTTTCAAAACCGAAAACAATCAAATTGATCATATCGTAATAGTTAACAGTTACTTTATCGGTTTTTCTCAGCAATTTCAAAATATTTGCTAAATGATTTGTGATGATAATATTCATTTCACGCGTTTCGTTAGTATAGCGTGAAATATTTGTCTTGGCGAAATGATAGTATTTGAATACAGTAGTGGTCAGTCTTGCACGAGGATTTCGTGCTATATTGGTATATTAGCGTGAAGAGTCATTCTACCAGTCGACTTCATTCAGTTCACTTCGTAACCTAAATTTTCACTTCAATATTTTTAGTGATTTTGTTTCACTGTTTTATATCCATATTTGAAACCAGACAAATGAATGAGGTTCGACATTCATACGTTGTGGATCGACACTTGACAAACGAACACAGGTTTCCAGAGTTAACCGTCTCTGGTTTTGCCTGGCCGGTCGGTTGCACTGCATAGGACTTTGCCAGTGAATTTCATTGTGTTGTGCTCTACATAAATACATGTGCTCGTTTTATACTTACTTAACCTGGCTTCACGTCATCATCTAATAAACAACTCGTCTGGTATTGCACATTTGTGTTGTTGTTTTTAGGGTAAAAAAGAAGTATAACAAAGACATTGGTATGCCACCGCTTATTTCAATTTAAATGCTTAAATAAAAAAATATAAGTATGTTTAGAAGTCAATGTGTCTGTTGAAAATATGATATCAAACTTATAAATACTGTCTAAAAGGCTGTTATATAACTTTTGTTATTGAAAGACTATTGATATTCCGTGATATAAATCTTAATTATGACTTCTCTTGACTATGCACTATTGCCAAGGCGCTTGTTTAGCTTATTTGATCTCCGATCTAGGTGGCGAGCTGTGAAGCTATAGAAATGCACCAATACATCTTGTCTTTTAGTTTATGTTGCTTTCAAATGGTGATTGTATCATAATGCCTTTAAATAAGGAAAAGAGTTACTAGTATGTAGATAGTCCGTTTATACAATTTAATCGGAATGCGTCACAATTTGGATAGAACAATGGTGACCATTCAATCAAAATGGATTTAAATACATGTCATATAACTATTTAAAAATAATTCTTAATTAATAAATACATTGGCTAAGCACATTGTTTAAATGTGTTAATAAGACAATGCCAATTTCTAATAGCAAAGCGTCTACTCTAAATGGCTCTGAACACGATACACGAGTACACAGAAAATGGCCCCTACTTTGACACCAGTGCGATTAACGCATGAACCACAGGATGGGTTAATAATGATAAACATTTTTAAACTAGTCCTTAAGCACTTTAAAAATGACAAAGTTTGCGCACTGAAATGATTCTCAAATTGACAAAATGTGGTCTATAATACAATGTTTACGTTTTCTAAAATAAAGACGGGAACCAAGATTAGCAGAGCGTATTTATAACACGTCAAAATTACGCGGTGTACTTAAGTTATAATATAATATAGCGTACTTTTCTTTATATTTCATCATAATAGTGGCCATCAATATTAAGTGTTAGAGGCTTTTATACATGTTAGCATATGCACAAACCCTAAAATCTCTCCCCACACTGGTATAGAAACATCTGCGGTACAAGACCATTTATGTATTTTTATTTAAATAGTAAATCTACCCAAAGCGCCTTCATTGGTTGGGATCAGGTCTGAGCACTAGATTTCCGCTACGTGCCTTTGTCCGGTCTTCGGGTGCCACATCGCGTCTTTATAATAGCATGAAACCCATCCAGAGTCAACAAACTGGCTTATAATAGAAAAATACGTGGTTCTCTAAGCTGGCCCTTGTTTGCTGATATAAGATGGTAGTTCAAGTTGTCCCCTTCGTACCAGTATCCGGTCTTAAAAAGTCAAACCACATCGTTCTAGTATTATGAACCATATTATTCATAACATATACTATTATATTATATTAATAACGAATGTTAAGTAATTCACCATTCATCAGCCTTCATGAAATATTTCCTAATTTGCTGTTACGGTAATATTATTTATTAATACCTTGGATATATGTTATATTTCGACGTAACCCGCATAGTTATTTGTTTTAAGCTGCGTTATTTATTGTTTTTATTTTTATCCGTTATCCTTCGTTGGTTAAAATAGGGCCTATATAAGGTTCATGTCGCTCACACATGGAGTGAACCTCAGTTACAGTGATTTATAAGTTGACTGCATTTTTAAAAGTTTCTGTAGATGCTCACTGTCATGCGATACACATTAGTCATTACTGATATCGAAGAATGAATTTGAATTTAGCAACTAAGCACTCAAGTTGATGGAAAGAAGATATTAATTACAACTGTATTTTAAGTATAGTCGACTCAGGTTATTGCAGATGTAAGTGTATTACGTATTAAGTATGAGTAACTACGTTTATTGTCTTCGAATGAACATTTACATGTTAAAATATTATTTTGGGATACAATATTTGATCTTGAGGATTTGGGGAAAACTAGTTAGATATGCCGCTTGTAAACCATACACCATCAGATTAAAATGTTTGTTTTTGGTGAGGAGGTTTAACGCTGAACTGATTTTGGTTTATCAGTACATGATAACACATTTCGACGTATTTTATGATTTTTGCCGTCCATTTGAACAATAGATTATATTTGCTTAACAGATTTCCGCTTTTATGTCGGAATAATTGATTACAAGACGTTTGTTCGGGTTATGTTTTATTTAAAGTGTTTCGTCTGAAATTTTTATCTAGTAGTAACCCAGAGCATTTTTATCTAGACATGAAGAAAATGTCTTGTTGTTATGGAAAACATGTACCTTACTTTAATATATGAACTCATAGTAGATTCGTCATTTTGATGTTATTCTAAAATGTAATCAATGCATCAATATAAATGTTAATCAATACAAATAAAACATTAAAACAATTCTATATCATTATCTGATATTCACTATCAACTAATGATAGATGACTTCTCTTAAATTCTAAATGTTGGTCAGTTATAAATAGGCAGGAAACTTGAAGCAGGAAACGACATGTTATATGTAAACCTATTTGTACCAGCATCTAAGGATTGAGGAGATATGGCGAAGTTACTGTTTACACTGCATATATAAATAGCAGATATTTGTTTATCTACTTTGCAGAACATCTGTATCCCCTTGAGAACGAAACATTCTTAATAAGCTTAAAACAACCTTATCTATTAGAACAGAGTGATGGTTTTATGCGTTAGATTTTAATTGTTAAACCTTTGATGGATGAGAATAAATGCAACCCAAATTTCTTATTACATGACCAAAACAAATCCGATAATCCATTCAAATTATCGCAGGAAAAATATCATACACCAAGAAATTGATTTTGTTGATCACTGAATATATATGTAATGTTATCACATAATTGCTTTATAAATCAATATACTTTTGTGTCTTGGCCATAATTAGATAGTTTGTAAATGGTCAAAGGCAAACATGCCGATTCGCCAATAAACTCTTGAAACTCTTAATCACGAAACTCTTAAACATCAATTAAAATTATATAATTTTTGCTATAATCCCATTAAACATTGATTTTGTTTTTGAACGGCATTCATCAAGTTGATATTTCATATTCAGGAAAATTTATAAACTCTTTAGTTGACCAAGGGTCCATTCTGGGACACCTCATGTTTTATATATATAAATATATATACATCATAGGCATTCCCTTTGAAATACAAAATCTGATTGTCTTGTATATGGATGGTGTCTTACCTTATCATAATAATTAACGTAAATGCACAAAAAATAAATGTACGTAGAAACTATTCTTGCACAGCATATCAGAGTGGTGTGTATCGGAAATAAAAGCTATCACGTGTGAAGAAAATAACTAGACTTTAACTTACAGGTCCAAACAAGTATATTGCTTAGCAGCACAGATTTAACGTTTTTTACAACCTTTTTTATTTTTAGTACAGAAATGAGCAGAATTTTTCGTAGTACTAAATATCTGCAAACCAGCGATAAAAGACTGCTGATAAAAGACCGCAGATTTTCATAGTTCCGTTCTTAAATTTATATTTAAAGCTAAAAGTGTTACTAACTGTTTACAACAAATGCATAAAACATCATATTTCGAACTTAAATAAATTTTTTTATCTGGGACTAATTTTTGTCTGAATTCTTATATGCCTTGTTTACATGCATTTTCACATAATTTGGCTCGTTCTAAAACAGTTGTCACAACGTTCAATCTGTGAAATAACAGCTTTAAAACGCGAATAAGAATTGTTTGAAAAAATAAAACAGATTCAATATATAAACCATTGGTAGTATCAAACAGCTGCATTTGAATATTAATCCTTACTAAATCGTCACACTAGCTATTTTTGAGAAATCATTACTATATCTTATACTGCAGCATAGGACATCGTCTCTAAACGAAGAAGATATCGCTCATTTTAGGCATACAAAACAATAGAAGAAACACATGCTTGTAGAATAAACGTTTAGAACTTTTACGAATAGATAAACATAAATCTAAAAACATGTAAGAATTGCTTTACAACATCAGATGCAAATAAAAAATTGGATTTTTTGTGTAAATTTTGTTAGATACATATTAACAGATAACCTTTAATTGTATTTACAATATTATAGTTGTTTTAATTGATCGATATACTGTCTTAAATACATTGTATGTGTTCCTTAATTTACTGTAAATAGTTTATAAACATTTTATGTGATAACATGATGGTATCGATGGATCGATACAAAATGGTGTATATTTCTTATAAATGATTGATTTGTTTAATTGAAAATGTTTTATTGGACTAATTGACTTGCGTTTTGTTTGTTTGTTATGTGATGCTAGAAGCAGCCGGGAAAGCTGCGTTATTAACCGATAGTATTGATAATTCTGATTTTGCGGTCACAATGGACTGCATATGCAACAAAATCAAGAATCAGTGTGACGTTATATCTATTTTTTAGAACTGCACAAGTTGAGCTCACTATGGCAGAACCAATTTTATATATACTACTCGTATCAGATGATGCTTAAAATTAAATATAAGTTAATTAAAATGTTCCTCATACAAAACGTATTGTCATTCAGGAACGGATGTTGTATATTGAGCAGAAATAATAGCCTAAAATCATAGTAAAACTTCAAAAAATCAATCTTTAAAAATGTATATTGATTGAGATAATGAAAAACGAATAATAAAACACCAAGTGTGCAACTGTTTGCAGTCTTTTTGCAATGGAAAACTAAAGTATATTTTGTCAAACTATCTTTAATTGGTGCAATATTTAGGATATATTCAAGGAGATTGAAATACCAAAACTTATAGTCCTCGACGTTTTGCTGAACCAGTGTTGAATGGTCCATTGTGAAGAAAGTAAAGTTTACTGATAAGTAAATTAACAGTTTTCGCAATCATTGTAAAATAAGTAAGACTCATATATTAAACAGTGAAGGCGTGTCACGTTGGAACTGAAATATACGGATTTCAAACCAATGTTTTAAAAAACGCAACATTTTGTGTTGTTTACCATTATTTTGATTCCTTTGATGATAAAATTTCAGCCAACTTATATACAAATCAAGAACACTACCAGGCGCTTAAAGCTAGTTCTGCATTAGCTAGACTTAGCATATTATACTTACAATATTACTTATTGTATTGTAAAACACATTTGAACTTATATTGCCATATGACAAGAGTGCTATATAAATCAGGTATAATAATAATAATAATAATAATAATAATAATAATAATAATAATAATAATAATAATAATAATAATAGTTGACTATCAATCAACTAGTGATTGTGAAATCCGATCAGGCGTTAACGTTCAATGCTGCTCATCTCTTTAACACAAAAGTATGTTTGGTACCATTGTCGATAAAACATATATTAAGTAATTTAGTTTCATCCTAGATTTCTTACAGGTAACCAATGGTTTCTACAAAACTTTGAAATGATGTACTGACTACTGAATGTAATATAATTATGTGCTTACTATCATGATACGAAATTAAGTTAAATAAAACCAGTATCTCTATACTATGTTGATCTTAATGTGCGATTGCCTGTAATTATACATTTGGCTTCATTTAGTAAGAAACAATAGGCATAAGTATTCGTATATATTTTTAAGATTAATGCCGTTTGACTTCACGAAACTGTATTCATTTTATTGCATGTAATATTTTGTTTATTCCATGTTATACACGATTGGTGTAAAAATAATATTTGTCAACATTTGTTCAAATTGCTCGTTGTTTATATAATTAACAAAATTTAAGAAGTCAATTTCATCCGCCATGCGGCCGTTAAAATAGCCATTTAATGCAACTATGCCAGCAGTGCTATATATTTCGATTCCCTGTTCAATAAGATCAAATAAATATATTTAAAATTATTTTAAAATAGTGGAATTACTTGGTGGTAAATATAGACTGCATATATATAAATCTTCGAATGCTGAAAGGACACCTAAACATATTTTAATCTACAAAATAACATTTTTATGTATTTCAATAATTGTAATATTTTCTCTAAAACTATCCTTAAAATAACTGGAGATACCTCCCATTATAACGATATTTTCTTGTATTTTTATATTTAGTACCAAAGAAAGGCTCATAATGAAAATTTCCTATGTCTAAAATTTATAGTATGTTTTTTCTGATAGGCATGTCTCTGTTAAAATTACTATATCATATTCACATATAATGTTCACAAATTTAGTATCGTCAAGTTTTCTACGAAGTCCATTCATATTTCACGATCGACTGCAAATTACAAGTACTACTAAATTGGGAGCTATGTTTTGTTATATTAACAATTACGGATAATCATTAAGTCGTAATTATATAAAAAAATAACTTTTGAAATTATCACTTGACCTTTGAAACTGTGCAGATAATAAATGTTTTGCAAATCAATAATTAACTTACGACGTCAAGTAATCTTGAATAAGCATACACATAACACACAATGACTATTGGTCGAAAGAAGATATGACCTTCTGGTGAAAATTTTCAATGTCTCCCAAAGGTCGCAAAGATGTTACCCAAAGGTCGGATTTGACCAAATACTTTGGACACTATTTACAAGCATTTTTAGTATTGTCTTACCGTGGCTCTACATCTGTTATTGAAAGTGTCTTGTGGGTGATATTTCTTTTCTCATACATGCAAAATATTCACGTAATAAAAATATAAACCCATCCAGATGAAAACAATAAACAAGCAATCTTGATACTAATTTAGAACGAATATCTTAGGTTGTACCGAGTACTCTCGAGATTGCTCACCATTTGACATTTGTATTAATTCTTTTATTTGGAGAAACATTCAGCGCAATATTTTTATGTGATCATCAATACGCCTTATCAAAATACCTTCAGATTTATACCTGTCCATACAAGTAAAACGCTTATTAGATGAGTTTGACATACATATATGAAGCATAATGCAAATGTTACGAAAGTTGAATTGGAGATGTTAATCCAATGTGCTCATGATCAATGCGTATTATGTTGGTTTGAAGATACTAATAATAGCAGAAAGTTAAAATCTTATGCAGTTATGAGGAAAAGTTATATATATGAACTCAATCTTAACTATATTAATATTATGAAGTATAGAATAGCATTACCACGATTCAGGTGTTCTAAACATAAACTTATGATTCAAGAAGGTATATACAGAGGCATCGATTGAGCAGAAAGACTGTGCACAAAGTGTAATATGCGTACTTTATGAAATATGCGCTGAAATATTTGTATTTAAATGTGCTATGTAAACTTTTTATATGCAATAAGGCCAGAGTTTTTTATTTTTCGTTTTACGGGAAAGTTTTCAAAGTTAAGCGCCATGAGGAGGGAATAAAATTAAGAAAAAGATGTCGAAAAATGAGCGTCGAGAAAAAATAAATAAAAAAAGATGGATTTTTCGTATTTTTTTCTTTTTTTCGGAAACATTTAAAGAATGTATGTTTCGAAGTTGTGCACTCTTGTTTCGTACTCCATACTGCCTGTTGTATAATAGATTTGTATAATAATGTCAAAACAAGAAGTCGTTTTCACAAGTAGCCTCAATCATGCACCATTGAATTGTAACCAGCCCCTCCCCCAACCTAGGTCTTGAGAATAGCGGAGACTTTGACTTTCAGTCCAGCTAATCCTTGGTAAAACCCTGTCCTGCGTAGAGACAGACGACAGTCTACTGGTCAAATCCACGCCAATTCCCATGCACCCTGAGGTAAGGCCCATTCCCCACTATTTTCGGCGCAAAATCAAAACCACTGCATTCTCTCAGCACTGCGGGGCCACCTGGAAGGTAAATAACCGCTCATTTCTCTCGTTATCCCCTTTATACCCCCGGACCTAGGGGCCATGGTTACAATTGACTGGTGCATAACCTGGTGCATAATGCACGTTTAAGGAACTTATTTCAACATTAATTTTGGATGTTCATTTTACTCCCTAAACGCCACAAGTCAACTGATTCACACCACATGTAAATATATTCTTCAACTGTAACTCCACAGTATTTAACACTGCACTTTTAAATAAAAATTAGTAAAATTACACATAAATTATTATATATGCATGATTTTAATATGAGCATATATACTTTTGTCGTGCGTTTTATAGTCACTGAAACTGCACCGGCAAAACATAAGGCATCTGGCATATTGTTTGTGTCTAAAATGTTGATTAATATCATTGTGGGTACATATATTAAGATAAACAACACATCTGAACAAATTTAATGTCTTTGATATACAAGAAAAGAAACAAGGTATGTAACTCAAACTTACAAGATTTCACAGTAGAGTCCATTTATTTCAGTTTCATAATCAACATACAAACAATCCATTTTAAAATGAGTGACATGAAAAGAGGAGCCAATGCCCATTAAAATGGTATGCGATATGTTGGTATAACTTAATTGTCTTTAGACAAACAAGCCAAATTCAATGTCACATTCTCGTCTTTTTCTGTAGTCGGAACATGTACAGCAAATTACAATTCTCAGTGTATTCCCGTGTAAACAGGTCTACACACAGAAATATTTTAGAGATCTTATGCTTTGGTATAAATATCACAAAATGACAAACGCACTGATTTTATAAACAACAGTCTTCAAACTAAATCCACTTTAAAATTTCGTAAAGGCGGCCACTTTCCTTGCAATCGCTTAGATGATGATAATAGGCAAGTTTCAAGTTTTATTTTCATCATCACATATAATATGCATGTGATATCACAAAACAATGAAACACATTTCAGTTAACATCATAAGCAAAAAGCGCCGGCTTCCGCCATCTTGGAAATTGTGCGCGATAATTTGTTGTTGTTGTGAAATAAGCAATAAGTTAAAAAAACACTAAATTTTATTTTCTATCGGAGATCAAAAAACGGGCGGCGGAAAAAATAAAAATAAAGTTAGGAATTTGAATATTTTTCTTATTTGGGTTTTGCAATATTTAGGTACGCCGCTCCCGTAAAACGAAAAAAAAAAATCTGGCCTAAGATATGAGTAAACCAAACAGGTGGGTCCGTGTAGATGCGTACGTGCGTGGATGCGTCAGTGTTTGCATAAGTGCGTCCGTTCGGCTTATTAACACTATAAGTTGAACATGCAAGGAGGATAACGAGTGTCAAGATTATAGTCTTAGCTTTATAATAATGAACATTTCTAGAAATAGCGAAGACTGATAATTATTTTGGTTTAGCAAGAAATATATATCTCAACACATTAACATAATTATAAGACAAAAAGAAAATATTAGCTCGATTAGATAAAAGGTCTTTATTATTTATCACGTACATAAGTGCTGAAATAAGTTTATTTATGCAAAGATCTTGAATAGCGTAAACACCATAGTCATATGATTCTTTTAAAAATGATAAATTACACTTTAACCAACAAGTTATTTATTACAGCAGTACAAGTAAGTTCAGTATAAATGCGTACAAAAAACGCTATGGCGTATAAAAAAAGATAATTTCGAACAAAATATTACAAAAATGCTATTCAAAGTATATGCAAAATACAGATATAATTCGTTTAGTCTGTATAAGATTAAAACAACATCAATCTTATTTTGGTTACGATGTATATGTAGTCTTAGGTGTCAATATATTTCCACCGTTTTTGTGGCGTCTCTTCTTGTGTTCTGGCTTTTAGTGACGTTAAAGCTTTACGATCACTTCTGATTTATCTCTTGCTAAAATCATTTTTCATACAACATTTAAGAAACATAGCAATACGTCTTATAAAGAAATATGCAAAACATGTTTTGTGGCATACTTCTCACTAACTACATTCCCTGCTTTGGGAAGGTTTCTGCATGTTGCCTAAAAATACATCAAGGCAAAATCTGCATTTTTTGTAACGTAATAATACTGCCCTGTATCACACATAAGTCTGATTTATTTCATTATATTTCATTATATTACTGACAATTTCTTATTTCAATATGAGATATTCATGTAAACACACACCTTCCCCACCATTGTTTTGTTTTTGCTGCCCGACATTTTTTAAGGAACATTTTATGTGACTGCGCAAAACAACTGGAGCCAGCCAATTCTTTGAAGGTTTGTGTAATTTTCCGTCTTAGACTTACGCTTTATGGCTGGTTGTTGGTACATTCATGATTTATGTTCTTTTTAATAATAGTCAGTGTTCTCTGTGACATCTTGTTAGGAAGAGGCAGTGCATTTTTCTTTAAATCATATAAATATGACTTCCCAAACCTTTTCGGTCAGAAACGATCTCAATCAATAATGAATTAACCAATAAAAAAAAACTGCCATCTAACTGTTATGCTTTCATCAAGGCTTCAAATTATAAACAATGTGAAATATGTGAATTATAAACGATTAAACCCAGCTGATTGTGAAAATGCCGATCACCAGACGGTAGGTGGAGTCGAGATAACAGGACTGACTAATCAACAACCGTATCCGCTAATGCGGTATGCATCTTCTTATAAAGAAATCTATGTAAACACCCTGAGAGGTATAAAGTCTTAACCGATAAATCAATATAAAACCCCATAAAAATGCACTGAAGATAAGTATGAAAGTTATATTATGCAAGTTCACTTTTTATGCTTTATGACATTCGAAATCATTTTTTTCTTTTGCTAATTGAAGTGAATTTGCTGTTATATGTATCTTTATATGTGTATATGTATTTTGAAATATAACTTGAACTTATTTGGTTTTGCTTTTTCTTGTGAATAAAAGATATGGTTTCCCTATTCTTTGTCTAATACATTTGACTTAATCATTAACCTAATAATAAGAATTTCAATGTATGAACGCTTCAAATATATGTTTATTTATTTGCATTTAAATGTTTCAAGCTTATTTAGATTGAACCCACTATAGGCGCTATAAAAAGCTGTTTAAATAAAATAAAATTATATCGTCCGCATAACAATGTTTACATTTTCTAAAACGATGTGGGTAACCAAATATAGCAGAGCGTACTCATAAGGGGTCGCTGTTTAATAATTACTTCCTATACGGACGTCAAAATCACACCAGGCGTACTGGAGGTTATAATATACTACTCTTATGGCGTTTCCTCCATATTTTATCATACTAATAACAACCATCTTCTAACTAGTTTTAAGAGGCATTTCTAGTTCTTCACATTTGCACAAATGCGATTGTTTCATCTGGTAAATGTTTAACCAATACTTTGAGCGAATAAGCCAGGACACGGTGCCTTTGGGTGCCGTTATTCGCTTATACCAAGTATTAGCCCTAGATGTCCCATACGTACCGGTACCCAATCTTTAGGCGTCACACCACCCCATCTAGTAGTATTTACCCCCAACAAAAATCCACACCCTGGCTTATAAAGGAAAACTCTGTGGTCCTTGACACTTAAAGTCATTTTGAGTAGACCTACCCGATCCTCCCTTATTGGTTCGGG